>NC_042998.1:124282488-124399988 GCF_006345805.1 Octopus sinensis | reverse complement strand
TATATATATGTATCACTTTAAAAATACCGAATGGGTAGGAAATTTTTGACCTTCGCATTGAATTTGGCTTTTACACCTAAAATATAGATATTTTTTAGTGTTACAATACTGGTACATATTTTGCCTTCATAATATACAAGCGACTTGTAAGAAAGCCTTGGACTGTTTTGCGAATGTAAATAAAAATTTTGGCGAGATTAAATTTTTTGTCATTTCTTACTCATTTTCATATTTAAATTTTAAATTATTTTTGAATTTTATATATTTAAAAAATCTATATATTCATGTTACATTTAATTATATTCTATTAATTTAGAGTACAATTTTCTTATTTTAATTTTCTATATAACAGACAGTTTAAAAATATATCTGTATGCGTATATAGGTTATGGTGTACATATGTATCTTGATGTGAATATATATATATATATATATATAATATATATAATATATATATATATATATATATATATATCTATATATATATATAAAATATATATAAGCAATAATAAATCTCTGAACGAGATATAGACAGTAACTGCACGACAATGTGAAGTATATCTCCCTTCTAAATATGGCTAACCACTAAGGGTGGATGTTACTGTAGCTTGTAGCCCCAGGAGAACATCTTCTCTAGCTGGCTATTGACACACTTTATGTGACCTATCGGTATTTGCAAAGGGAGGCCATCATTCCCTTGTCAACCTAAGTGATACGCACGGACTGCAGTTTCTGGGTATTGACCCGTCAACAGCACACGACAATCCGCTTTCTCTTTATTATAGGCATGTAGCCTGAATATAAAAAGGACATTACAATTTACATAGAAAACAATGCAAAATTTGGGGTACATAAAACAAATAATGAATATGAAATGAGTTATGTGTGATGGGAAATGGAATGGCTTACGAGTCCCCTAAGCTCGCAGTTTCATTTATACATTTTGCAACTGTTCCACTTATCCATCAGTTATATGTTCGATAACATCCTCCATCCCAATCACGTTGGGCAGGCTATCATAGCGAACGTCTATATTACTTACTTTAGTCTTTCCTTTAAATGTCTCTATCAATTTGTCTATTTTTTTTCTTTTTCTATTAACACCGTTCTAACGCTTGGTTCGAACATGCCGTTTTCTAATTTCACTCGTGTCAGTCCTTTTGTTTTTGTTAATTGTTTTTCAATCTTCATATTTTTTTCGTAAAAAATTAACCTTCTTACATTCTCTCTCCTAGGTCGTCCTGTTTGTTTTACATAATTTACTCTTTCCATCACCTTCCTCATCCATTCTTCGTATTTCTCTTTTCTGGTTTTACCTTCTTCACTCATAGTCATTGTCTTCAGTTCCTGGGTTCGACTCTCTGTACTTTTTCCACTTGCTGTTGTCTTTCTTCCTTCATTTTCTACTTTACTTTTCTTTGGGCTTTTTGGTGATGACTCCACCCTTTTTCTCTTTTTTTCTGCCGTTTTTTCTTCAACTTTTCCTCTTCCTCTTTTTCTTCTTCCTCCGCTCTCGCAGCGTCACTGCACATTTCTACCTCTTCTGCCTGCGCTTCTCTTAGGGGACACCTTGCTTGCATATGTCCCATTCTTTTACAGTTATAACATATTGCTGGTCTCCCCTCCACCACAACTCTCAGTAGGGTTTCGTCGGGGAGCACTAACTATTCCGCAATGTTATACAAATCTGGCAGGGTCATATGTATCAGTGCTTCCACACCACAACCCCACCGGTTGACATCTCTCGATTTTTCAACCTTTAGGATGTCCACATCCTCCTTACAGTTATAAATTATCGCTGCTACAAGTCTCTCTACCTTTAACTCCGGCGGCACCTTTCCTATTTTCACCATAACTGCTCGTTTTCCACAATAGGACGGAAGAAGCACCCACCTAGCTGTTCTTAATATCATGGTAGCGTGTTTCTTGGCCTCCTCCTCACTTTGAGACCGCACCTCCACGGTGGCGAACTTCCTTCCTCTTGCGTAGAAGGTCGTTCTGTCTTTAATTTCCGTAAGACATTCCTTAATACCGTCTGTTCCTACCACTTCTATTTTCTTGTTGGCCACACTCCAACGTTCTATATACAATAATCTTTTTCCTCGCTTTTTCTGCGTCTTCCTCCGACGGTGTGATCCGTAAGCAATCACCCTCCTTCTTGAAATCCTCGAAGTATTTCTTCAAAACTTCCTTCTCAATTAATACTTCTTTCAACTGCGACATGTCGGGCGACAGGATTTTGCCTGCTGCCTGGGCCTAACTTGTTGTTTGCATACCCACAAAGGGTAGCTACAAAATAATTTTCACAATTCAACTACAATAGTACTTTCAACAATAAAATTTCTAATAACAATTTCTGCAACTCACAATATCATAAACTCCAACTCCGCAAAAAGCAACACTTCAACGACGCACGTGACAATCACCGGTTTTCGATGGAAGGATCTCAATGCAAATACATATATCCTTTTTCCAGTGACTTTTCGTCACTGATCTTGAAAAAGTGTAAACAAGCAATAATTAATCTCTGAACGAAGTATAGACAGTAACTGCATGACAATGTTCCACTTATCCATCAGTTATATGTTCGATAACATCCTCCATCCCAATCAGCTGGCTATTGACACACTTTCTGTGCCCTATCGGTATTTGCAAATGGAGGTCATCCTTTTCTCGTCAACCTAAGTGATACGCACGGACTGCAGTTTCTGAGTATTGACCCGTCATCAGCGCACGACAATCACCGGTTTTCGATGCAAATACATATATCCTTTTTCCAGTGGTTCTAAAAACTGAATACCAACACACACAGTGAACAGACTACAGCGATGAGGCACTACATTACTGATTTATGATTACAAAATGGAATATTTACTGTCAAAGAAACTAGGGCATGCGGATGGTTTAGCCAGACTGATGCCAAAACACTGCGAGACATTCGAAGATACAGTATTTGTAACATAAAGATCAACAGGAGAAATGAAAAATGCAATGTGGAGTGTGGTACGCAAACTACCGGTGACACTTGGTGACATAAAACGAAATTTCGGAAAAGGTCAAGTTCATAACACAAATGAAAAGAATACTGTGGATAAGAAAAGTAAATAGGAACAGGATTGGTGCAAAACGTGAAACTATACTCAATTTGCGATGGTGTACTGATGCACGCACAGAGAGTTGTAAGACCCGAAACATTGCAAAAAAGAAAAAAATGGAGGGAATTTCATGTTGGACACACACACACCACACACACACACACACACACACACACACACACACACACACATATATATATATATATAGGCGCAAGTGAAGGTCTGTGGTAAGAAGCTTGTTTCCCAACCATATGGCTTCCAGTTCAGTCCCACTGCGTTGGACCTTGGACAAGTGTTTTCTAGTATAGCCTCAGGCCGTCCAAACCTTGCGAGTGAATTTGGTAGACAGAAACTCAAAGAAACCCGACATATATTATATATATATATATATATATATAATATATATATATATATATATATATAGGGGCAGGTACATATCTGAGTATGTGTGTTGTGTGCCTTCATACGTTAGCGTTCAAGTATTCTAAGGCAGAAACGCTAGCACGCCGGGCGAAATGCTGAGCGGTATTTTGTCTGCCGTTACGTTCTGGGTTCAAATTCCGCTGAGGTCGACTTGCCTTCCACCTTTCGGGGTCAATAAATTATGTACTAGTTACGCACTGGGGTCGATGTAATCGACTTGAACCCTGTGTCTGTCCTTGTTTGTCCTCTCTGTGTTTAGCCCCTTGTGGATAGTAAAGAAATAGGTATTTCGTCTGTCTTTACGTTCTGAGTTGAAATACCGCCTTTCGGGGTCGATATATTAAGTACCATTTGCGTACTGGGGTGGATCCTATCGCCTGCCCCCACCCCCAAAATTTCGGGCCTTGTGCCTAGAGTAGAAAAGTATTCAAATATCTGTAGATAAGATCTTTTTCTTCATTATTGGGGATAACCGGACATAATATTTCCTTTGCTTAATTGTTTTCTTAGAAATTACTTCTCATATTTCTTTTTATTAAAACGCAAGATATCACCAAAAAATTCCTTCCGAGTAAGTCGTGCGAGTGAAAAATACCATCAGTGGGATCGAACCGAGGACCGCGTACTTGTGAACTGTACTTCAGAACTTCTCGATGTTGCATATGCATTTTCCTGTACAAATCCACATAAAATTAATGCGTTTTCATTTCCATCTAAAATGAGAATTTACTATTCATATGTAATTATCAGAATAAAAGAATATTTGATTACCCGTGGGAGCAATTTCAGTTATTTTCTCAATTTTTCTGCTTTAAACTTCCTGTAAAGTTATTTGAAATATCTTCAGGTGTTAAATACAATTACAAATCACTGATACTGTAGCATAATATTCTATTCTGTTCGATTATTGCGAACTATTGAAGGAAGATGTAACTAAGAAAGTATAATCGTGTTAATTTCATTTCCTATGTTTTGATATTTTCAAATCGATATTTGATTAGTAGCTTTAAAGCAAATTTTTATGTATCGTTGTTTCTATTAAATACCTCTTTCCTTAAACACACGCACACACGCACACACACACACACACGCAGATGAATATGTTTCCTTACACACACATACACATGTATATGTTTCTATGTGTGCATGTTTGTATAGGTACACACACAAACAAGCATTTATAATGAAAACGCTGACACAAGATATCTGAAAAAAATTGTCATGTTTAGTAATATCATTTGTTCACTAATGTGGTATCAATGACAATATTTTGAAATGTGGCTTCCCCTATTAAGATGACATGTCTAATTCTAAGAATATTTGTGTAATATTTTCAGCAGGTCAAGTAGCTTCATAATAATTGATATACATGGCAAACAAATTTAATTAAATTTAACCCCTTAACTTTTTCTTCAGCACTTCTTGTTCCTTTCATCTCTCACTATTTTCTATACAATTCTATTTCCCTCCAGTTTATTCCCTACTACCTTACTACTTTTATGTGAAAATGCTTCTGTATGGAGATCATTGAAGCAGATCTCTAACGGAGGTCAGTTTACGCTTCTATAACTATTTTCGCAATCTACATGCTGTAGGCTCCTAATTTCTCCATAACACTTTTTCCGATGCTTATTCATTGATCCCATTTAATATAGTTTACTGTGCAACTTCAAACAAATTTCTCGTTTCTGCTTCCTTTTTACCCTTATCTTATACAAATTTGCCTTTGGCTGCTTCTTTTTTTTTTTTAGCATCCTTTTCATCTTTTACCCTATTCTCTATTACTCCTTGCATTTTCTCGCCTCTTCATGAACATAAAGTCTCATTTCTACATTCTATATTCTTCATTACGTTGGCATCCATTTTTTCACAGTGCATATCCTACCTGACCTTTCATAGGTTACAATACTTCATAAAAAGAATGAAAAAAGAAATAATCATAACTACAGGAATTAAACTTCGGTACACAGTACCTAATGCTTCCCAAGGTTTTCTCTGCTAATAGTTGAAGCATGTACCCGTTGACTATATATGTTGAAAATAATTGCACCAGAGAAGCGTGTTATATTCGCGAAAACACTCATACTCACATACACACGCACGTACACCAATATATACATACACACACACACATATATATATATGCATATTTATATAGACACCCTTTCATACATCTTTGTATATATATATATATATATATATACGCACACATAGGCGCAGAACTGGCTGTGTGTTAATACACTTGCTTTCCAACCACACTGACCCGAGTTCAGTACCACTGCATGGCACCTTGCGCAAGTGTCTTCTACTATAGTCTTAGGCAGACGAAAACCTTGTGAGTAGATTTGGTAGGCGGAAACTGAAAGAGGCCCATCCGTGAAGCATCTCTTATATTTCTACCCATGACTTTCATTGCTTATGTCCCAGCCGTAAGGTTTCACTTCCACACATGCCAGCTTAATTTAATTCGTCTTTAGTCGAAAGACACCTGTTGTTAGTGCCCTCTTTTGCGTACTTGTAATTATGTACGTTTTCTCCATTTTTCTCGTTCTTGTTTTCGTCCAAGGAATTTAGTACTCTTAGCTTAGATTTTCTTCGGGCTGGCCAGATTGGAGTAGTCTCGAGTGCAACCGGCGGAAACTGCAAAGATAATCTGGTACTCGACTGAAGATAGGAAGTTCCGAATGAACCGCCCTTGCTCTTTTTCCTGTCCTGTTTTCTATCGTCTAACTGTCCGGATGTTTTGTTGCCGCCTGTTACGTTACTGTAAATTTTTTTGTTTGATATATAAATATATATATATCTGTATATATATATATGTATGTATGCATTTCTGTGTCTGTGTTTGTCCCCTCCACCACCGACTGGCAACTGATGTTGTGTTCACGTCCCCGTACCTTATTAGCGGTTCGGCAAAAGAGTTCAATAGAATAATGACTAGGCTTACAAACAACGAGTGTTGGTGTAAATTTATTTGATTAAAGGCGGTACTGCAACTGGCCACAGGCAACTGAATACAAGTATAAAACAACAAAACAATATATATGATAGTGTGTGCGTATGTATATATATATATATATAATCAAAATAAGCAACAGGGTATCAAGTAGTAATGCAGTACGACCGTTTGAAGCGACCCCATTTAATTGAACAATGCTATCATTACATCAATTTAAATGCAATGCTATCTTCAGCTGCACAAATAAAAAATGGAATTTTAACAAGTAGGCCATATTAATATAAATTTTTCTTAAATATTTTCAGAGTAAGAGGATGGAAGAAAATTATATTGTCGCTATTGTTGCTAAGAATAATCTAACAACTTCTAAGAATCGCACGGAGCATAGTGGGGTTCATATGTTTGTAATGTTTGTAATTCATTTCTAATTCATTTATCTCTTTATCAACTACTAAATTTGAGACCAGAAGTCTGTGCCTAATTTGAATAAACGACAAGAGTGAGATGACAGCTCATGGCTAGATATGGTCATAAATATTATCATATGTATCCCTTTTTCTCAGGGAGGAAATAGACATTAGGAGTAGTCAGTTGGATATAAGTAACTGTCTATAAAAAAAGGCAGGGTAGGGGTAGACTTTAAATCATAATGTTAATTACCAGTTAAAGGGGCAAGACGCTAAGAAACTAAGATGTTAATACAGAGGAAGTTTTATTTAGGGGCACTATGAGGTAATGTTTATAAACAATATTGTTATTTTGTATAAAAATATAATTGAAGAATTTTTAAAATGATATTATAACCAAAATAGGTAAAAGGTGTGTATTTATCAATTATAAAGACTAAAAAGGAAGATTGCATAGAATAAATTTAATATCCATTCATGTACTTAATTAATTATTAGGTGGTTTCTATAAAGACTGCTCAAGGCATTCACATATGGAGTAACTGGAAGGATATACAACATATCTATTAATTTAAAGCTATGAATCAGGAAAGTGTGAAAATGCATACAGATACACATACATATATATGTGCATATATGCATTTACATAAATATTTATACGGATATAGTATAAAATATCTCGCATAGACTTAACTAATTGAAAATATCAATTTAAGTAAAAGATAACAATTTATAAAGGATAAGAGGTTAATAAGTAAAGATCTCTAAATAAGAAAAACAAAATAATAAGAATTTATAGAAAATAATAAGAAATACATATAACCTACATATAAAGAGACAGGGGATTAAAATTAGATGCAGGGAAAAGATAAAGATAACCCGAAAAGGGTGGGTAATAGGTATGGAAATAGTGAGTGTAGTTAAAGGACCGAAGACATTCTATAAGTTGTAATATTACAGGTGTTATTTGATGTATAATTTTATAGTTTCAAGGACAATATACATATATATGCATACATATATACACGTATCGATCGAAAGGAACTTTACTTATAAAGATGTAATTATCATAGGAAACCACAATGTATAGGTACTAATGGTAGGCATGCTACGCTTAAATCACACAGCGGGTTTTTAAAGGGGGCGATTAGATATTTAGTCCTGTAGATGCATGATTGATTTCTGACGGCTGCCAGAAATTTGATCATACATCTAATGATCAGACCCCATCTCGCACTAAACTACATCAAAAATAACAACTTAAAAGAACACAAGAATCCGTTGGCAACTGTATCGTACATCACAAATAACTTATAATGAGAGTATACATGAAGGCAGACTCAAACACATATAATTTACATACAGTAGCACTGAAATACAAATACAAGTAAACACGCCAGTACACTGAAAGATGAAAATGGCTTTAAAACCCGGAGAGACGCAAAGCCTTTGGAAATTTTTCTTTTTAGCCTTTAGTCCTAGATGTTTTGAATATGTTGGTACGATTAATCAAATAATTGGGATGATACGGTAGCTGGAATATTGTCCTTCCTTTTGAATGTTAGGTTAACATTTTGTACAAAGATCTTGACAAAATTCATAATCACTACTTTCATGGCATGCCAATAGTTTTGGTAAGATTATTTTAGGATTGGTAGTGATAGTTGGAGGCGCAATGGCCCAGTGGTTAGGGCAGCGGACTCGCGTTCGTAGGATTGCGGTTTCGATTCCCAGACTGGGCATTGTGAATGCTTATTGAGCGAAAACACCTAAAGCTCCACGAGTCTCCGGCAGTGGGTGGTGGTGAAACCTGCTGTACTCTTTCACCACAACTTTCTCTCACTCTTTCTTCCTGTTTCTGTTGTACCTGTATTTCAAAGAGCCAGCCTTGTCACACTCTGTGTCACACTGAATCTCCCCGAGAACTAAGTTAAGGGTACATGTGTCTGTGGAGTGCCCAGCCACTTGCACGTTAATAAATGAGCTGCGACGTCAATGGTGCCAAGCTGTATCGGTATTTGCCTTTCCTTTGGATAACATCGGTGGCGTGGAGAGGGGAGGCTGGTATGCGTGGGCGACTGCTGGTCTTACATAAAACAACCTTGCCCAGACTTGTACCTCGGAGGGTAACTTTCTAGGTGCAATTCCATGATCATTCATGACCAAAGGAGGTCACATATCATAGTAATGATATTTATAGATTTATATTGAGTCTCAGTGAAAACTATCAAGAAATGGCGCAAAAGAGAAAGGTAGAATTTGAAATCAAATTCTAAGCAAAATAAAATAGGAGGACGTTTCAGATAGCTTATGTTTGGCTGACAAAACATCATTACATTCTGAATGAGAATCTTAAATAGAATCTGGAGCGCTATAATATTAAAGAGGCTGGGTATATCTGTCACTCGACTAATATACTTCACGAGAGTATATAAATGCCACATAACTATTAATTAACTTCACTACAAATTTAATATCTCATACTTTCATACATCTAAGTTGCTTGAGCAATTTGAAATACGAGCCTAATTTCGATACAGCACAAGAAGCGTGAAATATCGTTATAACTGCATCTTATTTAATTATTATGGATTTATACTCTTCATTTGGTGAAGGTGCGTGAAACATCGTTATTTCATATTTAGAATTTTATCAACTTTCTATGAATTTATACTTCACCTTTGGCGAAAGAAATATAGTTTATATGAAAAAATTACGTCAACTAATTTGTCAAAATACAGTATAGGAGAGTAGATTAGTTTCTTATGTATTTATCTCTGACAATATTATTTATTACCATAAATACGAACACAGTAGTGCATTTATATACTACAGCCAATTGATATTACCTACGCTAAGGTGGTGAGCTGACAGAATGGTTAGCGCACCGGGCAAAATATTTAAAGGTATTTCGTTTGTCTTTACGTTCTGAGTTCAAATTCTGCCGAGGTGGACTTTACCTTTCATCTCTTCGAGGTCTATAAAATGAGTACCAGTTGTGTACTGAAGTCGATTACATTGACTTATCTTTCTCTAGAAAAAATCGCAAGCCTTGTTCCAAAAAATTTGAAACCAATATTACCAACACTTAAAGAGGTGAGTTAGCAATCGTTAGCACGCCGGGCAATATGCTCAGCAGCATTTCGTCTGTATTTACTTTCTGAGTTGAAATATCGCTGAGGTCTACTTTGCATTCTGTCTTTTCGAGGTTGATAAAATAAATTCCAGTTGTGTCCTGAGGTCGATATACACTTACACTTCCTCAGAAATCGCTGGCCTTGTGCCAAATTTGAAACCAATCTTACCGACAGTAGACATCACATTACATAAATACTACCCACCCAACCTCTGAAACCGATGTAGTTAAAACTACCCGGCGTATTTTGTAAAACAATCTGTTGTTTAATGACTCATATAATCGTCTTCAAGTCATTAATAAGGGTGGCGCTGTGGTGTATCCTTTCAAGTCAAATTTGTATATATTTCTCTAGAAAGCAATTGTTGCCTGTAAAGTAACAGAGTATCTTTAAAGGCAGTTATTGAAAAAGCAAAAATTTCTAGAAACATAAAATTTTCTGACATAAAATTCATTCGAAATAACATTGTTTTCATTAGTGTTATGTAGTTTAAAGATAAACTATCCTAGAAAAGAATCTAGGCTACGAAAGGTAGTTTTACCACTGGAAAACGTTATTAAACAACTGAAATTTGAACAAACAATTTATCAATTGCAAATTACTATCGCAGAATAGAGTGGTAGTAATTGTCAGAAGTAGATACGGAAAAGAAACCTATCTGTTTAGCCAGGCATTTAAAGTTTATTTAGAAATTCAACACTTGTGCTTGGATTAATGCTAGAGAAGTGGACTGCATTTAACACGGACATTTAATTGATCAACATTCTGTCATATGATATTGGTAATGTGCTGTGTGTTTGGTCTGACAGTTACTTCTGAATCACCTCGAGCCTCAATCAAATAACAAAAGATATTCGATATATGGTTATGAAAATGTAACGGATATTTCGATCCTGTATATTTTACCTTTGAATATAGTTTGCAGAAAAAATGAATTTGACTTGAGTGTTATCTAATGTGAGAAAACTGGGCAAATGTATATAGTGATATGCATTTCCCGAGAAAACCAACCCAAGTCGGAGAAACCGAGGTCTGGGCGAGTATAGTATGTTTGTGTGTGTGCGTGCGTGTGTGTGTGTGTGTATTGGGCCATTCACCCAATTTCCAGCACTAGACATTCCACTGCACGTCATCTCTCTAATTGCACATAATTTTGATACCCCTTATATCTCTTACTACCCGGAACTATTTCACTTATTATATATTCTTCATCCGTTTAAACAGAAGTTTCCACCCACACTATACATTTATTAGACCCCCGACAATGAGCCACTAAATTATACCTCCTTCTCTACCAACATATACTTCTCATCTTCTTCATGCACTCTCTCTATCTATCACATCTGTCAACTACCGAACGGCATGTAGTCTACCACACGTCCTTTCCCCATCTGCTTTATCGTCATTACTACCATACTGTCTCTCCCGTTTTACTTGCATCGTTACAAATCTCTTACCCTAACCTTCCAAGCCATGTAACATTCGTTATCACTCATACATTATCCTTCATTCAATTCGTTTGTTTTTCAACTCTACCCAATCACTACAGTTGTCACCTACTTTTCCTCTCGTCGCCATTCACCATCTCTCCTTCTGCATACACTCTTCTAAACTCCACCTGATCAAATACCTGATTCTTCGGGCTCCTTTCACTTCTACTCATCTCGTTCATTGAATGTCTATCATGACATTCCATTACCTCTATTTTATCTCTTTCCAGCCTCACGCAATCATTCCCATTTTCTCTGAAATATGAGTTGTGAAGAACTTCCTTTACAGCAAGAATCCTGCTTTTCTCTGACCGCTTCTTTCATAATTTAACCCCTTATACCCAAGCACAAAGCTGCTCTCCTCATGATTCACATTTCTGTATGTTACCTGGTTCACTCGCCAGTGATGGTAGCAGTGAAATGCACCTAGTTTAAGCTGTAAAATTTTGGCATTAGGCGATCTTCTCACACTCTCCAATCCAATCCAATCCAATCTAATCATACATGAACACTCACACACATAAATACATGCACAGACACAGACACAGACACACACACACACACACACATTTATATATGCTATTCTCTATCACATATAATGAACTACGCAGGCATAACTATGAGCGGGTTTATTTATGTGTGTGCTTATAAACATCGGTTTTATGTAAATTTTTCTACTTAAAACCTACGATGTAAAAATTACCTTTACGAGGTGGTTCCGAAAAGAAACCGGAATTCTGAAATGTTTTAAATATTTTACATGTTTTCAATTTTTACATCGTTACACTTTTATCACCTTCAAAGTATTTTCCATGTGAAGCAATGCACCGGTCCAGACAGTGCTGGAACTCTTGCAAAGTGATGTGTTTTAACGCCTCCGTCGATTTTTTTCTTGACGTCTTCCACATATGCAAATTCCATAACACCAGCTTTTGTCACCACTGATGACTTTCGTAAAAATGGTCTGGATCAACTCCCAATCATTCTTTCAGTTAACGACATGCATTCAATCGTGACTGTTTTTTTATCTTCCGTGAGCAAGCGAGGTACAAATTTTGTCGAAAACTCTTTTCATTCACAATACTACGCCCAAAATGCGTTGGCAAGGGCTTCAGGACACACCAGTCATATCAACAAGTTCGTTAATTGTTCGGCAACGATCCTTCAAAATCATTTCATTAATTTTCATGATTTTTTTTCCCGTTCGGGAGGTCGATGGTCGACCTGAGCGAGGCTGGTCTTCAAGCGACAAGTGACCATTCCTAAATCGAGAAACACACTCGTAAACTTGTGTCCTGCTCATAGCACAGCGCCCTCGTAAGCTCTTTGCAGCATGACAACTATTTCGGTCGCCGTTTTCCCCAGCAGAAAACGGAGTTTCACGGAAGCACGTTGTTTCTTCGTTTCAGCCATCGCAAAAATCGACGATCAGGGGCAAAGCACTATAAAACAAAAAACGCACCATGTGGCAGTAAGACCATATAGGATGATAACGGTCGAAAAAATAATGTCTGAGAGTTGCATCAAGTGGCTTCTAGCGCGACGCTCAAATTACGACGAGTTTGTCCCACACAGAATGTTTCCTGCTACTTTTGATTACACCAATGTAATTTCTCTGATTTGCAAAAGTAAGGTAAGCTTATACTGAATAGTTAATAAATTAGACAGATATGTTACATCATTATCCGTGCATATAGAGTTACAGCCGCATTCTATTGCCTATGGAGATAAAATGTATTGATGGGCATATTTACAGGACAATTCTGTTTGTTCACTGGTCATTAACCACAAGTATCATAGCTAGTTGTCAGGTTGTGTGTGTGTATGTGAGTGTGTATGTGTGTGTGTGATTGTGTGCGTGTGTGTATGTGTGCGTGTGTGCGTGTGTGCATGTGTGTGTCTGTTTCTGAGTGTAATGGGATAATGTATTGGATATTAGATACGGACGTGGTTTTTGTTTTGTTTGGTGATAGAAAATGACGTAACAATTATCCTCCAATATATTCAATACACTCGTGAACTAAATGCATATTTGCATCGTACTTTGCCTGTGACTATAGACCTCCTGTCTGATCACCTCCATCCAGCAAGCCGCCATGATTGACCTCTAGCTTTTTTGTATTCTCTCTCTGTTTATTTTCTCGTGTTCCTTTCTGTTGAAGAGCGTAGGTTCGAAACGTAAATGACTTTCTCACCTTCCCGAGCGTTAAACTAATACACCTGTTTGTTGTTTATATACCTGTCTTCGTCTTTTGCATTTTTTGTAAATTCCAACTATGTGTATATATGAGAATCGAATGTCGTTGGCAAACCTACTAAAATATAGTTAAAATAAAGTTACGGATGAATAGAGAGTAAAAAAATTGTCTTAACTAATTCAACAGAGCATTGTTTCCTAAACCTAACCGTATGCTCGTGACTTCAATATATTACAAAATACCGAGCTGATAAAACGTCTTTATCAATACGAATTTACAAACACGTAAACCAAAAACCTACTTGAAAAATCCAATGCAGTATACACATTTTAGAGTAAACGTTAAATTTGTATGTGAATTATTTTGAATTGTAACATCAGATACACAAGTGTGTCATTTTCACTTCCGGTGAACAGGCTTCATAACATGGAGCCAGACAATTCTATATTGCAGTACGCTAAATATAATTAGATAGATGAAACTACGATTGAACAACGATACAGTTGTAATAAATTTCCAGCAAACAGCAGAACTCCCACTATAAACAAAATATAGAAGTAATTCAACTGACAGATCACGTTAAAAATTGATCTTAAAATATTCTGTTTTTTAAACATTGTATAATTTTGAAAACAAGCCTTGACAATTTTGTCATTTACAACAATCGTCTCCTGATTATTTGTAATCGACTGCTAAGTGAGGCAACACTATATTATTAATGATGTCAATTTTATTCAGATATACGAGAGTGTTAATAAACACATGGATAGACATATAATACGCATTAGGAAATATGGAGAAAGTCCTTAATGAAATCGAGAACCAAACATAATACACACATGCTGATACACACGCTAAGACACCTACATATACATACATCCATCTATTTATATACATGTGTATACAACCTCATATATATATTATGTATGTAAGCTATATATTGTACTAGCTGAGTAGTCCGTCGTTGCCGGTATTTTTTTTCACGATATTTTAATTCTTTTTTTTTAACTCTACTTTAATACTTTTTTTGTTCCGTGTCAGACCATATCCTATCCGACAGACCGGTCTTTTGACCAGGATGATTTTCTGCATTATTTGAGTTAATTTATATTATCTCAGTAAACGAAGATTTTGTTTTTTCAGTTGGTGGACAAATGAAAAAGTGTTTCTTACTTCTTACTCTTGAACATTCAGCGTAAAACTGATTGTGGGTGAAGCAGGGCTTTCGAAGGTGTAAACTGGCAACCGAAAATATTCGCCCTGAGGAATTTGTTGATGGTCATGGCAAAACTAAGAATTGAATTGAAGCCGTTTGAACTGAAATACGGCATGGTCTCTGGAGGTTCTTGTGTGCTTATCATCTCATCCATATATATATATATATATATATATATATATAGGCGCAGGAGTGGCTGTGTGGTAAGTAGCTTGCTAACCAACCACATGGTTCCGGGTTCAGTCCCACTGCGTGGCATCTTGGGCAAGTGTCTTCTACTATAGCCAAGGGCCGACCAATGCCTTGTGAGTGGATTTGGTAGACGGAAACTGAAAGAAGCCTGTCGTATATATGTATATATATATATATGTGTGTATGTGTTTGTGTGTCTGTGTTTGTCCCCCTAGCATTACTTGACAACCGATGCTGGTGTGTTTACGTCCCCGTCACTTAGCGGTTCGGCAAAAGAGACAGATAGAATAAGTACTGGGCTTACAACGAATAAGTCCTGGGGTCGATTTGCTCGACTAAAGGCTGTGCTCCAGCATGGCCGCAGTCAAATGACTGAAACAAGTAAAAGAGTAAAGAGTAAAGAGTATATATACATATACGTATATATATATATAATATATATATATATATATATAATATATATATATATATATAGGCACACACACACATACACTCATGAATATGTGTGCGTGTTCCTTTGTGAGTTTAATGAGATATGAGTGTCATCAGTTTGCGAGTTCGCGACGGTAGAAAATGTATGTTCGCTATTCACTGATGGTAGAATGTCATTATCTATTGAAAACTGAGATTCGACCCAATTTCAAATCAAACACAAATAACCAAACTAAATGTTATAGAAGTTTTTCATAACGTCTGTTATGCATATCGTCAGGAAACAGAAAATAAAACAAATTATTTAGGAATGTAGCTTAATTTCATGAAATTGAATCTACGATGTTCTCCAAATTTAGATTATTAAAATCCATAATAAATATTACAGATAAGAAATTGATTATGCAATTTTTTTTTTTTAATGGCGGTGTTACCAAGCGTGTTGTGATGCCTAGATGGACGCTGTATAAAATGAGTATTATATAACCTCACACTTAATATTGTCTCGTAATGCTATTAGCCGTCACGCTGCTTCTTTTCTGATTACTTATATTATTTTACTAACCGGGTAGCATAGTTGCATATTCATTACTTCATTTTCTTATACTGAGGTAGATTCGATTAATATTCAACGTAAAGCATAAAGTGAAAATCAATTGTAGTTAAAATCAAATATTCTTTTATGTGTATGTATGTACATACGTACGTATATATCTCTCTATGTACGTACTACCTACGTATGTATGTATTTATGTATGTATGTATGCATGTGTATGCATGCATGTATATGTTTGTATGTATGCATGTATGTATTTATGTGTATATGTATGTGTGCACATGAGTGAATGGTTCACTTCACCATATGTAGACTGGCTTCCATATGTAGATCGAATCTATATAGGTCAGACACAAATGGATGATAGATTTATGCTGTTTGCAAATTTAAATCAAAGATAAGTTCTTTAAATGGTGTGTAAAGTTGGCATAAAATATAGGATAAAATGGTATGAAACAGTTGAGCGAATAAAGTTATTTATTGTTTCGCCCATCAAACTGGAACACCTTCATCAAAATTTAAATGTGTTTCTTCACGTATACATTGTATTTAACGGTCGTAATGTTCTGCTTGGCTTGTATGAAACCGACATATGAGGTACTGTATAATTATTCTCTCCGGCCAATAGCCAAAATCTGATTACTTACATGGCTTTATAAATACAAAATGACTCCAAATTTTTCTTTCGCCTATATAAAATTTTCCATTCTCTCGGAAGCATTGCAGTAATTACCCAATCATTGGAATATTATTCTATATGATAAATTCTATTAGTGTAGCATTGTATATTTTATACTGATGGGAAAAATGATAGGAAGAGAAATAGAGAGAGATAGAAAGATATAGAAATAAACGGGAAACTATAGAGGAAGTCATGCGTGTTAAATTTTTCATTAAGTGTGTACGATGTTAAATATATTACAAATTATTACAGACATTTATGCGTATAATTTATATTGGAAATTTCCTTTATAATGTGTTAGGATATTTACTTCTAGAACTCGTCATTGTCATGTAAAAATTGTCTTGGAAAACAGTAACGCCCATTATGAAATGAAATATATTTCGTATAACTTCCAACTACTAGCGACTAATGATCACTTTACAATCCACTAATTTGTTTGAAAATACCACCCGTTGTTCCCATTTATTTAATAGAGTAAGATATATTTATGTATCGATACTATGTATAAGGTGTGCATGGTGTAGCACAGAGTACGCTACGTAGTAGATGAAGAGAGCTAGAAATATCTTAAATAGCGCACTTATAACCCGTTATTATTATCATCATCATCATCATCATCATCATCATCATCATCATCATTATTATTATTATTATTTTTTTTTTTTTTCTTCTTTCAAATTTGCTTCCATTTCTTGCCGAGTGTCTTCCCGACTCCTAGGGCAAAGAAACTCATAGTATACATTGGTCGGCCATTAAACCAAACTCATTAGTTCGTTCATTTTTATTTAAAAAAAATTTTTTTTAAGTTAAATTAAAATACATGAGCAGCAACAGTTCTCACATCGACAATGCTCTTCTCAATACGTGTGATGTACCAGTGAAGACAATCTTTTGCACTTCTTGCAGGGATGGTAAGCCAGGGATCATTCTCATATATTTTTCGGTTCCCTTCTTGATCATTCCTAGTGCTCCTACGATCACTGGTATTGTAACCGCCTTGAGATGCCACATTTTCTCAATTTCAATGAGTAGGTCTTTATATTTTCTGAGCTTGTCAAACTCTTTCGCTGAGATATTATGATCACAGGGGATGCTCATGTCGATCAATAAGCAAACTTTATTGTTTTGGTCTTTCACAACAATATCTGGTTTATTGGCCTTGATGGTTCGGTCTGTATGTACTGGAAAGTCCCACAGAATGGTTACATTTTCTCCTTCAGTTACAGCCTCAGGGTGGTGATTATACCACTTGTCGGCAGTTTTGATATTGTAATGCCGACTTATTAGCCAGTGGAGATATTGGCCAACTCTGTCATGTCTTAATTTATACTCCACTGGTGCTAAGAGTTTACATCCAGAGATTAGGTGGTCCACTGTTTCAATCATGTCGTTGCAGAATCGGCATTTTGGGTCTGCTCCATTTTTCATCACATTGGCCTGGTAGTTCCGGGTTAATAGGCTTTGGTCTTGAGCAGCCAGGATGAAACCTTCGCTCTCTGCTTTTAGCCCTGAGCTCCGCAGCCACTGATGGGTTTGCTTCTGGTCAACATCAGCTTGTTTGCTGCGGGTCACATATTTGCCGTGCAGAGGTTTCTCCTCCCACCTATCAGCCAATTGCTCGTGCGCTTTTTTCATTGCCACCATTTTCACCTTCTTTGCAACAATAGTTGCCGTACTTCCCTCGGGTTGTTCAGTTTGGGTATCCTGCACGAGATCAATAGCAAATTTTTTGCTTTCCTTGATGATAGAATGAAGCTTCTTTCGTCTCTCGTGATTTTCCACGAGCTTTAGCATCCAGTCATTCGATATTTCGAGATATTTGGCCAGTCCAATTGTGGTTGTTTTGTAAGCTAGTTCAAATTGGATCAGGCCTCGACCTCCTTGGGCTCTGGGAAGGTAAAGGCGATCTACGTCTGCCTTTGGGTGGTGCATCCTATTACAACTCAGCAGCTTGCGTATTTTTCTATCTATATTCTTTACTTCACTCATATTCCAGTTCAACACATTGTAGCTATAAGTAACAACTGGAACTTCTAAGGAATTTATAGCTAACACCTTGTTACGTGCATTTAGTTCAGATTTCAGGACTGCACGAACTCTCCTATAACATTCCTTCCTGATTTTCTCTTTCATGCTTGCACGCTGAATACCGGAGCCTTCATTTATCCCTAAATATTTGTATGTTTGTTCTTGCTCAAGCTCTCTTATGACTGTGTCAACATCTAACACGACTGAATTTGTGGTCTTCACTTTCCCTTTCTGGAAAGTGGCCTTGGCACACTTCTCAAGTCCAAACTCCATCTCGATGTCATCGCTGAATGCTTTCACGGTGCGCAATAGGCCTTCAAGTTCATTATTGTCTTTACCATAAAGTTTTAAGTCATCCATATAAAATAGATGGCTTATTTTTTTATTGGCAATTTTATACCCATACCCTGTTCTGTTTAATTCACTTGTAAGGGGTATTAGGGCTATGCAGAATATTAAAGGTGAAAGTGAGTCACCTTGAAAAATTCCACAGTTGATGTTTATATTTTCTGAGGCAAGTACTCCATTAGAGTGGTATAATTGGAGATTCGTATTCCACAACGACATATTGTGCTTCACGAAGTCTGAAATCACAGTGGAAATTTTGAAGATGTCCAGCGATCTCAAGATCCATGGATGCGGTATACTGTCGAAGGCCTTTTTGTAGTCAATCCATGCGGTGCTGAGATTTCTGCGCTTGTTGCAACAGTTCTCAAGGATCATACGATTGATTAGCAGTTGATCTTTGCATCCGTAAGAGCCTCGGCGGCACCCTTTTTGTTCAATGGGGAAAATATCGTTCTTCTCCATGAATGCATATGTTTTCTCCGCCAGGATAGATGTTAGGATTTTATACGTGGTGGATAGACAGGTTATAGGCCGATAGTTTTTTGGAAGGTTGGTTTCGTTATTCTTTGGGAGTAGGTAAGTAATGCCACTTGCTAACCATTCAGGTGTTTTCTTGGGTCTCTCATAATTCCATTGAGCAGCTGAACTAGCTTACCGTGTGCGCATGGGAGCGATGCGAGCCAGAAATTCGGCACCCTATCTTTACTGGGGGATTTCCAATTATGGGCCTTCGTGAGTGCCTTTCTTAGGTCTGCTATTGTGATGTCTTCCCATGCTTGTTGTTGTAAATTTTGGTAGGATCCTTCAGTTTGTATAATCCAGTCTGCATTTATGTTGTACGTCTTCTTGTCACTCCAAATACTTTTCCAAAATTTTTGAACTTCTTCCATGGGAGGGGGGTCTTTAACGGTTACTTTCTCCTTCCCTATTTCTCTCATTATTATTATTATTATTATTATTATTATTATTATTATTATTATTATTATTATTATTATTATTATTATTATTATCATTATCATTATCATTATCATCATCATCATCATCATCCCAGGTTTTGTTCGAACTCCTGGAGGTTTGCATGTGTAGCAGACTTAATACTTGCACTTGATTATTCTGACCTTGTCAAGGAGGCAAACCCTTTGCAACATTTCTACTGGGCACTCTATTTCAAATTCCTTTATATTCTCCTTGCGAACTTCTGATACTGCTCAAGAGGACCGAGCAATAATTGGCACTATCTAAACCTTCTTCATTTTCCATAGACGTTCTATTTCTTATTTAAGAGTGTTGTATTTCTTTATCTGTTCGCCTTCCTTCTTGAATAATAGTGGATCAAAGGTGCATGCAACATTAGCTGTATAGCATATGTGGTGCACCTTGTCCACAACTACTAGGTCCGGTTTGTTATGCTCTAGCACATGATCAGTTTGCATTGTGAAATCCCAGAGGATTTTGCTAATCCCCGACTCTCCTACTTTCTTTGGTCTGTTCTCATTCCACGTTTTGCTTCTCTCCAGCCCCAGCTTTTCCCCCAGTTTCCAATGTAGCCGTTTCGCTACCTAGTTGCGTGGCCACAACTTGTAGTGGTTTTGGGCAAGTCTAGGACATTTGTTCGTGATATGGGTAATGGTTTCATTCACTCTGTTGCAGATGCGGTACAGCGGAGACACTTGCTCATACTTCCGGTTGAACCCCCCAGTCCGTGGCCAAAGCCTGGTCTTGCCTACCACAATAATGCTCTCGGTCTCTTTTTTTAGGGTTACTTTCATCAGCCAATCCCACCTATTTTCCAGCAACTTCTGTTGTGGCTACATGGAATTGATTGTGTAGTCCCTTCTTGCGTAATTCTTCTTCATATCCTTTTTGTACTCATTTTGTTTTCCCTATTTTCTATGCTCTCAACGCCTTAAGTAACCCTTATTCAGGGAACTTTTGATTTGGATAGGCAACTCCACCTGAAGAAAATTATAAATGCGATCCACCTGCAAGATCATGTGCTATATATCTTGATATGAGATCACTATGTCGCGCCAGTGCCCATTGTAAGCATGTACCTGGTGTACCCTTATCAGACGGATTGTCATGATGGCTATATTGAGCTTCGTATATTAGTCCAGTATCACATTGATGGAATGCGTTGTTCTCTCACTCTACAACTTTTGGGACCAGCGTCCTCACATGGCCACATAATATCCTCAGCGCCCAATCCCTATTTTTATGTATAAATATTTTACTAATTTATATATACTATGAATCATTTGATATTTAATATGATATTATATAATTTGTATACAATACTATCATATTAAAAATTCATAGCGTCCACCAATCCACTGCCTTCCTCACAATGCCTCCTTTTTCTTTACCGACCCGCTGAACCGCTCCCTTAGACACCAGCGCCCACCTGGATGACGCTCTCAATGCCCACCGGGAGGGGGGCGGTAACGCCCACTTTCCGAACCTAAGCTCTACAACAACAACAACAATAATTATTGTTATTGTTATTATTATATTAATTATTACTATCATGATTATTATTAAGAACTGGCGTTTTAAATTTGAACGATCAATGTGCAATTTACCCAAGACTGAAAAATTGTAGTTAATTGACGTAACGTGTTAACATATAATGTTCTTGTTTTATTAATCAATAGAAGAAAAAAATAATAAACACTTTAATAGGAATATCCTATGAGAAATGGAAATGACTACTTCAGCAAATAATTTGTAGTCATATGACGTATTTAGCTTTAGTATAAAAAAACTTTTACTTGGCTGCGCAAATTCTAATAACGTATCGACTCTTAATGCTAAGAATTATCCTTGCAGGTTAACTGCACTTCGATTGCTATAAAGCTATTCACATACTGCATTATAAATATACAAGTGATTGCAATTTCCTATTCTACCATATCATTTATTCATAATATATACAAGAGAATTGCCAAATTTTTGCGTTGTCTCCGTTGTAATGATATAGATTTTAAATAAATTACGGAATAGCGAAAATTTTATTTAGGGAAATATTGCATTGGAAAATATAACTTTGACTCTTCCAGAAGTAAGATACTATGCAATTTTTGAACGACAAAACTATGTATGTGAATGAATCATTTATTGGTTGTTATTGCAATCGTGTAATTTGACTGAGGCAGCTATGACGTGACTCAACTATTGCACTAGAATTCAATATTTTCAGCTTCAACACAACATTTTAAATGAAATATTTAAGTCGAAAATATGTTCTACAAGTCTGTATTTGAAGTCTGTTGCTCAGCAGATTGTTGTTCTAAAACGTGTCTAGACTACAGTTAACATGTCTAAATGAGAATGTAGCTTGTACATTTATCAATGCTTTGAAAATATTTCATGTAAGTGCTTGGGGGAAGTAATGAAGAGTTGGCATGCATTTTTTGCCCATTTATTTTACATGAAATCAATTATTTGTTGGACGACGCAAAATGATGTAACAAATTTGTTTTATAACATCTGAAATAAAATATAAAATGTTCAGCTCCTAAACGTTTATGCTTCATCTAAAATCACATAGATTAAAGCTAGTAAAAGTATTTGGGGCAAAATATCTATAAAATAAAACAGTACTGTGTAAAATGTTTCAGAAATTGGTAGAATTATGAAAATAAGATTTAAAAAAATGGGATATAGGATAGAAGAAAGGATCATAAAAAATATTCTTTTCAATATAAAAATATTTATAAAAAAATAGTAAATAAGAACAAAAAAGCAATTTACAAAATATATAGGGAGATAAATAGCAATATTCTTTGAAGTGTGGAATGAGAAAACGTTTTGACGCTCAGTATAAAATAATAATGGTAAGAGACAATAACGTAATTATAAGTTCTAAGAAACGAATAGAAATATGATGGGAGCTTAAGTCACAACATAACATATCATTCATATATATATATATATGATATAAACTTATATACATTCATATGTGTATGCACACATACACACATACAATCAGCCATGTAAGTATGTGTACTTTCTCTGATCTCCATATTTCCTTGTGTCTATTGTAATAACGATTTCCTTTGACAGAAAATATGGTCAATGTTTGAACTAAATATATTAAATTCAGTTCCTATAACCCCAGAATATAACTGACTTAATGGCAATAAAGTAAGGTAGCAGTTTTACAGTACGATCATGATGCGATTGAAAAATAATCCTGCGGTGTTTCTTGATTCATGTTCCTGAACAGTGTTCAATATTAATGCTGCATTTTATATATTCATCTCATAATTTAAAATATATAGCAAGTAGATTAATTCTATACATATTTTATAATGTGTTTTGTAAATAGAAACTTTCATGAATCCAGGTGTTGTCAAAGCACACTTCTAGTGGAGCATGTTATCGAGTTTTCATTTAAAAGCAATGGTTATTTGTTCATAGAAATGTGGGGTATCTAGCTAGTGGGTGGGAACGGTCATATTTTTTGGGAAAATGTGAATGTTGTACGGATGTATGTTTGTATGTCTTTTGTTATCCATAATAACGAAACATACATTGATGTACAGAAAAAACCTGCAAGCGAAAACATGAGACTCAACTGAACTTTTGCGTTTCTAAGGAATGATGAAGAGTTTGATCATAACGAGCCTTTTCACCAAAGACTAAGATAAAGTGTTTCGATTTCGTTACTTTTGATGGGCTAATATGGTAGACAAGTTTTTGATGTGGATGTAATTTCAGAGATGGTTATTGTTGTTGCTGTCTTTTAGCCATAACCCTGTCCTGATCGACCACAAATATGATCAAAAACACGATTGTACCTTTCCTTGTTGTCTACTGGTGGTCTTTGAAACATGATGGAACATCAAGTCGGTAAATATAATACGCTGAAAGTGAATGTAGAAACAACAATTATCCAGACCAGCTACTTTTATATAGATTGAGAGTAATGCTTGTGAATCGACACTCTCTTGGGATGAAACAAGTTTCTGGTGAGTAAGTTTGAAGTGAAATGGCAAAGTAAATGATTGATTTTAAGAAATACCAAGTTCCAAGTCATCTTCACTGAAATAGTATAGTTTGTAGTGGTTTTGTATCATGGTGAAAAAATTATGAACATCTTTCAAAGAGACCGTACACCAATGAAGAAGGATTTCCGATTATTAACTATTGAGGATAGTTTATTATTTATAAGAATTTGGCGTCTAATTGTAGGGGAATGTAAAGAAAGACAAAAAGCAGTATTTTAGTAACCAATCAAACAGATTTAAAGAAAATGGTGAACTAGGATAAATAAACTAAAGGCAAGAGAGGAGAAAGCGTCATAACTTTTTCTCGTTAGGGTAAGGGAGAAGACGCAGGTAAACTTTGTTCTAAAACCGAAAAGCTTACTCTAATATTGATTTCCAAGAGGCAGAGATAAAAGGAGGTATGTATACAAAATTGATTCTACGCGAGAGCTACACTAAATTAGGTAGATATTATATATGTATGTATGTATGTATGTATGTATGTATGTATGTATGTATGTATGTATGTATGTATGTATGTATGTATGTATGTATGTATGTATGTACGTACGCATGTATGTATGTATATATATACATATATATGTATATATATATATATATATATATATATATATATATATACACACACATGTATATACATATCTGTGTATGCATACATACATACACACACGCACAAGCACACCCACACCCATATATATATATATATATATATAAGCTCTGTAGATAGGAATCAACGGTTTAGAAACAAATTTGGGGTTGATAGATGAATCGAGAATGGTGGCAGATAATCATGTGAAAATAGAAATATCAATCACCACAAAAGAACAAATATTAGCACATCGGCTAAATACTTACTGTTTTGATTTTGCGTATATACAAAGTAGTAAGACATATTCATATCCACATGAGCACACACAAACACACGACACACACACGATACACACGCACACACACACACACACCACACACACACACACACGCATTCGTCTTATTGTTCTGTAAGACTTGACTATATGGTACAACATTTGTGATTATGCAGGGGTCTGGTTGAACTAGATATCTTATATATGGCATTGAAAATCTGAGAGAAAATGAGAATTTTGGTAGGAAGAGGTGAGTGTCATAGAAGAGGAGGAATAGAAAAGAAAGATAAAAGTAAAATGACAAAAAGGGAACAGTTACAAGATGGTAAAATACAAAATAAAGAGGAGAGAATTGTGAAGCAGGGAAGCAGTAGAAGATAGATTAGTGAGTTGTCCGTTTGCTAACTTAATATTAGCGATCGAAACCAACTAAGTTTGCTCGCTCATAAAGCCATTACATGTAAACTGCAAGCTAATAGGTTGAAATAAAGGTGGGATTGATGCCAGTAATATCGGTACGCACGCAAACCGTGACGTTTAACTGCGTGCGGATTGGTCAAAAGCATAATACAAAAAGTCAGCTTGTCGGGGGCTTCCAAGAGGTACAAAAAGGAAGTAGTTAGTAATTTTACTGCAGTAATGATAATTAAGACCGTATAAAAGCGCTAACTGAAATTCATGAACATTACAAAATATTTTGTCAATGTTTAACACACTTCAAAATTACAAAAAAAATATTTTTTGAAATAGCATAATAAAAAACACGTGAAAACCAGACCATATTTTACTTTGTTGAACTGATATATTATTCCATACACATTTACACAAATTCGGATTAAAATATATATATATATATAGATATATATATAAATATATATGTATGTATGTATGTATGTATGTATGCATGTATGTATGTATGTATGTATGTATGCATATATATATATATATATATATATATATATATATTATATATATATATATATTCTTTTATTATTTTACGTGTTTCAGTCATTTGACTGTAGCCATCTGGAGCACAGCTTTAAGTCAAACAAAGACTCCAGGACTTATTCTTTGTAAACCTAGTACTTATTCTATTGATCTCTTTTGCCGAACTGTTAAGTTAGGGGGGCATAACCACACCAGCATCGGTTGGCAAGTAATGGTGTGGGGCAAGGGAAGTCATACACACACACACAGATATATATATATATATATATATATATATATATATATATATATATATAAGACGGGCTTTCAGTTTCTGTCTACCAAATCCACACAGACGGCTTTGGTCGGCCCGAAGCTATAGTAGGGGACACTAGCTCAGAGGGACACGCAGTGGGACGGAGCCCGGAACCATGTGGTTCGAAAGCAAACTTCTTACCACACACCCACTCCTGCGCCTAAATACATACTTACATACACACACACATACATATACATTTCGTTTTTGGATTTGGTTTGCAAGTTTCTTTATGTGAGTTCGTGTGTTGAAGCATATTCTGTTGTGTCTGGGGAGAATCATTCTCTTTGGTGCCTTATAACTTAACACACTTTTTTATGTTTCTAAAATTTTCGTTGTGTCTTGCAAACTTTTTCAATAGACGTTGACACTGTTCGTTACTCACACTGCGTTCCTAAGATCTAAAGCATGTATACATAACTCTTCAGTTAAGGGATGTATCTGTTCTTCATAAAAGAGCCGTTAACGAAAGTTAAGATATGTAATTCCATAAAGGTACCGTTTCTTTGCGTGTAAAATGCGACTGCCATCCTTTTTATCACCCTAATTTCTGTTTTGTACGCTATCTAGTTCAAAGTAGGATGTTATTTCAAGTCTATGATATATGTAATCAATTTACGGCTAGCACTCGATTGTATTAGAGGAATATAAGTGATATATATATATATATCCATTTAACTTTTGCAACGTATATACCGATGTGAATGAGATGAAGTGACATTGAAGAGGTCTTCAATATTCTTTTGTCTTAGCTTTTGTATCCTTGCTCACCACGTATTATTTTCAATAGCTAGCGGTAAAATATACAAGGGCCTCTAGAGTAAACAGTTTCTTCATTTATAGAACATAGCTTGATATTCATGATATAATTTAGATAATTTATATCGAAATGCACGAAAGAAAATTACACAAATGTTTATTTTACAATTTCACCTGAATATCAAATTACAATTTCGATGATTTCTCTCATTATTTCAGTATATTATTCTTAACTTTATTTTGTATTATATCCCCTAATATTCAAGACAAAGAACTTAGAATAACACGTCCTCAACAATGCAAACATATTAACAAATTAACGGTTAGAATGTTGCAGAAATGGTTGTTCCATTAGACACTGCTACTAATAATTCGACTTTCTGTCAGAGCCCACTAACATTGTTATTTCTTCTTAGAATTGAAATGTTCATTCTTTTAAAACTCTTTCACATAAAGCTGAATTTATATATTTTTCAAGACTTTACTATGTTTCAATTCAACTCCTTTTATGTCCACGTGGATTTAATCAGAATTCAATATATTGAGTAGGATAGCAAGATAACAAATTGGGAATACAAGTTGGGAAAAATATTAAAGTAACTGTGTTTTTGTACACGTTCAACGGAGAATATATTACATACTTAATAAAATGACGAACGCTCGGACTTTTATCATTGTATACATACATCTGAATAGCTTAATAACATATCATAATAGTAATTTCAATCTTCCAATTTTTCCACAATTCCAAACGTGCTTCAGCACGAAACTCTGTTCAATAATAAAATCTTTATTTAGAAACCGTTTATATGCTACAGGTTACACCTTTTCAATAATGAATAAAATCACATGTTGACGTTATTAAATTTTATTTGAAATGTTATTAGTAATTTAGAATAGGCGTAGAGTTTGCTACTTCAATTGTCTGTTCACAGTAGGAAGCATAATTATAGAGACATAGCCCAGTCTTCTCAACTGAATATCTAACTGTAAAGAACATATATTAATATATCAATTTAGCAATGCTGTTTGAACGAGCATTTGGCCTAGCGGCATTATAACATGTATTCTCTAAATTATGTATCTTTATAACCGAAAGAAAGTAATTACTAGAATATCATGGGCGGAATGTTGGTTAGTGACATTTAGCAAGATATACTTTCTATATGATGGGAGCAATCAATTCAATTTCAATATCGCCACTGAAGATGATCCACATAACTTATGCCATAAAAGAAACTGAAAAGATATGAATGTTGTACTTAGTAAATCAGCTCTTTATAGAGTTGCCTTCATAGAAAATAAAATTATAACCAAAAATAACGCGGTGATGTTATTGCAATTGCAGAGTGGTCGGTTAATATTTTAAAAAAATTTAAATTGGAGGAACAAATGTTAATGCGTTAAACGATGTGATAAAACAGAATTACCTAGAGTTGAAATTCTGTTGGAATTATTTATCACCACATTTCATTACAACAGATGTTTTTAAAACAGCAGATATTTCAAACTTAATAAGAAGAACTCCTTTGATATAAGGAAAAATACAAAATCAAACTGATGAGCAACAAAGAGTAAAATGCAGCTCATAATTTGCTATAACTCCATCTTGTCAGCTGACATTGAAATAATGATTTTAATGACACCAGTATCTTAAACGACAGATTTACGTACCAACATTTCACTCCTCATTTCTTAGGATCTAATAACTTTATTGTATCAGTGAGAAGACAATATGGACAATATGGGTAAACATATTCAGCATTAATTACAGCAACAAAATATAAAAAGTACTCAACTGGTATTTATTTTATCGACTCCGAAAGAACGAAAGTTTTTTCTTGGTGGTATTTGAATTCAAAACGTGAAGACAGACGAAATGTTGTAATGCATTTTGCCTGGCATGTTAAAGATTCTGCCAGCACGTCGCCTTATGTTGTTCATCATATTAAAAGATTAATTTAAATTGTAAATGCATTCATTCGCCTTGAACATGTGCGTGCTTACACGCATTTACATGTACATACGTACACACACTCACACATATACACTCACATATACACACACATGTGTATATATACATACAAGGTGCGATGACAAGAGGAAAGACCAAGCTACGAAGGTTTTGAACAGGCTCAAGCATCTTCTCCAACCGAACATGCTTTGGTTTTTCTCAGATGAAGAAACATTTCTGCCAGGATCAGATATTGAACACACACAACTACCGTTAACTTTCCGTGTCCCCAAAACATGTACCGACAGTGATAAAAATCAAACATCCAGTCAACATCATGTTATTTGGAGTGATCACTAGTGATGGTGACGTTATGCTTCCATTCATCTTCCACACCGTGTCAGACTCAACGTAGAGACCTACATCAAGTGCTTGGAGGAGGCAGTGTTGACCTGGGTTAAGAGTGTGGCTGTTGGAAGTATCTATGTCTGGCAACAGAACTCTGCACCATACCACATAAGCAGGAGAACTCAATCATGACTGTGAGACAATTTCTGCGACCACATCACCCCTAACATATGACCACCTAACTTTCTAGACTACAACTCCCTTGATTATTATGTGTGGGACGCAGTTGAGCGAGAGCCCCTACAAAACTCCTTGTAACACCAAAGATGAACTGAAGGCAAGGATTAAGGCAACACTCACCAACTGAAACAATGAGACCGTCCAGGAGAGTTGCAGGTTATTCAGAAGTCGTCTGGATGCCGTGGTTGATGCCAATGGCGATTTTATTAAATAAAGTTACTCTTTTAGTGTTTCAAGATATTTCTATGTAATTTTAGTAAATAAATCCGTTAAAATAAGATGCCAGTGTTATTTTCCTTTTTGCATAATTTAGACGGCACCCTGTATATAGGGAGTGTGCTTATGGGTTGTACTATTGCGGTCACGTTATCGAATTTTGAGCCTGATCACGCAAGTTTTCTTTCTGGCTTTTCAGTTTAAGCTTGGCCACTCCAATAGCAATGTGCACCAAAAAAGAACAAAGAGCGGTGATCTGATTTTTCTGGTCGGAAAATGTGTCAGGTGCTGAAATTCCTCAATTTAGCACAATTGGTTAATGGTTTCATCGGTCTGGGGAGCCCTGTGTGAGCGTGCATCCTCATGTAGCAACAAAACTTTCGTTACACTGATGTTTAGCTCGATAGAGATGCATATTGTTGGTTTCTACAGAGAAAGAGAAGCATACGAATTCAATATCCTAAGCGAATATGTATTTAACAATTTACAGCAGTTAACAATTCACAGAATTGCTTGTGGAATTTGTAGCATGAAAGTTTTCTACGTAACTCAGTGATGTCGAATTAGGGAGTGACGCTACTTTTGCAGGCGTGGATACGTCGTGGATTGGTGACAGCGTATGAACTTTAATCTTTTATTTTCCTCAAATGACAGGATGCCCATTAAATTATACGGTAACCACCTAATTCCATTTATATGAACGTGGCATATAACTATCTATTAACTATCTGATATCTGTGAGCAATTATATAATATGCATTTGCTGTGTAGCCAATAATTAGCGATGTGGTTCTCTAATCAGTAGAAATTGTTGAGCTGAACATGTAGATTTCAAAATCCAGTAAATATGATGTATACTTATAAGGAAATTTTCTCTTATTACATTACCATTTAGTGTGCGATAAAGGGCACAATTCTCTGTTGGAATTATCTGGTTTCCAGTTGAGAACCGGTGCAATTTTACTTTAGATCACTGTTCAGGCAAAGTCAATTTTCTTTTCAAATATAACGTGATAAATAAAAGAGAAATCATTGTGGACCATATGTTACACAAATGCAACCGTTTCTTTCATCTGCTTGAGAATTCATGAAAATATTAATAAACTGAAAACCAAAAATCATTAAATTTATATCTATGCATATAGCTAAGATATACAAATAGCGATTGCTATATGCTATTACATAATACGCCGTATTATCTATATGCATACAGTTAACATAGCTTCACTGTATCAATTAAATACTAAAAAATCTTCCACTCAACTGTAGCGCCGCTGAAGTGCAACCAAATTTGCAGTTCTAAATAGTAGTTGGGCGTTTCTTTGGCAAGGAGTGTTTCAATATCTTGTCTTGGATTAGGTCAGATGATGCGAAGTTTTCCACTAACTTCATGATATATCTAGTTTTACATTGCTCGAGATCCATGAAACACAAAGTAATGTTTCCAGTTTTCTGTGCTCTAGGATCATGCTATTGTACTTTATTTTCGTGGAAATAAGCAATAGCGTTATTGTTCTCGGAGAGAAGAGTGGTGTTGATTTCTACATGGAAATTATTGATACTAAAACTAAATAATTTGGGTGCAGAATGGACAGAAACATTTTGAATTTAAAGTTTTAAAGAGATCCTATCCTAGAAGTGCCTAAAGATTTACTCTATGAACCATGAAAGTAATATTCATTTAATGCAGTCGGCATGTCCATTAACATTGTTTTCATCATTTTATGTCAGATAAACTAGACTGATATTGATACAGACTCATATATTTTGGGTAGATATTGTTATATGGTCTCAAAAAGTTATCCTATTTGAGTATGAGTAGACAATGTGCTTGACAGCCAATTACTCACTCATCGTATCTTATAACAAGGTATCTCATAAATGCCAAATATTATGAAATGCAAAGCACCTGCTAACATTTGTGATATCTGTTGGTACGGAACTGATTTTGGAACGTACAATGAATAGAAAATGGAATTTCTGATCCCGTCTTTGTACGATCTTAGTTGTATACTAGGACGGATGAGAAATTTTTGTCCTGCTGTTTCAAATTTAGGCTAGAACATATTCTATTCGATCAACTGTGTCGTAACATGTATTTATGCAACATAGTTCACAATGCTGAACTTCTTTCTCAAGGACACATCGCAGAAAAGCGTTATCTAATTTCTGCAAAATATATATTAGTCGCCGCAGATCTTTGACAACTGCTTTGGTACTTTCGTATTTTATGGTGTTCACAAACTTCTATTAACTTTCAAAATGTAAACCACAGTGGTTTTTGAATGCCTTTTATGAGGAATACAGACAATATAATATCTTCGATTCTTTAGTTAGGTTCGGCATTTCTAAGACGAAACAATAAGCTTTCTTTTGGGTGCAATTTTGTATGGCCCACTCTATAGCAGATGAATTATGCATGCGCTTTACACAATGAATATCTAATAGGATTTGATGTTTCTGAAAATAAGCAGTAGTATTAAATTCAATAGAAACTTTCAGATGTACAAACGGCTTTCAACTATATAGGAATAAATCTTAGTTTCACAACATTTATTTGGAGTATAAACGACGCTCGATATCGTATTTGCTATATACCTATTAATTCGGCGGTTTCTCTTCAAATAATAACAATTTGACATTTCAGAGATCTCATAGATTCTAATAATACAGTGAATTCAAGTAAATAAATAATTTAACCTCACAAAATGTCTAAATAAGTTTATTTTCTGTTCTGAAAGCTGCAAGGAGAGATAATTTACAAGAAGAGTCGCCTTCCTTGAGAATGAATAAATATCAAAATACCATTTTATTCTCATGTTCGGGTATGAAATTTCTTATTTACAAAGGTGCATTAAACATATATGTCTGAAGAGAAAAACTTCCGCTTTAAAGACGATTGTCTTCTGTAAGACATACTCAAACGCATGAACTTAAATACTACGCGTGCACGCATGCGCACACTAACACCACACACACACAAATAGACACACAGGCGTAGGTGTGGTTAAATGTTTGTTCCCCAATATCCTTACGGTTTTAGTCCCTCTGCCAGGGGCTTGGGCAAGTGTCTTCTACTACAGCTTCGGGCCGACAAATGCGTTGTAAGTGGATTTGGTAGGTGGAAACTGAAAGAAGCCTCTCGTGCACACACACACATGCACACAAACACACATATATATGTGTTTCTATGTGTGTGTGCTTGTGTGCTTGTGCGTGTTTGTGTGCATGTGTGTCTGTGTTTGCGTAAAATAGTTTTTTTTAGGTTTTTTTCATGAAAGTTTACAAATTGGTTGGTGTATGTAGTGATAATATTTTACATGCATAACGATTCGAAATGTCCACCATGTCTTTTCATCTTAGGACTTAATCACTTCTTAACTGTTTTACCACCTCGCTATTTTTTACAACAACCATTGTTAAAGCTACAATTTTTTGAAACTTTGTCTGAGCCGCTATATTTTGTAAAGGATAAACAATAAAACAAAAGATCTCCAGAGACGCCATAAAAATTTGCATCTACTTTCAATTTGTGTTTAAATAGTGAGTTAATTACTATGTTTAAACAACGGGTGAATGCATTCGCCGCAACCGGCGAATATGCTATTAACTGCATAATAGACTAACCTGTCGCCGGTCATATTTTTCTGAAAGTATAAAAGTATTAATGATTATTCGAAGTGAGGTATATAAGCTTACGTAATCCACCTGCATTGTAAAATTCCAGTAATGTGTTTAAATTCCAATCTATAAGGTGAAGTATCACATTAATACATGTAGAGATAAATGCATATATCTAAAGAGAAAAATAGGTACGAAAATTACTTGTCCTATGAATCTGAGGTTATCCAATTTATCTTCTACTGGAAAAAAATTGCCCCAACATCATAATGCTTTCAGAGACTGGCAACGTTATCATTCTCACAGAGAAAACAATTAAATATGCTGTGATAATATAATTGCAAGTTGGTGTCATTATTGGATCAGAACATCAAACGATGTAATAAATACTTCAAATTCGGAGCCTCAATAATATAAATAGTTGAATGGATTTTTCACAACACTACCTTCTGCTCCTATTCATTTGAAGTTGGAGTTTTAACCCTCGGGTTTATTCTCACTCATTTATTCAAATACTCTGGCTTTTGTAGTCTTCTTCTGCATTACCGTGCAGTGCAGTATTATAAACTACAATGAATAAAATATAATTTTTATGATTTTTCCAGAGCGTTGACTATTTTTCTTCACACACACTAGAGTATTGTAGATAAAGAAATATGGTATCGTAACGCCGAAAACTTTTCGAAGGTTGATAACAAGGTGAGAAAATTTACGTAAAAGGCAAGTCAAAATCGGGTTGATGATAGAACGCTCCAGGAGTATACGTTTAGATTTAATGTGGCTGAAGCTTCATTTAAGGCTTATAAAAGCAAGACAGTTTAATGACCGATTGGGTCAACATTTTAAAAAATATCTGAGGTGATATATAAGTACTTTAGCTAGGTTCTGTTCCTTATTCTCTTCCATAGAAATTTGAGTGTCTGTGCTTAGCCAAATACAGAATTTAATTATTGATCTTGATATACAAGTATTTTATAGAATAAACATCATAATATTGTGAAGTACATTGAAACTAATTTCATTAATGGATCCTCCTCCTCCTCGTCCTCCTCATCATCATCATCATCACTTAACTTCCGCTTTCCATGCTAGCATAGATTGGACGGTTTATTAGGAACTGGCAGAGCAGGGGCCGCACCAGATTCCATAATTTGTTTTGGCTTGGTTTCTACAGTTGGATGCCCTTCATAACGCTAACCACTTTGCAAAGTGTACCGGGTGATTTGTTCTGCATGTGTATGTGTGTATGCGTGTCGTATGTGAGCGGGTGCGTGCGTATGTATTTAAAGGTTTCAACATGAAATTTAAAAGCAATGGAATAGAAGTTATTTATGATTTCAAATAGTTAATTTTATCAGGTCTAATTTATTGGACGATTTATATAAATTAGAACTATTATATAAACGATAGACTATATCATACACCAATATTCAATTTTTATTTAGTATAAATTACTAATTGGCATTTGCTTATTATTGTTTAGGTAAAAATGTATAATGCCTTCACTTAGAATCAATATCAAAGAAATATTTGGTTGAAAATATCAAACGGTAAACAATTTTTTAAAGATAGAATGCGTAAGATAGTTAATTGGAATTACTGTAGAAACTCAATTAGCGGCTTTGTGTGTTTATTACGAAGATAATTTGGTGGAAAAGATAGATAATTTGATTTGGTTTCAAGTTCTCTTAGCATTTTAGAATATTTAAAGAGAAAAACAAGGAAATATAGAAAGCTGTATGGAAATTATGTTACAATTTGCAAACTACACGAAGAAACAAACGCGCTCTAAAAAACATGAATATAGACTTCAAGTAAACAACATTTGTAAAACGAAGAATGCATAAATAGTGATTTTTTGCTTTTAGTTGTTTTTAGATGGTTAAATAAGTCGAAACCCATCCTTTTTATATACAAATGCCCACTACTACAGGAGAAAAATGTATGAAACATATACACACTAACTCAAACAAATGTAGAATGTCACATGAACGCACGCGTATATAAGTATATCTCTGTTTATATATATATATATATATATATATATATATATATATATATATGTGTGTGTGTGTGTGTATGTGTGTGTGTGTGTGTGTGTGTGTGTGTATGTGTGTGTGTGTGTGTGTGTGTGTGTGTACTCGAAGCTGTACGACAACCTCCCAATAGTTAGCTTGAAGATAACACAGAGGAGACAGAGGTTAGCTGGACATACTCACTCAGTGCTCCCTACACGGACACACACACTAGAAGAAGATCGAGGATGACATATGTTGGTGCCCTAAGGAAAGACTCATCTATGGCTCTCGGGAATTTTATAGATACGAGGGACGTTCAATAAGTAATGCCCCTGACCCTGATCTAGCTGAAATTTTGCATGTGCAATTATTTGTATCTCTATAGATTAAGTAGCAAATTACAGCTCTGAACTAATTGTGGTTTCTGATTTACAGGTGTTTGAACTGAGTTAAGTGTGAAATGAAGCTTGTTGAGTGTCGAGCAGTGATCCGGTTTTTGTATTTGAAAGGACGCACACCACGGGAGACTTTTGATGAAATGAAAGTAACTTATGGTGATGATGCCCCATCATATGACCTTGTAAAACGCTGACATAGTGATTTCAAACATGGTCGGAACTCTGTGGAAACAGCTCCCAGATCTGGTCACCCCACCTTCTGCCATTGATGAGGCATCTGTCCGTCAAGTTGAGGTTGCCATTTTGGAAAATCGACGCAAAACTATTCGGCAAATAGCCCATGAGGTCAAGAGTAGTACCGGGTCTGTGGAAACTATCATTTATGACCATTTGCATATGCAAAAGGTGTCTGCCAGATGGATTCCCAGGTTGCTCACACCTTCCCAGCAGCAAGGATGCGTCGAGTGCTCGAGGATGAATTTGGAGGTGTGCCAAGAAGATGAGTCAAATTGTTTTCAAAAGACTGATTTCACAGGATGAAACCTGGATCCATCACTATGATCCAGAGACCAAAGCCCAGTCAATGCAGTGGAAGCACCGTGACTCACCTCCTCCAAAGAAGGTAAGGGTGCAGCCCTCCGCTAGCAAGGTCATGCTCACAGTCTTCTGGGACGAGGACGGAGTAGCGATGACAGATTTCCTGGCAAAGGGTACCACAATTACAGGAGCCTATTATGCTTCACTTTTGAGGAAATTAAGAGAAGCTATCAAAATCAAGAGGCGGGGCAAGATCAGCAAAGGCATCCTCCTCCTGCAGGACAACGCTCCGGTCCACAACTCGCTTGTCGCCAGATCAGAAGCACAGGCGTGCGGCTATAAACTCATCCTCCATCTCCCCTACTCTCCTGACCGTGCACCCTCTGATTTTCACCTCTTCCCAGCCATGAAGTTGATTTTGAAAGGAAAGTGTTTCCCAGATGATGCAACCTTGATTTCTGAAGTCACGTCGTGGTTGGAGGACCAAGCTGGGGTCTTCTATAAAAACGGTCTCCAGAGCTGCATCAAACGATGGGAGAAATGCGTAACTCTGGGTGGTTCCTATGTAGAAAATGACTAACAACTCTGCCAAGTTTCGTTGCTCTACTGCTATGGGAAGTGGGTCAGAGGCATTACTTATTGAAAGCCCCTCGTATATACAGCGTTTCCCAAAAGTCACTGATGTGTTTCAATTTGTAAAAATTTCCTTAATTGTACAAATAAATGCAAAAAAGTTTGATACAATATGAAGGACATAATGAACATTAATATATATCAGTCCAATTCTGCAACACTACTACATCGCATGTGCAAAACGACATCGCTTAAAAGGCAGCCATTATCGGTTTCTATATGTCCTCCTTCAGTTGCACCGGAGTCTTTGCCTTGTTGAGGTAAATTATTGGTAATTTAGCAAAACAATATTATCGCCAGGCGAATTCTCATCAGTAATTTGCTAAATTACCTATTAAAGGATGGCAAATAATATTATTTGCTAAAGAAATTCGAAACCATGGTATAACCTCTAATAAAAATAACAAGGTAAAAGTTTTTATTTTTCAATTCCTTGTGAAATTGCTATTAAATCGTAGTTTTGGCCGTGTTGGCTGCTATTTGTAGCATGTAAAAATTACCTGTTAAAGGGTAGTTTTCTTTTGTGTTTAAATGTACACTATTTTAATACACACTCATACACACACACACACACACACACACACACACACACACATATATATATATATATATATATATATATATATATATATGCAGCATGCACGAACCCTATACACACAAAAATCATGAAGTATAAACTCACAAATACACAGGAACACAGGCACACACAGAGAAACAGACACAAACACACATACACGCACATACCATCCCCATTAATGAATTATTTTTCCATAGTGTGTCTTGTTCTATTCTCCGTTATATTCTTGGTCATCTTTAAGAATGAATAAAAGCTATCACATTAAATGATATCACATTAAACCAGTGCAAATGCAGCGAAGATACATTATCTTGATCCAGTTCCACTTTATGAAGCCAATTCTTATGGAAGGAAAATAATAACTTTACACGAAGAAATGATGTACTTGACACATATAAGCCATGCGAATATTCCCATCTGGCCAGTCGGTCTATGTTTATTTTGTTTGTACTCTCTGGTCTTGTAGATGAAAAGAAGATGGCATTTTCCCCTAATGTATTTGATATGATGTGAAGCATAACAGTAATCGTATTCTTTTCAAATTAATAAACTATCATATCGGTGCAGCCATATCTGTTGTTACCATTTCGATTGGCAGATTGTGAATGACAATTTTTTCAGAAATAAACTGTGCTGAAGTCTTTAAAATTGACTATGAGGACCGCTGGTGAAATATGTGCAATGGTACACAACCACCTGAACAAATCGGCAGTTCTTGTGTTGTTCTGGGTTTGAAATGTAACTATAAGTCATATAAAGTGGTGGGATTTAATAACTATAGCTTTTGTTTCAGTGCAAAACTTGAGCCAACGAATTTAAAAAGGTTTTCATCTTCTTAAATATCTTCATAACATTCCGACTAATATTTAGATGTTCTGTTTTAATAGGAATTAGATACATGCTTTACTGTATAGGCTATAATATTTCAAAGACTAAAATCTTTATTTTTTATAGAAACGAGCATTAGGTTGCATCGGAATTTATCGGAATCACAAATGGGTTAAAGTTTCATCGAAAAGAAGTAATGTTGGCAGTATAAGTTGAGCAGAAACATGTTGATGCTGATTACCGTTAATTTGCAAGAAAACCACCAACTCCTGAATATTAATCCAATAATCAACTCAGTAATGCTAGAAGCAGTGGTTAGTATATCGTTTCAAGGCATCGTCTTTACAGTATGTTTAGGAAATTTAGGCTTAAGCGAAAAATTCCATATTGTGTCTACAGTATGTAACTAAATATTGCCAGTTTGACAACGAAACTATTACAATACAACATGAGGTAGAACTTGTGTTAGTGAATTAGGTTTTGCACGACTTTGCAGCTTCCGAGCAGTGACTAAATACTGTAGATGAGATGATAATTTAGATGATTAATATATCTTTATGTATAATTTTGGTCTTAAGTTTGTTTGAATAGATATATATTAGGTACCATGCATGGTGTTAATTATCATTTTCTTTTCCAGTTTAGGATATTACTCTCTGGATAATGATACAAAAACTCTAGGAAGTTTGTTGAGGAGAAACTTTCTGCGATGACCTAGATTTTTTATGATTATCTTCTGTGTTATGAAGGAAAACCTCAATTAGATTCTGATCATATGGGGTATTATTAATATTTCCAAATCATAATAACTCTTTTATGTCAACGTGTAACAGAATGATCTTCATTGGGTGCACCATTTTCATATATTAGATAAAACAATAATTTTATCGTCTAATTTTCACGAAGAATCAAATAAACTGTAATCAAATGGCAACTTGGTAATATACCATTTAATACATTCATATCATCAAAGTTAATAAAGCTGTCATATAATACGATTCGTTAATTTAAATTGAAATATCGCAAGAAGAATTATAGTGATTTGATATCGTCATAGTGAAGCCCTTTCATTCGTACTAAATTAAAATTAATTATACCATCCACTTGCTAGATGCTTTCATCGGCAAGACCTACCAATTCGCAATCGCATTTATACAATAGATAGTTAATTTCTTTTTCAAGATATTTCGTTCATCACTTAATAAACATCAACTTTAAAGAGATGATGTACGTCGCTAATTTTCAGCAAAGCCTTCCAGCTGTGATGTGCAATAAGAGAGTTTTCACGTTAACGCCTTCGCTATTTTTCGGTGACTAATAAATTGTATGCAACAATCTGTTTGTTAATATGTATTTGGCACATAGTTATGCACAAAAATTGATTGCCTTGCTTCCACTTGATTACAACATATTATCTGATCGTATTCCATATTCAGAATATACATTTGTACATATACAATTCTACATTAATATATGTTATATTTACAGTAGATGGTATATTATCATTTCAGAGAAATGACACAAACTTTGATAACATTGAAGATATGATACGCATAGAGATTTATATGACTACATCTTATATATTTATTCAAATATATGTTTCTCATGTCAATAGCAGAGGCTGGTAACTATTTAGAAGAAACATGCACAAACAAGCATGTATGCTTGTGTATGTTTGCCTTTCATTAACAGCATTTGCAACATAGGCAGTCTGATGTATGAACTTGCTTTCCATTGAATATTATTAATAGCGGATAATAGATTGAGATATATATTAAAGCAAATCGACGTTTATAAATTTATTGCATCCAGTTTGCCTTTACAATTTGATTATTAATTCTATTTCAGCTCTGTTGGGTTACTACTAAGCTCTTCCGATATGCCGGTAACTCTTTATTATATTTGTAGGAAAGCAAAAGGTTCAAAGAGAAACATTTTCAAAGTTTGAAACATACAACGCTATTTCCCCTCAGAGTATAAAGCATGTAAATCCTATAAAATGCTGTATTAAAGCGACAGCATTGACATAACCATATTCAGACCATACATAGTGAAATTTTACATAATATCTAAAATACCGTTTTGTACCAAATTGCTGCTAGATTTTAAGTATGCGAAACTAAAGATAATTTTTCTCCCTTTTGTTGCGAATAATAATAAAATCTCATTGCTTGAGATACTTAGAATAATAATACAAAAAATGTCTATTTACTGTTAAAAACTAAAGGGATTTTTAAATGTACAATATGTGTTTGAAGTGCTTTGAAGTAATTAAGGGCATATCTTGAAGGATTTTATATTTTTATAATGAATAAATTTCTCTATGTTAATTTCAATGAATAAATTCCAATAGCATTCTCGTTAGATGCAGAACTAATGGCCGAAAAATGTGAAGATCAAATATGTGGGTTTCGATTTGCTTTAATGGTAATAGGATTCCCCTGGAAATTACACATCTCAATGATTCCCAGAAAAGATTTGAGGCGTTATAATATATGCGGAGGACTTCATAGAAATCGCTTAGTAATGAAGTTATAATGTACATAGACACCTCCTCCCATCACATTGCGCTCACCTCTTTTCTCTCTGTTTCCATTTGTTACTTTCCCTCTTCCCTTCAGTCTCATTATATGTGTACGTATATATATATATATATATATATATGCATATGTATGTATATATGTGTATATATAAAAACACGTAAGGATAATATAAATGTTTAGAATGACGCAATAATTGTAATGCTCATACAAAGATAAATAACATCGTGTTACTGAAGGGAATACATGTTAGTAAGGCGGCGAGCTGGCAGAAAAATTTGGCACCTCGGTCTTTACGTTCTGAGTTCAAATTCCGCCGTGGTCGACTTTACCTTTCATCCTTTCGGGGTCGATAAATTAGTACCAGTTGTGTACTGGGGTCGATCTAATCGACTGGTCCTTTCCCCCCAAATTGTCAGTATTTATTTCAATAAAACAACACGTATAGAATGGTTGTATATGCAAATGATAATTGCTAGTTGTAATGAGATATATATTAGTTCTAAATTCGATGGAATGAATATAGCAGGTGACAACAAAGCATCAGTAGTTACATATAATATAAATATTAATCAGTTACATGCTAAATACTCATAACAGATTGGCGCTTTGTGGCATAGCCCTTGGCTCTGGATTCATTGAAAAAAATCCTTGATAGTACTCCCTAATAAATGTGTCCTATGGCGAACTGCCTTCAAACGTGATTTTGAATGCGCCTTACAGCTTTGATCTGATAGAAGCTCATCAGATGCTTTACTGGACTTACGATATTATCTTAGGGAGTCACTATGCGCAAGTTGTTAGATATAATGAGGAGTAAGTAAATGGAACTTTAGGATAAGGGCTTCTCACATGAGTAGTAATGTCATTTCATAACTTCTAATTCAGTTCTAACTCACTATCAGAAAATCTATGGCTTGCGACGATTGAATAAGTAAGTGAAATATAAGGTATTAGACTCTGCCTAATAGTTTATATTAATTTCGCATGGTTACTATGTCAATCTATTCTTAAAACGAAAAATTAATCTTGCCTACTTCCTACCTGCGCAGATTATATCTATCTATCTACTATCTATCTATCTATCTATCTATCTATCTATCTATCTATCTATCTATCTATCTATCTATCTATCTATCTATCTATCTATATATATATATATGTATCCATTCATCTATCCATCTATCTATCTATCTATCTATCTATCTATCTATCTATCTATCTATCTATCTATCTATCTATCTATCTATCTATCTATCTATCAATCTATCTATCTATCTATCTATTTATCTATCTATCTATCTATCTATCTATCTATCTATCTATCTATCTATCTATCTATCTACCTATCTATCTATATATTTACATACATATATATTTTATATGAATTTATATGAATATATGTTTTTTGTGTGTTTAGGTATATATATATATATATACATATATATATATATGTGTGTGTGTGTGTGTGGTGTGTGTGTGTGTGTGTGTGTGTGTGTGTGTGTTTGTGTGTGTGAGTGTGTATGTGCATGAATTGAATGAAACTCTGGTCTATAACGCCTTAATATACACCGTGATGTAAAGGAGAAAAGTAATTCAAAATTATTATAGTAAATGAAACCTACACATTATATCTATTTGTCATCTGATAATAATGCTATTTTAGCAGTTAAGTAATTATAGAATTACACATACACAAACAACGATCCTTCCATTCACTTCTTAGACAGGTACTGAGACTACGTCACACACATTTAACACTAGATATATCATATTCGCTAGAAACCGTAATCAGATCATGAAAAAACTGCTGAAATATTCATTTCTACTCCAGGGACAAGGCCCGAAATATTTGGCGAGGTGACCAGTCGATTAGATCGACTTCAGTACGCAACTGGTACTTAAAATATCGGCCCCTGAAAGGATGAAAAGCAAAGTCGACCGCGGCGGAATTTGAACGTAAAGACAGACGAAATAACTATTTCTTTACTGCCCACAAGGGGCTACACACGGAGGATGACAAACAAGGACAGACAAACGGATTAAGTCGATTAGATCGACCCCAGTGCGTAACTGGTACTTAATTTATCGACCCCGAAAGGATGAAAACCAAAGTCGACCTCGGCGGAATTTGAACTTAAAACGTAGCGGCAGACAAAATACCGCTAAGCATTTCGCCCGGCGTGCTGACGTTTCTGCCAACTCGCCGGCTTATTAAAGCAATTATTATTTTCTACTCGAGGCACAAGGACCAAAATTTTGGGGGAGTAGGCGAGTCGAGTAGATCGACCACAGTACTCAACTGGTGCTTAATTTATCGACCCCGAAAGGATGAAAAGCAAATTCGGCCTCGGTGGAATTTGAACTCACGTCGGTAAGACAGAGGAAGTATCGCTAAGCATTTTGCCCGGCGTGCTAAAGTTTCTGCCAGCTCGCAGCCTTAAAATATTGAAAACACCAAAGCAGTCAGCACTCCTAGGTTAAATTTGCAAATTTCATTGTTTTTATTAGAATTATATTATAATTGAAGCAATATTATCTCAACAACCATGAAAGCATATTTGATATATTTTTCAGTCTCTCTAACAAGATATACGCAAATGCATATATTTATATTGTGAGATAATTTCATATAAAATATTTTCAATTTTATCCTCAAATGCAAGTGCTCTGTTTATGTATAAACGAGAAGTTTGCTTTTATGCATATCAAGTCTCTTCATAAAATAATCTATACATATTTTCATTGCAATTCGTTAATATAACTTGAAAATACTTCATCGTATATATGTGTTTGTTAGAAATATTATGCGTTTCAGTAAGCACAAAACCGATCGATATTATTTGAATACAATTACCAGCTTAATGGTATAACGTTTTCATATATATTGAAAATAATATGTAATATAACTTTTCAAGAATGAAATATGCTCAGGAATAAAACGTTGAATAGACACCAAATTAAAACAGGTCGCTCTCAAAATTTTGTCACGAATGTACGTGAAAATAATTGCTGTTAAATAATATTGCTTTGATCTTAGAGTAAATGTCTGTTTCCGAAGATGTTGGCATCAATATGCAAAAATTAATACATACATACATACATACATACATACATACATACATACATACATACATACATACACACACACACACACACACACACACACACACACACACACACACACACACACATATATATATATATATATATATATGCATACACACACACGCACGCGTATATATATATATATATAAATACACGCAAACATGCTCACACAGAAGACGCATATAGATATTTCAATTAATAAATTAATTAGGTATGTAAAGGTAGATCATTTATAGAAATAGTTAAATATTATTTATTCCTTGAAGAGAGAAATTATATACATATACACCATGCTCAAACAAACATACACATCCACACAATTGTCTGAACATATGTATGTGTATGTGTGTATATATATGTGCATATACATGTGCATGTATATATGTACATATACATATACATGTATATATATGTACATTTACCTATACATATGAATGCATGTATATATATAAATGTATATGTATATATATATATAACTGTATATATATATATATATATATATATATATATATATACATAAATGTACATATATATATGTGTGTGCGTGTGTGTGTATCTGTGCAACAACTTAGACATGTGTATATGCTCACCGTGGTGTGAAGCTCGAGTTATGGTGTGACAAACTCTCTGCTTCAGTTTTGATAGAAAATTCTGTCTTCTTCCGTACATACATATATACATACATTACATACATACATACATACATACATACATACATACATACATACATACATACATACATATACATACATACATATTGGCTGACAGCTGCTAACGCAAAATCTATTGTTACAAACAGAATTAAGCTATCAACAGGCATATTCTCAAATGATAGTTTATCTGTAATGGTGCTTGTACTGGCAGTCAATCGTTTGTCAGCCCTGTTAACAAAATGCCAAAGCTACATGCTGCGATATGCATAAAAGAATAAGGTTAATGTCACGCACACATTTTTTGTTGAAAACCTAAAATTATGTTCTGGTAATATGACCAACATCAAGAAAAAATTAGAACTAGTTACCACATTCTCATTAGCTATTGGAATGGAGATTTGTCAAGATAAATGATCATACATGATATGATCATTCGAGGAGAGATTTTCGATCAAGCAGAGAGCATGTACATCAATGGCTTGCCTATCTCTCTTATCGCTAATGATGAAAGCTACAAGTATATCGGAGTCAATGCGAATGTTGCATAAATTTATGCTGTGACTAAAGCTAGAATAACAAAAGATTACTTTTGTAGACTTCGGAGAATATGGAACACATAGCGCTTTTCATTTAACAAGAGCGTATCTCACAATACTTTTGCAGCACCAGTGCTAGTGCCAACATATGAGATATTGGACAGGACACTCAATGAGATACGCAGCCTGGTACTCACCAGCACTGGCAACTTCCACATTAACAGTGACACCGATAGGATTTATGTGAGGCAATTGATGGCGGTAGAAGCATAAACAGCCTTTGAATGTTGCATTGTATCACTCAGACAGCGCTTGCCTAGCAGTAAGGAAAGAAATGAGCATATTCAATGCTTTCTCAAAAGTGAAAGCAACAGCAGATATTGAGGTGTTACTGTACCGTTATTTTGAAAATGCAACTGTCTCGTGCGACCCAAAGGGAGCTGGAATGTCCGACATAAATAGAAGCTTGGAAGCGAAGCAGGCATCATACCAACAAAATGCAATGCATGGATACATATCCCGTATGGTAAGCTAGGGCACAACAACAACATTGATAGGAAGAGTCTTCTGAACCTGCGAAAGATACATTACATCCCACCTAGAAGGATATGTCTTCAATATCCAGGAATCGAAGATAGCTACTAAAGTCCTGGTATACAAAAAGGACAAATTACAAATTTGCACACTGCTATACCAGTATTAAAGATATCATCTACATCATCGGCAGCTATCCCAAAATGTCTTCTAGATAATTACCTATACATCAAAGGCATGTCAGATCCAGCAGGTATTTACTCCTTTAAAAACAGGGAATACTGGTGGAATACTCCGATAAAAACATAAATTCTGTCAAATATAACAGACCTGATATTGTTCTGTGAGACAGGGAACAAAAGTCATGTACTGTTGTAGAGTTCAGCTGCTCAGCAGAAGTGAATGTATAATCAAAAGTCCAGGAGAAGGAGAACATTCATGGTGAATTAATGTGAAACATGGAGCTCTTGTACTCTGACTAAGATCTTATATTTTTACCTATCTTCATATGTGCATTAAATTGTGTACTAACTAATGTGTACAAATACCTAGTAACACTTGGTTTCACGGAAAAAGAGCAAATGCAACTGTCGCAGATTCTCCAAATCCATTCTATTGTTGGCACAGTGAACATTTGTAAGACATTCCAGAAATTCCCATGTGAGATTCTTATATAAATAGATGCAGATACTTGGGTATATGCATCGACATATAAGCCAACACACCAACTCAAACACATATTCATAAACACCGGGAACTCTCTTGACTAAATAAGCCTTGTCGCTTTGTTAGAATAACTTAATTAAAAGAAAAGTCATATACATATATACGAGCTAATAGTGAAGCATTAACAATCCGGACTAAATACTTCATAAGCCCTATGTTGGTACTCTAGGCTAACAATATTGTTTAGATTAGTGAAGAACTCCAAGTATTCTTATGGCAGGGTCTGAGTTTATGGTTCATAGTAATTCTATCGGTATATTCTTGGTTATGGTCTATAACCAATCAGAATCTTACCTTATGTTTCGACAACTATTGCATTCGATAATATTTAGTATCAAATTTTGGCACAGGACTAGCAATTTCGTGGAAAGGAGTAAATCAATTATATCGATCGCAGTGGTCAATTGGTTCTTATTTTATGAACCCTGGAAGGATGAAAAGAAGAGTCAGTCCCGGCAGCTTTTGAACTCAGAACGTAAAATCAGAAAAGCTGTACCCATATCTTATCTATAACTATTCTCTCCAATAAAGCCCTGCCCTCATCGTTGTAGCGATCGGGTCAACTTTGATAGATCGATCTCCATCCGATTGAGCTTATGCATTTCTATAAGGTTTACTGGCACTGATCCCGCACAAACATTGCAGAAGTGATGCTTATTGTGGATGATTTCGTAAGCAGAACCAAGACAAATTTCAGAGAACATACCATCTCATCGATAACCACTCGTCGGTTCTCCAGATCCGTCCCTCAAGCTTCACGATTGTCCAGATCCTCCCTCTTCGTGCTTCACGCTTGTCCATACAGTTTTAGGCTTCGCGATCCACTTATACACACTTCTACACGGTAGAGGGTTGTCCCCGCAGTGTACAGAAAACTTGTGTTGAATTGCAACCCTTGGTGCACGATTAAATCAGATTTCTATTCTTCTTTGGTGAACACTACCGTGGAGTGACAATGTTTACTCTGTAACACAAGAGCTAAAACTGGGACGATAAAGGTCAAACGTAACTACAAGAGTGACACACTTTAGCATGCGAGTGCTGACGGCAGTGCATCGAAACTAAAGAAAGTTTTGGTAAGTCTTCCATGTTCAACTGATGCTGACACTATGTAAAACGTATAGTTTTTATTCATATGTTATGTGACTAGAAGCAGAATATTTGTATATCCTTTCATATTTTAAGGATAGAAAGACATCAGTAAGAAATGTTGTACCTCTTTCTGAGAGGTATAGCGACCGCATTTATAGTTCTGGTTGTCTACATTCATCACAGTTAAATTCACTTAAATTTAAAAGGAATACGACTAATGGCATTACTTGAGTATTGCACTGTTCATTTACTTCTCGTTGGTTTACTTCCGGTCGGGTCATATAATATACTATACTTCCCTCTAGTAAATTTATGAACTTGCGTAGATGTAGGGTATCACTTTTCAACAAATTTTATACTTCACCACAAAGTGCGATACAAAGTTCTGTCAAAATGGGAGGCATTGAAAGTATCACACTTCCCTTATTTCCAGTTAGGGAAATGTTTGAAGGACTTGCATTTATTCATATTCCCCTCTCTTGAATATTATTGTGTGTAGTCACATTGAAATTCGTATTGATCTTAACCTCTCGGGAATTCATGAGAGAAATACAATCCCAGCAATCCCACATACTGATATATTTCAATTTATGCCTAAACACATTTAATTTCCCTTAATGTCTCATGAAAAGAACGAATGTTTCAAAACCTCGTTTTCCTTCTCATAAACATACATCTCTTAGGTGCCTCATCAAAAGAAGCTAATGTTAAATTCAATTTGCGTAAAGAAAAGTAAAACTTAAATTTCAGCTCATACTATGAGGAATTTATAAACCGGTTTTTATATCTTTAAAACCCTATAGCAATACCAAAGCCGCGTTGTAAGAACACCAATGAGGATTTAGTTGTTTTATAGTTACCTAGAACCAATACGCCTGACGAAGCCGAGACAACTCCCAGCTATTCCCGAAAAATATTGAAAAATAAATCTATTTAAGCTAAACAGAATTGCAACATTCTTACTGCTTATATAGTAGTCTTGTTCATGCCCTATGGCATCTCTTTACATCTAAATTACTTGGAGCATTTGAATATTTGAATAAGTATGTTTGTGTAAACCACAATAAGATATCTGCCATATGTTGTCGACCAGCGATTCAATTATTTTTTCGACATGGCATTTACTTTACCTATTGGATCCAGGAGTGGACTCTAATAATGATGAACTCTTCTGAGTTAAATTCCACCATCGGGGTAGAGAAAATAAGTACCGGTTGAACTCTGTGGTCAATGAAATTGACTTATCCATCCCCTAGAATTACTGGCCTTGAGCCAAAGTTTGGAGTCATTATTATAATTAAGATACTTTTAATTACATAATCATTGCAATTTCCGGAATTCTCGTTTAGAGAGCTTTACTCATGATTCCTAATACATCACCCCAACTAGGTATTACTATGTATCTAAATGTTTCTTCTACATCTGTTCAGAAACGCATTGCATTTCTCTTTCGTGTTTTTATTCCTTGTATGCCATTCAGGCTATTTTATCTCCTCAACCAATAGCGTGCGATGCGCAACAAGCACAAATGTAACTATTATAGCTGAGCCGCAAAAATAATATTTTCAGTAAAATTGCACAAATCAAACATAAACACATATAACATGATTCTTCGCAAGTTATTCACTTTTCTACAATAAATTTGCTAACTGAAACCGAACACATTCCTCGACAATAAGCGAATGAGGGCCTTTATGATATATCTGAATGTTTAAAAATCAATATATCATCAACTTGCTATAGTACATGGGCACCTTTAAGAACACTAATGTTGGTGTCAGCTTTGTAAGGCTTAATATAACCAGGCGCACACACGATCAGTTAATTGGTCTAGTTTAGCCCCCAGGCTGTCTGATTTCTGTCTTCTTTCCATTTTATGAGGCAGACACATATGAATTAAGCTAAAAGGCTTTTATTCTTTACACAAACCTTTATCTATCTAATGAATATTTTGTTTCCACAATATGTTTTTCCTTGTGGTTATACTTAGAATGAATAGTTTGAATATCTTTATAGCATATACAAATGTTTACACGAAATACTGAAAAATAACACAATTCCCGAATTGGGTCATTATGACTATCCATGATAAACATATTCAAATATAAGATGTGGATATACACTAGTTGGTGGTTTTGATTTGTAAAGCAGCTACGTAGGTGGAAGATGGCAATGTAATATTATGTAGCAGTATATTGACGTTTAGGAAATGCATTGCAAGATTGACCTTGACTCGCTTACCTATTCATTGCGGCGTTTCAAAAGAAAATGAGTTTAAAATATTTACTGAGTTGGTTTTTTTTCTTCTGTATTTCTGAACAATCACAGGAACTTCTATTACTTGAAACATGATCTAACAATAATTATTCCCTTGGACTGATAATCTAAGTATATTTTCAGTAGGTAGTGAGCCAAAACCACGCAGTATTCAGTATTCTTTACTTATTAACCCACATGCGCATTTTATGCACACCTACTAAGCCATAGCATTTAAACCGTCCATATCAAGATTACAGTAGTCTATGCATTTATGTTCAAGCCAAATCAGGCATCATCCACCTGCCCTGCAATATCAGTGTGAACATTAAATTTCATCAATTTCAAAATTACAAGATAGTGCATGTTTAATTAAAAAGAATGTGAATAAAATAAGCACTACGTTTAACAGAAAAATGTGAATGCTAAATGGTTAAGCTTAACATTGAAGTGAATGCTAATTCTCATCTGTAATATAACCAAAACCAAATCTTTGAATACACAACCGGAAACTATGAATTAAAATCGGACAACACTAATAAAAGAAATTATCCTATGTATTATCATTATCCTCTTTGCAGTACCTGTCTTCTCCTTTCCCAATTTACTTCATTAGTATTATATTTTCATCATTTTTAGTTTTATTTACCCTCATATTTTGGCTATTGAATTATTAGTTGCTCGTTTCATTTATTTTGCAAGGAAAAAAATAAGAAGCCTGAAGGCAATATTACTTTATTGTGACTTAAATCATTGTTTGGGGGAAGTATATCATATAATATTAATATATCACCTGAATTATTTTCTCTTCTTTTCCTTTTCAAATATAAGGATCTTAAGATTTGTATCTAGCTGCTATTTCGAATTGATTGAATCTCTATTTTACGAAGTAACTAAGGTTCAATTCTTCCTTATGTGAAGAGGAAGGAAAAAAGACAAAACATTTAGCAAAGAAGAAGTTAGGAAAATATACAAAGCATTTCACTGTGATGAAATAACTTTATCACCGCTGTTCATTAATTCTGTAGATTCGAAGTAAACTATATTTTTTATCTTAATCGCTTCATCTTAAACATTTAGGTTCTCATGTTTGCCACACCTAGTTATATTAGTTAATACCTTAATGTATTTTAAAACTGTTCTGGTAAGGAGTAAGAGAATGAGTCCCTGGTCAACATGTGGGGCAATATCTTCTCATTTGAGCAGAGTAGGGTGTACGTTAGTGTATGTTTCATTTTCGGGATCGTCTGTCACGTAGTACAGGATATAACTTGGTAGATAAAAGTGGTACTGACTCTTGATTTCTTTTTATCTTTGTACTGTTATTATTTATTGGTCATAAGTGCAGAGGTGACAATAAATCCTACGTATGCTGGGAGGGATGCATATATTTCTAAGCCTGAATGACCCCTAAAGATTACAGGACCACTCACACAAATCTCCGTTTTGAGCTTAGAAATTCATTGAAGCTATCGGTGCAGCGCGTAAAACCGATTTGCAACAACACAAAACACTCGAGGGCTTTCTGCTCTGAGGAGCAGTTAAGCCAGAGGAATAAAAAGGGTCTAAACCACTCCTTCCATGAATAAAATCCTATGCGTTTGCAACAAACGGGAGCAAATGAAGGCTTGGGAGACGTGACAGACTGTTGAGGAGACAAAGAAAAACATTAATATAAGGAATTCGGTGAGAGTAAATGAAATGGTCACATGCACTCGAAAAGAATTTCACTCCAAAGGACTGCACGACATTCACGCTTGTGTGATTTAGCTAAATGATCTTCTGAGATATGAGTTAAAACCAATAAGAATACCACTTCTGTGTTTTATGTTTTGGCGCTTGACTACAACAAGCTGGCAAATAGTGTCAAACAATAAGGGTCACCTCAGCATTTTTCCATGAAAATTTTCTGACAAACTCATAATTTGGCAACGAAGTCACCAGGACTTGTCGCTGACCTAATGACGTATTGAATAAAAGAAATTGACAAGTGGTGGGCTCTAAGGGAAACACACTGATACGTGTTCAGGGAAAGTCTGCATGAACGTGCTGGTGGTGTTAAACTAGGAAGATCGCAAAGAAATTTTCCACCTTTACTTCTTTCTACGTGCAAGAAGAAAGTTAAGCCACTTAATATTTTCTGCTCAGAGAAGTTTGAAAAGCAGTGAAGAGAAAATAGAGGCAGAAACATTCCAGAAGTGATTTTTTCCAGAACACGAGTTGCACTCCCGAGCTCAGCTTGAGGAACCGACTATAACAGTACTCCCCGGCAAAGAATACTTGAGTGTTCACGTAAAGCACCCTGATGTCATGAGATTATGTGGGTGCAAATGGAAAATGTATAAAACAAAAATGGGTAAATAAGGAAAAAATAAGGAAAAGATCTCAAAAGGCCTTTCTCAAAAGTGTACTCAAATAAGCAGCAAATATGTCATGCAGAGAGACGGCCATCACTCTCAGAACCGTATGAAGTTTTCAGTCCTTGTTATAAGCAAGGAATAAGAAAAGTTCGAACTGCACTAAGAAAGAAACGATGAATTTCTGACTGATAAGAGCGTCGACTACGTAGAATACGAAGCGATCAACTAGTTATAAACATTAAACTATACACATAGCTATACTTTAGCTACCCGAAGAAGGTGAGCAGTGTCCTACACACTACTTCACTCGAGACGCTCACAGTCCCTTTCAAGCTAGTCCATTTTATTATATGTATTTAGAGTACATGAAAGCAGAAGTTAGTTCCGGGTTGTTAGATACTCTAACCCAGGTAACGACTTCTTTCTCGTGTGTTAGAGATTCTTTCTAATTGATTTGTATTTTACTTACATGTCTGTCAAAAAATAACGCATCTCATATTATACAATATGTTTATATCCTAATGTGTTATTCATACTTCTTTTCGTGACACATTTCTGTATGCAGGGATAGGCGTCAGTGACAAGCTACATGATGTTTCTTCTTCTTCGCTGAAATTAGCTCTAATATATATTAGGGATAAGCATTAGTTAACCCAAAACTTTATAGGCAATAAATAATTCTAAATACGATTACTTATCTTTGGAGAGAAAACGATCGAACGATCAACTCAATTGTAAGAATCCCATAAATATTACCTTCTCCGTCTGTTTCCTCTAGTCACCGCTTGTCCTCTTTCGGTCTGATCGTTTTCTTCTCGAGTGAAATCTCTAATATCTTTAAAGGGATACGTTTAAAATAATCTTTCGTCTTAATTTGAAATGACAGCTAAAGAGGACAACTCACTTTTAAGAAATCGATGAATTAAACAGTAAAGTGATGAAATCAATTCACTTGTCTGACGCCCTAAAATCTGGTACACCGGCACGGCTTCAGTTCAATTAGAGAAACCTGTAAAAAGAGAGAATATTAATTTAGTCGAAATGTGGCTACAAGCCACACATACCATCACTTCAATACTATTTGAGGAAACGGTTAATATCTACTGGAATTCAGAATGAAGATTCGCCTTCGAAAGGCTGACAGGCGCATGCGACCTGGAAAAAAGATTATTGCAAGGAATTTCATTTAGAACTCTACCAATTCCTCAAGAATCGTATTATAATGTAAACTTGGCATTTATTCTGTATACATTTTAATAACTTTTGGAATATTCAGCTTAAAATTTCAGTAAAATTAATTGATAATTATTGATTCTATATAAATCTAAAATATTTTTGCTCTTTATTAACACAATGCCAAATGATATATTTAGAAGTGCATTATTTTTTTTTTATTGATAGAGAGCTTAATGTATAGAATGTATGCATTAGTTTTATTTCCTATTGAATTAGTTGTGTGTCAGCAATTGAAATATTGAAATCATTCCTTTCTATAATTTTCAGTATATTGAAATAATGGCAAAAGATACAACAAAATGAAATATATTTCATTATGTTTTCGTAAGGACAGAAAAAATACGCAAATCCTACACATATTAATGACGTCATGCAGCAACACTTTACCTTAGCCGTAATTAACGTTAATACTGAATGAAAATTTCTGCATGGAAAACATTTTTTAACGATCATTCTATAGCCCCGTCACACTGCTATTCTCCTTTCGCTATTATGAAATTGAAAATGATGTGCCGTTTTAAACTTTTCAAATGTAGTTTAAAACCAGGTGTTGTTTGCATTTTAATAATTAATTATTTGTATTGGTCAATCATAATTTCTTTTTACAGATGGTTCGTTCGATTGAGAAAATACTACAGGCCATGACTGAATACAGTATGCAGTCTAAATGATTAGTTGCTAGGAGATCCAGAGTTGATATGCTATCACAGGGACCTCGTTCTGACGTTGAAATACAATGGATATTGTCACATTATATTTGAGCATAAATTTACAATAATAATTAAATCACATGATTATATGCTTGCACTGATACAATAGTTTCCATCTTAATGTGTTTAAATTTAATCCACAAGCATATTTAGATTTCTATGAAAACAAGTTTTTGAATAAAGCAAAAAGCTTATCTAGATGTCTGTTTATATCATGTAGGCTACAACAGTTTTGTACGAATATTGACCACACCCGATATATGTAGACACAAATGTATAGATACAAGCATACATACATACAAACACACACACATGCACACACACACACGCACAACTCTCTTTCTCTCTCTCTCACACACGCACACAAACACATTAAGTAGGGTTAAGTTAATCAACGCGTTTATCTCCGGAACCACTCACACGGATATTAGCCATCTTAAATTTAAAAAGGGGGCATACCACTTGGTGATGTGAATTCGGTTATCTGAGAAATAAACTTCCCAGTTCTTAAATTAACACGGAAGTGACTGAATATTTTGCAAGCATGTGCTGCCATAATGGGATTTTCAAGGTGAGTAAATGTGAAACGCTAAGCAGCTAGTCTAAACCTTTCAATTACACGTTTAGTTGGTCGGAACGGTTCTCCTAGAGTTTTTGTTACCTAGATTGCATTCACAAAGCTTCAGACGAGGCTATGGTAAACACACTGGTCAATTATGCATCTATACACATACGCACCTTCCCCATATATACGCACAAAAGCACACACACACACACATATATACACATACAGACACGCATGCACGCACGCACACGCACACACACACGTACACGCACACACACGTACACGTACACACATGGTGATGAACGAAACTGAAGTTTTAGCTCATGGTTGACTCGAGATCCAAGTCATTCTTGCTTTTAGATGTGAATTATTACAACTCGGTTCGGTGTATATCTATATTTATTGGTGTATATTTTTCATTAACATGTGGCAAAAGTAAGGTGGCTAGTAGAAACGTTAGATCATCGGGTAAAATGCTTAGCCGCTTTACGTTCTGTGTTCAAATTCCGCCTAGGTCTACTTTTCCTTTCATACTTCCGGGGGTTGATAAACTAAGTACCAGTTAAACACTAGGATCGATGAAGTCCCATTTCCCTTCCACGAAAATTGCTGGACTTGTCCCAAAATTTGAAACCAATATATGGCAGAAGTAACACAATGATTTGGGGGCAGAGAGTTTCGTGCGTTACCGCATACTTATATTTTCAGTTCAACTTTTCCTTTTGCATCACCAAACATATTTTATTGGTGTAGGAATGGGCTCTTGCCTTCACCTTTGGTCTGCTTTACACGACTGTTCATTGGCTGTTATTTTCATATCTCATCCTTCATAATATTTTGTGGTCTGGCATTTGTTGATGAAGAATTGTGTTTTGGATTTGTCTGGTGTTATATTTGTATTGTTTTATCTTTATTGCGTTGCATATTTCATTTCTCTGCTAATATAATAAAAAACTGTTGGCGTGTTATTTAATTAAGTTTGGGTTGGTACGTATCCTATGTTTAGAAACACTGAGGACATTTTTCTCTTTTCTGGTGGTAGTTTTTGTTTTGGTCAGTGCTATGGATGTTTTTGAGATGAGTTTGCTTGCGTGTGTAGTTTATTATATGTCTTGTAATTTTGTTTTGCTAAACAACTTAAAAACAATTATTTACGGAAAACGTTTGAAGTGTCCAATAGCATTTCTTGAACGTGTAGAGTTTTTAAAAAACTCTCTTTGAATTTTATTTTTGGTCAAGTACGAAGGTTTTGAATGTTTCTTTATGACAAGTTTGGTGTAGCTTATTGAACTTGTCTCTTAAACTAATTAATTTTTCTTTGTTTATTTCAGTTGTGAGCAGGTGTTTTGTAACTTGAATTGTAATTGCGATTATTTGCGTGTGTATGTGTATGCGTTGTCGTCTAAGATTGGTTTTCTTATATCTATTAACATATATTGTTCAGTGTGTTTATATGTGTGTTAGTATTTTGACCAAACGTTATTTTGAATTTATCAATGTATAAATGTCTCTGTGTTGTAGTGTACGTATAAGTTTGGCTGATTGTTTGTGCTTTGATTTTTGTGGCTGTCTGTTTCATCGTACGTATGTGCATGGGAATTTTGGGCCAGACGTTTGTAATTTCTCTCTGTTTCTCTTCTTTAATATTTATTACCTTATGTACAGGTATGTGTGTGCGTTTGAGTGTATGTGTATACTTAGATGTATATGCGTCTTCGTGTGTATGTGTGTTTGTTTGTGTGTATGTGAGTGTGTGTGTGTATGTGTGTAAGAGAGAGAGAGGGAGAGAGGGAGAGATAGACAACATATAAATAAAATATAACTTAAGTATTTACAAAAGTATACTACTGTGAATTCAAGAATGAAAAGAGGAAAGTAATGTCTGCCAATTTTTTTTTTGTTTTGTTGCAGCACTGATTTTTTTTTTTCAATTCTTATATTGCGATATCAGAGATTTCTTTAATTACCAAAAGTAAATTAAAGTAATCAAGATAGAGAAATCACACATAATAACATCTACAAAATGTTCCTCATAATGTTTCTATACTAAAACTGTTATCTTCCCTTAATTTATTTTTGGATCAATACTTGAGGTGTGTCGGTTCTTTAGAGAAAGTGGTAGGTGAATGGGGAGAAAAAGCTTCTCCAAATTACTCTGTGGGATTGTATATATGTACCAGTAAGATATTAAAGTCAGCCATTAATCTTGTATTAATTGGCTGTTTGACTTACTTGGTGCAATAAATATCCCTGTGATTCTGTCATCTAGTTGTAAAAAAAGCCACATCTAATTACCACATGTGAAAATGTACTTGTAGTCATATGAAACCAGAAAATAAGACGAGACTGTGACGGCCGAAATATTTTTATCATTCCTTTCCTTGATGCTATACAACTATCCTGGGTGCTATACAACGACAAATTTTTGCATATTTTTCCACTCATAATTGTATACTATCCCTACTACAATTTATCCTTTAGTCATGGGAAAAAGGCATTTTCCACGATGCTTTACAGGGAGACTATTGTTATTGAGTGAGGTAATCTAAACGCGGAGAGCTGACTCGAATGCTCGTAAAAGTGAACGCTTTTGAAACGTCAGGATGTGTGGTTAAACCGGGGGTGGGGCGGGAAACTCTATGGCTTAATTATGTTATGGAAAGATTGGAAATACAGAACAAAATAATTCATAACAAATAGTCAAAGGACTCACTCTGACGTTCTTTCAATTCAGCTAATAACCTGTGTTAGATTAGTACGTTTTTATAAGCCACTAATGTAAGAACGATAAAACTGACTTGCAGGATTTGAACTAGGAGTGCAGATAGTTGGAACAAATACAGCAAGATATTCTATCCGATGGACTAACGATTCTACCAAATCTCTGAAAAGAAGTATTAATATATAGTAAAAATAGCCTATTCATCGATAGCCTCCCATCAACCCTTAATATTAAAATATCTCATCTACGATCTCATTGTAAAATTAAATATTTTCAGGGTTAGATTTTAGTTAAAATGTAGAATGATGTAGATTCACGTGAATCTATGCCTTTTCTGGGAACGTTGTCATCAAAAAGCAATATTACTTTTCTTTGTATTCTGTCGTGTCGCAGATTTCTCATGTAAGCTTTTGCTGTTCCATTGATGGAATTCATACATTTAATAGCGTATTCAGAAGGCTTACGACTGGAAATAGTATTCCGTTTCGAATGTGAAGAATAAAGGATGCTATGAAAATAATTATTGTACTTTCTTAAATCTAATGAATTTCTTTTTATTGTTTCAGTATATTAAATAGCATAACAGGAAATTATTCTTTGGAACAGGATTCATAAAATAAATTATATATATAAACTAAATCAAAAAAGAAACTTCGCACTAAACAGAAACCGGTTTATTAACAGACTGCCAGAGCATTGATTGAAGAATACTAATTAAGAAACCGTTCTTTCCTAATGATAAAACGCCATTTCCTGAAACATGTTCGACGTCACATGGTGTCACGTGATGACGGATTGTCTAGGATCTAAAGAGAAAAACTCAATATCTCATGTGACCACCATTAATGTTGATTACCACCAGGCATCTTCTGTACATTGAATGCACCAAACGATTTATGAAGGCCATGAGGATAGCAGCGCACACACTGTTTAAACTTGCAGTGAGTTGTGCTGCAGTTGTCGGCCTTGGACGATGTCATTTAGCCTTCTTTGGATTGGGGTTGGATTTCTACGGAGTTCAAATCTGGAGTTAGGGCCGGCTATGGCAGTGTTTAGATGTTGTGTAGTCGGGGGAAGTCTGTTGTCAAACTCGCAGTATGGACACGAGCGTTGTCGTGTTGGAACACGTGATTCCGATGACGGGCAAATTATGACACAATGCGAGCTTACAACACCTGGTCGATGTACTGAGCAGCGGTTACTCCAATGCCCCGATCTTGGCCGATGTTTAGGAAGATCACCGGTCCAAGTTTCTGGTTAAGTGCAATCCCGCCCCATACCATCATGTTCTGTCCTCCCCATGAGTCTAGTTCAACCACACAGCCATCGACATGACGTTCACTCTTTCTTCTCCATACCCTAGCTCTGCCATCTGCCAATATCGACTTTCTTCAGAGAAGATTACTGTCCTCCACCAATGATATCGCCAGTTCTGATGTTTTGAGTCCACTGCAGATGTGCCTATATGTGACAATCTGTGAGGATGGGACCCCTAGCCGGACGTCAAGAAGACGGATTAAAAGATCTCAGCCAGCGGCGAACTGTGGTGAATCCCTATGGTCCGCTTAGCTAATTCTGTGGCCTTCCGAAACCGGTCCTGCAAGTACTGTCGGTGCAGGTGGAGATCTTAACGTGCCCTTGCAATCCTCAGCTGGCCACTGCGTGGATGATTTTTCCCTGTTGTTTGTGGCATTGTATCATACTCTCAGCCGTTCAATTGTCCGAATACTGCAGTTTGAGTATTAACAATGACCCATGGACGTTGACCAGCATGAAAACGTCCGATGGTTTGCTCCCTCTGATTTGGTGCCAGTTTTGGCATGCTTGTTGTGTTCGGGAAACGAATGAGAGGCTGGTAAATTTGGGTGCCTTTTATACCCAATAAGTCAACGTTTTGAACGTGCATCATGCTTTTCATAAAGATGGGTTCCCGAGCATCACCATGTTCGCGAAAAATGTGCGAGTTCGAACCCCGCATGCAATCATTAAGCTTTCAAAAGAGATTGGAGTTATGGGTTAGTGACATCTTCCTGATGTTGAATTATCTAGAAATGCGATAAAATTCGTATAATCTCGATTTTGTGTGTGAAACAAATAATCTTGTACAGTATGACGTTTCATTTGTAGTTCAGTATATATATATATATATATATATATATATATATATATATATATATATATATATATATATATATATATTTAAAATAGGATTAGCTGGTATACGTGTAGGTATATATTTGTAAAAAATGAAGTTCGAAAATGCTGCTATATTATACAATTTTTTATTTTTATATATACATTATAACATGTTTCAGTTCCTGAAATGAACCTTATCAAAAAAAGTTATATATAAAAAAAGATAGTTCATGCTATCAAATATAAGAAATTCATTTATAATACACAATGGAGTCAGACATCATAAAGTTCATATATAGTTTGAAGTGAGTTCGTTCATGCTATATGTTTAAAGTGTATGATGCAGTGGTTCGTGGTGGTGATATGCATTCAATATAAAAAATAGATCAAAGTGGTGGAATGCAGTCAATATAAAAAATTGATGTTCCTGAAAGAGCGAGGAATTCATTTTTACCTTGAGCAACTGTGATGACTTATGGTGGGTGTTCGCTGGATGATTCTGGCGAATCTTGTGAATTGTTCGGGTTTTATAACACCTGTTAGGTGGTCAGTCCAGCGTAGCGTGACGTCATCAACGTTTTGACCAATCGTTTCGTTAGGTGGCTTAGTCAAGCAGAACGGGACGTCATCAACATTCTGACCAATCGTGACCTATCGCTGTATTATAACTGCCTCTTGTCTGTATCCTGTTTTGACCAATCGTTTCGTTAGGTGGCTTAGTCAAGCAGAACGGGACGTCATCAAAATTCTGACCAATCACGACTTATAGCTGTATTAGATCTGCCCCTTGTCTGTATCTTGTTAGGTGACTGGTCAAGCAGAAAAGGACGTCATCAATATTCTGACTAATCTCTGCCCCTTGTCTGTATCCTGTCCAGTCTAGCAGAACTAGACGTCATCAACGTGTTGACCAATCAGAATCGGGTCTGACCCTTAGCTGTATCGTATGTGGTCAGTCCATCAGGGTTAGATTTGTACGAAGAAATATTTTTATAAATTTTTTTCCCTTTTTTCCTAAGGCATATTTCCGTCAGTGCGAGTGACTGTTTAAGGTAGCGGCCGTGGTGGAATTTTGCTTCTCCTTTTCGGAGGACCTATCTTTTGTTTTAATATTCCTGGCCCAGGGTGTTTAAACTTGGTCTATATTTTTTTATGAAATACAGTTCTTTATTTTGGCGTTGCGTGAAGGTTGCGTTGTCACTGAATTTATAGAGCGGGTTAGTTGTAAATTTCGGATTTACATTTCCAGCACATCTATCTATGTGTCCGCTGACCGGTATTTTCCGGTAATCAGGGTTTCTAATTTGTGATTTATGCACCGCCATCCTGTTACGTAAGCTATTTTTTGTATGGCCTATATACTGCCTATTGCAGCCTGCGCATGTTATGACGTAAATTAAGTTTTCTGATGCGCAGGTGAAGTTTGTTCTAATGGTGAACTGGTGGCCTTGTTCCAGTATAAATTCTGATCCTTCTTTCAAGATGACACAGATTCCGCAGTTGGGCCTTCCACATTTTCTAACTGCTGGTTTTGTGGTTGATGTTGAGTGCAGTGTAGCTTGGGTTAAAATCCTTTTCAAGGATTTTGGTTGCCGTTTACTTTTAATGATGGTGTGTGTTTCGAGGATCCGGTTCATCTTTGGGTCTCCCTTTAGTAGGGCTGTGCTTTGTAGTATGGTGTTGAAGGCCTCATTGTTGAGTGGGTTGTGTGTAGAGATGTAGGGAAGGGTTTTTAATTGTTCTTTCTTTTTTGGTTTTGTTTGTCTCAGGTCTTCTATACTATATATATATATACACTTTACTCCACGCAAGGACTCATATGGAGACACGAGTCCACACATATAGAGATACACATCCATATATAAAAAGATACTAGATAGTTGCAAAGCACAGACACACACACAGACATACGCTCACGCACACATACATACGTACATGCATGCATGCATGCATAGTCACACACACTGACCCCCACACATGCGCACAAACAAACAAAAAGAAACGCAGTGTAAATAACGGAGAGAGTCGAGACTACTGAAAAGGTTGCAAGACGCAACGAAGAGTTTACGAAAATAAAAATAAGAAACTAGTGGAAATTTTACCGGTGAGTGTGTTAAATCATGAGGCACAAAAAGAAAATGACTCTCCCCAGACAGCAGAATATGCTTCAACACACGAACACACATAAAGAATTTTGCAAGCCAAATCCCAAAATGAAGAATATGTATATGTGTGTGTGTGTTTGTGTGTGTGGAGGCGCAATGGCCCAGCGGACTCGCAGTCGTAGGATCGCGGTTTCGAATCGCAGACCGGGCTTTGTGAGTGTTTATTGAGCGAAAACACCTAAAGCTCCACGAGGCTCTTGCAGGGGGTGGCGGCGGTCCCTGCTGTACTCTTTCGCCACAACTTTCTCTCACTCTTTCTTCTGTTGGCCTGCTCGCTTAGCCAGCGGGGTGGCGTCATTTGAAGGCTAAAACAATGCGAAGCGCATTGTGACCAGCGATGTGAGGCAACATCTGATAGCCTGGTCGGTCACGGTGATCATGGTGATATATATATATATATATATTATATTATATTTTTTACATATACAAGTATAGATACATGTATATACATACATATATATATATATATATTATATTATATTTTTTACATATACAAGTATAGATACATGTATATACATACATATATATATATATATATATATATATATATATATATATATATATATATATACATATTTTTTATTTAGCAATGATCTTTTTTTCTTTCATCCTCATCTCTATCCACTAAAGTGATAATTTGAGATGTATACAATATAGACTATGAAAAATAGCATTATATTATTGTTTTATTATATTACGGTAAGGGCGCATTCTTTTCGGCCAACGAAAGATTGCATTATTTATTTCTAATACGTATACATACAAAATAATTTAGCTCATACATACATAAGGTTTTATCAAGTATTCTGTTTTCGTTGGAAGTCACTTGATCTCATCTATCGCATTAATTTCTTAAACGACCCTCTTCTACACGTCTTAAATTATTCAATTTCCTATCATACGAGATGAAAAATATAATCTACTCAACGCTAAAGCTACTATGTAAGATATTTAGAGTATTTTCATCCATACATAAATATAGTAAAAACAGAAAGTATACTTTATATGTGGGACATATGTTAATTATGGCGATCTGATATAATAGTTATCGTGTCGGACAAAATGTTTAACGGCATCTCTTCCAGATTTCGTTGAATTAAAATCCCACTGAAGTTGGTTTTGCCTTTCAATTTCTTGGCCATCAAAAGAATACGTACCAGCTAAGAATCGATCTAATAGGCTAGTATCTCCAAATGTCAGGCATTGTGCCTATAGTAGAAAGAATTATATACACACTTAATACAAATATGAAATTACTACTTATTAAATTCATGAATATTTCTGAAGAATTGTATCTATATATAGGATTACTATAGAATTAACTGTTCTAGTTTACTTGTTACCATACAGTGACAAACCTAGCAGCCGGCATGTCTGAGTTTTATATCATAAAGGAAAACTGTACAGATATTTCCCTTTGTTGAAAGGATTGGAAAATCTGATAGTATAATCAACGTGGCAAGCGTTTGGTTATTGAAAGAAAGCACTCTAGTAGCAAAATGTATTGTTTAAATTGCTACAAATAATTTTGTTTTGTGCAATTCCAAATGGATTTGAATAAAAGTACGCGCTTCACTTAGTTGTATTCTCCCGATACAATAGTTTCCTACACGAGTAGGAAACAACATTATCAATAATCTTTTACAGCTTAAAGTTTCATATAATACAGTCTTGAAAACGGCATAGAAATATAAATAGACATTCAATTATATTGTCAATTATTTCATATAAGTGATTTTCAATCAATACTTTAATAAAGAAGATATTTAAAGCGACATAAAGGAAAAGGAAACTGATTAGGCAAAACTAATGTAACTATTTAAATATTATTCTTTTAATCTTGGGAATCAAATTTCCTTCCCATGAAGTAAATATGTTATAAACTTCAATAATAGATACATTTTTCAACTTGACTGGTCGATTGTTTTGGAAAATTTGGTTTCCATATAACAATGGTAATTCTGTAAAAAAAATATTTTATAACTGAATCAGAATCTCTTACATCATACTTGAATTAAGCTTTCCTCGATGTCAATTGATGAAATTTACGAAGAGCGGATAATTATTGTTTACAATGTCTTAAAATTTTCAATAATATTAATAAAATATGCTTTACACAACCATCTAATTTTAGTTGAATGAAATGTTAGGCATATGCTCGTATGGTTGTCATATATCAAATAGACTTTACTTTTCATATATTATAAGGGGTTTGGATCTTTTCCTGGACATAATGATTTGCTAAACAATAGCTTATATTACAAAGGACGTATTGCTATATATACATATATATATATATATATATATATATACATATATGCATACATACATGCATACATACATATATATATATATATATATAGATAGATAGATATAGATATATGTATATATGCATGCTTAGTACAAGCATACGTTCATACATACACACGCACCCACAGGAAAACTGACACACGTAAGCATATGTAATAACTGATATATGGGTTGGTTAGATGATTCTCCAATCATGCTTCACATCGCACGGAGCGAGTAAATATGTGTTAATATATGTGGTACAGGATAAGAGCACGCACTTTGCTTGGTGACAAACAATGATGAATAGAATAATATACAAGCTCGCACATAGTGAGGGAGAAAGTATAAGAGCGACAGAAGGTAAGTAGTGGTAATAAATGGCAGAGTAATTGTAGGGGGTGTTATACAAATGAGAAATTTGATTTATTTAAATACAATTTAAGGCAATGAATGTTTGTCTCATGAAACTTAGTAATCATTTCATTATTTTGGATAAACACCAAACATTTTTATTACAGTTAGTATAGGCGTAAGAGTAGCTGTGTGGTAAGTAGCTTGCTTACTAACCTGATGGTTCCGGGTTCAGTCCTACGGCGTGGCACCTTGGGCAAGTGTCCTATACTATAGCCTCGGACCGACCAAAGCCTTGCGAGTGGATTTGGTAGACGGAAACTGAAAGAAGCCCGTCGTATATATGTATTTATATATATATATGTATATATGTGTGTGTGTGTGTGTGTATGTGTGTGCGTGTGTGTGTGTGTGTATGTTTGTGTGTCAGTGTTTGTCCCTCTCAACATCACTTGGCAACTGATGCTGGTGTGTTTACGTCTCCGTAACTTAGCGGTTCAGCAAAGGGACCGATAAAGTACTAGGCTTACAAAGAATAAGTCCAGGGGCCGACTTGCTCGACTAAAGGCGGTGCTCCATATGACTGAAACAAGTAAAAGTGTATGTTTCCTGTTGATATGTACGGTGACAAGACATATTTCCAAACTTACCCATCATATGACGGATAACATTTCAAAACGTTTGTAATTACCTGGATATGTGTGTGTATGTGTTTGTGTACGTGTATGTGTGTGCGCGTGTGTTTGTGTCTGTGTTTGTCCTCCACTGCCGCTTCACAACAGGAATTGGCGTGTTTACCTTCCCGTTATGTAGCGGTTCGGCAAGATTCCGATGGAATACGTAATAGTCTTAAAAAATATGAATACTAGTCTCGCTTCATTCGACTAAAGCTTCTTCAAGGCAGTGCCTCAGCATGGCCGCGGTCTATTGACTGAGACAAATAAAAGATACGCACACACATTCACACACATACACACACACACACACGTACTCACACGCACCACCCACACACATACACATATATATGTATGTATTTATATATATATTTATTTATGTGTATAGATATATTTATATGTGTATATACGTATATGTATATATATATATGTATATATATAAATATATGTATATATATTTACATATATATGTATAAATATATGCATATATGTGTATACACACACACACATACACATATATATATATCCTTTGTTAGCGCACCTATGGATAATTAGTTATTTACTTACATTCCATTACATATGTTATTAAAGGGAACGTTAATATCAATAGTTTCATGAAAAATCATTGTGATGCATACTCAATAGCACTCATTAGAAGGGACCTTCAACAGAAATTGTGTAAATATCAGTTACTAGCATATTATATTCATTGTTATCGAATGTATATTTGCTCAACACTGAAACGATGTGCTGCTACTGCTACATAAATAAGAATCTATAAATTAGAATCATTGACATGAAGTAATCTTCATGGTATTACCACATATCAATGGTTCTTATTTATACAAGGTAATAACTTCCCATTTTGCCCAACATTATTGTTCTTGAATACTTCATGTCTACGCCGAATGTCAGCTTAGCTAATTTATTAAAAGCAACAGGCAAACCAATGAAACATCTAGCATGGTGAATATTAACACACTATATATACTTCCTGTCACACATCTGTTCTTAACCGTATTGAATAAACATAAACGACTTTTAAATTACATAGACTAGAACCACGATACTTGTCTTCATTTTACACAGGCATGACACTTCATTCCAGATTTTCTGACGTGAATTGCTTCCTTATTATTTATAACCACCATTTAAAGGTGAAATTAAGTTCATCATCATTTCCCATAGTTAGAATCTAAAAAATCATAAATGTACTATTTTATGATAGTAGTGATTATCAACGTATCGTTTTTCAATATTTGAGATTTTCCGCGGAAGGAGTGACAGATTCAAAGATAACATGTCTTTTTTCAGCTATCAATTCATAAGAATTGCTATCGTTTGCGATGACGTGAAAACATATGAGTTTAGTTGAGAGTAAGAAAGAATTAAGATAAGTTTCGTATGGGGTAAAGACATTTGCTATTTGTGGGATGATTATATTACAGACAATCATTACGTGATAAAAGTGAATTTTGCATGGAAGGCAATTATGAAGATTCATTTTATGCTTCAGTAGAAATTCAAATTTCTATATTCCCAAATTTAATTAAATGCTTCACATGATGTTTGATTCACTAAACCAATGATTTTAAATACATATGAATGAACATAACGAATGATTTCCATGTATGTCGATGCAAACTAATAGATATAATATGCGGGTGATATATTCACAGAACTGACTAAAGAAACTAATACTCCATCGGTCACATATTAAAATGTTTTATTACTTCTAACTTATTTATGAACAAAACAACATTTCTTTCAATTTAAAGCGTTGATTTAAAGAGTTTAAATGTTACACAAGTTGAGAAAATGCTATCAGATTTAGGCTGCAAAATTGGGGTTTCTGTCGGAGAGGCATATATTGATTTTGCTGAATAAATCTCGACATTCTAAGCAGTTAAATATTACGAGATAAATACTTGAATGATTAATGAAGCCACTATATATAAAATACCAGGTGGTCATATTGCTTTTGGTTATTAATGGTGAAGTGCATCGGTTTATTTTCCATCTCATATAAACGGAACTGATTAGAGTTTCCAAGGTGTGGTTAATTATTAACATGACTATATTTATGAAATTAAATAGACACTCGAAATACTAATACCCATTCAACAGCTGTGATGTAATAGAAACTGTTTATATCTATTTATATTTCTGAGAGAAAACAAGCCGATGGCACCTTAGTATGGCACGAGAATCCATAGAATCCACATTTTAGAAGCGATGGTAAAAAATACACACTTTTCATACAAATGTGTAAAAATCACTATTAATATGATCTTTTCATGTTTACTTTCACCACAATGTAATCTTTATATGCTTTGAAATTAGTTCAATACTTTTACGTAATCACTAACACGTATCTGGTATGTTTCATGGGTTACGTCACGAAAATAGTTATCGAAATTTAGTTTAAATAACAATACGACGACAATTATGTTAGTGGGAAAAACACAAGCGCATAAGTTACAATTTTCAAAGGAGTGTATATATCCTACTACCATAAACAAACACAATTCTGTATTACTATATAATTGCAAGAAAAACCAAATCGGGATTGAAAAACCTTGTAAAAACTCCTGATATATTAAAACTGGATGGCATGTATTGACGTCTGAATCACAGATCAAACCAAGCAGATGGACATGTTTGTAACAAAATAGCAGTGCTTAAGAAGTATGCATTTAAAACTTACTTTTGCAGGTATTTATATCATCTCGATGTTCTCTTTTGGATAGTCAGAAGTTCCTTCTATTTTGTTGCAATATTACAATTTCTTTCTAATTACAGTTTCTTAGTATATTCTTTCGAGTAGCTTGAAAGATAATGTCAGTGTTTATGAACGTAATAACACAACACCAACAACTCATATAAATGAGTGAGAAACCGAACGATAAAAATACTTTTAAACATCTCATATTCTACCATCTAATTCAAGAAACACTACGTTTGAATTGTAGTTATATATACACGTCGTTTCAACAGAGTGCAGACGTTTCTAAGTGCAATGTTGAACAGCTGTTTGTCAAGCGAAACTTTCCTGTTAAACAATAGCCCCGCACCCCACCATAGTTCTTTGCAAGTTGCTCCCAAATACTGGACATCAGATGAAAAGAGAAACATTTCTCTCATTTAGGTCAAGGTAGATAAAAAAAAAGTTTTAAGAATCTGTCCTCTCGAACGCCAGGATTTGAGAACCGTGTTTAAAATGGAAAAAGAACATGTATCAGAAAACTTATTGAATATAGATGAAGTGAAAATATCTTTCCAATTCCAATTCTAAAGTAAAGAACATTTTATAAATACCGCGAGTATTTATTAATTAAATAATTAGCTCACGTTCCCTTAAATTAAGTATCGATGGAATAGAGATGAAGTAATTTCGATATATGACTATATATTAATCGTATTTAATCGAGGCCTCACGAGAAGTAGCAGATTTCTTTCGGGAGGATTTAACAAAGTAACCACTAAATTTATTAAGATCAAGCGACGTCTATTCAATGATGGATAGGTTTTTAACAAAGACAGAAATGTATTAAGCACTGTCAGAATTTTTTAATAAATTGTCAAAACAAGTTACAAAATCAGTCATATAATTTATGAAGCATATCGGAAACTTGGTGGCGGATTGTGGTACTGCTGTAATAATATGCAATGATCGATTATCAATAATAGCGACACCCTTCACAACAACAATAACCATGACAAAAACAATAGCTATTTATTGCAACTTATTCAATTCATTCCTAAATTGTTTTTCCAAAACTATTTTTTCAAACTGTGCATGCCAGAAATGACGTTTTTAAAGTTTGTTTTTAAAATTATTCTAAACATTATCAGTTCCCATAACTGGCATGAATCAATGTATGTCTGCAGAGAAATGACATGGTCCATTGAATTGCTTGCAATATATATGGATATCTTGAATTTGTAGATCACAGTTGATGAAATTAAACACTGACCAGTGTGATTTGAACTTGGTATGCAAAAAATATTTCTAAATAGTGAAAGATGTTTAGTTCGACACTGTGGTTTCCATCACAATTGTTCTTAAGGATACCGGTTAAGTACACGATGCTTATATATATAACTTCCTAATATATTGATTTCTTCGTATTGGCATGCGAACACAAGGTTTTAGTGGAAAAGGTAGCCGATTGGCTATGCAGGGAACAATTGTTCGATCAACTTAAAAAAAAGATGAAAAGCGAAGCCAGCCTCGGTGGCCTACAACCGGAGAGGTTATAAGGACGAAACTTAAATATCTTCGGATATCAATTCTAATGTGCTCATCTGTGACTATTCAACAATTTTAATTTCAAAACTATACTGTTTGTAAATGTGCAACCTCGGGACTTATTGAAATTGACACAGATACCAGTTTAATTACACGGTAAGTGGTTGAACCAGCCCAGTCATTGTTTTGAAAAATTTCACTAAACATTTTATTACATGTTGGTTGGAACAAAAGAAAGTAATAATACTCGTCATCGAGCTCACAACAGAAAAAACCATTAGCATAAGCAGACACAACTCTCTCGAATATTCTACAATTACCTTGTCGCATTTCGTTGCCATGTGGAAATCTCACTGAAATCTGACATGGAGTGTCATGAAAGGATTCTCAGTAGAGTCTCACAAAGCTGTCCAGTGCGGATGAATCCCTCCAAGTACCAAACTGTTGGTATATTGACTTGTCCTACATAATATATTCTCCTGTAGTCCTAAGGCATTCCTTCAGTTTCTGAACAATCAAGTTTCTATCGTCTCTAACACCATGAATTTGATGTTACGCAGATATGCACAAAACTACGGTATTCCATTTCGCCCCGCAGTGTCTCTCAAAACCGTTATCTTCCAGAGAATTGGTAGAAAATCCAGAAAGTACTACTTTAACGTGCCAAGAATGTAATTTAAAACTGTTGTTATAGAAGGTCAAGTCTGACCTCTAAATATACGCTGTTGTATATTGAGGCGATCAAGCCACTCAAAAAGCGACTGAAGGCACGAAAGAGAAGAATATTATAGAGAATTCAAAGTGAATAAAGGATAAACTACTTTCAATTTAATTTCAGGTAGTCAATTATCCCTACCTTGTTTCAAAACATGTTTTGAATGCAAAAGTTAGAATAATTAGATGACTACTGCTCGTTTCGTTATATTATAAATGCGCGATCTATTTCGTAAAGTCGTACAATATCTAGAAAACTGCATAAGTTGCAAATCAAGACATAGGATTGACACTTGTGCGTACCTAAGTGCATGAACACATAGATTCATTTATACATAATTATATGCATACACCTCCGTATTCTGCATACTACTTATTTACCAGCATTAATAGCAAGAATTATTTCACTTGAAAGCAAGCATCTTAAGCATAAGGTAGGCTCCTTTAATTACACGAAATACTGCAGGTCACTTTATGAGATTGTACGTCACAATCGATGCATCTTTATGTTTACTTTTATAATTTTATTATTTATTGTTCTAACACAATACCTAATTTAATATTGCCGGTGTCAACATGGATGAAATTTTATAATTTATCAACAAAATCACAGCAGGAAAATAATCTCATATTTCTCAACGTTCTGCGTTTGTATTTAGTTGTTTCGATTTAAACCGACACTGAGATAATTTAAAATGTTCTCTTCCTATAGCATAACTCATAATATTATTTAACGATATATAAATGAATGACTCGGGGACAATTAAAATAGATTATGTACTAATTTTGAATCAAATGTAATATAAACTTCTTTTTCTACAACCAACTGAAGATAAATCAATATTATGCTTGCTGAAGTTTGTTCGGTTAAGAGTACTTAAAAAAAAAACCTTTTTGAAATTTGAATTATCAAGCATAAACTGTTTCGTAATTCATTATTCTACCGGTAAAATCTCTCTACTAATGACATCGGGTCTTATAATATTGAATCCTACCTGAGGATGCCAAATTACCATACAAACAATCGTCATATTTTCCGTCTGTTGAGTTTGAATGTTCAATTTTCTGTGAAATGCATTCTTAATTTATTAAAGTTATCACTCGTTTATTTTAGGAATCGCTAAGAATTGCCATTTTCATCCGCTCAGTAGCGAACATTCGAAATTTTTTGCACGAGTAATTTTGTACATCAGAATCTGAATTACCAGTGGCCTATTTTAGTTATTTCCCTTAATTGAGTTTTTGAAATGGTGCAGATTGCACTTATTAAAATTCTTTGTGTCTGTGTTTGTTTCTCTTTGCAAATGTATATGCTCACAAATCAAAGCAAGCTTTAGAAGTGTGAGCAGCAGTGAAGAGATTCGATGTCACCTAATCTGCTGAAGAATAACAGCTTCTCTCCCAAGCATGAAAATTATTGTTTTGATGTGAGATTTATATTTCCTGTAAAATCAATTATAGGAGGCAAATTTTAATCGATTTAGAATATTTTCTGCATGTCAGTTGGTATATCAGCACTTATCTGAATTATTTAAATTCATTCATTTGCCCACTTAGCTTTCCAGTTTCCTCGCTCCACTTCCCTTATGTAGTTTTCTTTAATCTATGGTCTGAAATTGCATATCGTTAGAAATAACAATACAGATTACTTTTGCAGTATATTCACTTAATAAAGAATAGTTTTCGCTTTTCTAAAAATAATAACTGCATTTAAAAATTACTTGCCTAATTATTTAAATTTATGAACGACAAGAATAACAAGTACACCTGCTATAGAAGTTACAGCATATCTGGGTTTATATGTTGCGACATACTCATGTGACACAAAATAAATTGTTATTGGTTTATTAAAAATAGCAAGATAGTTAACGGTAACGTCTCGAAGAAAAGTAAGTAATAACTTAATTTACAATGCAGAAAGATTAAGAATAAACTCGGTTTGTTACTAGAGTGTTTAATGCTACTTAACGAAACCGTTCTGTGCAATTTGATTATACTGTACATCTAGATATAGCATTTTCTAAAATTATTTCTTACAAACCCCTAGGGAAATATTGTTGTCATTATTGATGTCAAATAACACGAAGTCCGTAGGTTTATATAATAAAGCAAACCTACTATTGATAATTTCGGATTTTTCCTTCGTCGACAGCTATAGGATATACACTCCTACAGAAGCATCCTGTAACAAATTTGATTATATACGTATCGATTTTAGCTAACTGTCGATTTATGTTTGCTCTCTGTTAGATGTAGTTTGTTAGTTTGTAGAAATCAGTATTTGCTTCCAGCCACCATTAAGGAAGATTCAACCTCAAAAGCTTTAGAATATATATATATATGGGGGTGTAAGTGTATCAGAGTTGCCTTTTAGGATAGACATTTTAAACACTTTTTTACAAACTATGCAGCTGTTAATCCAGCCAAGTATTCAGAGTAATCGAAAAGAATTGCTCAAGGTAACGTGATATATCTCTATAATTCCCAGCACATCTTGTCCAATTAGGCAATATATGACGTCAATGAAACTAGAACATTCATTATATTATAAGTTCCGGACGTCATATTTCTGTTCAAATTGAAAAAGTCATGAAAATAAATATACGTTTCTGTGCTTTTCGAGGAAACCGTTTTGCAAATCGCCGATTCGCTTTGCTATCTAATCTAAAATATTCAGTAATATCAGCCTACAATATTATTTTTATTGATCGCAAAATGTATTATATACATAGACATTTTACATGGCCGGAAGCAATTATTTCAGCATTTAATAAATATTAATCAATTAAGTAAATGGGATTAACATTAATAATAAAGGATCTACATTTTTATGGAAAATATAGACATAAAATGCAACTTCTAAGCCATTGTAAAATACTTTAAATGGATAAGTTATCAGAAACAGAATCAGCTGCAGCTCGAAATCATAATCTAATTATGGCCGCTTGCAATCAGTGAAAAAAAATTTTTGAATTATTATGTACAGTTAATAGAGTTGAGATGAAATCATAATTCTTTTTGCCTACTTTTTAGATAATTACGGTAGTCGTACATTAGGGAAGGAAACTATATATTTTGTGTATGTTTTAAAGAGCGCAACTTATCATATTTGTATGCTAGGAATTCTTTCAGGACAGAAAGTTTTTAAACATCCTATTAAATACTGAAAATTGTGTGTCGCGGTGTCATTAACAAATACATGTATTTATCTTAAATATTCCATTTCTGGAGATTACTGAAGAATGAATATCCAGTACAGAATTTATAAATAAATCATACATATGATTATATATATCTATATCTATATATATCTATATCTATATCACTATATATATATATATATATATATATATATATATATATATATATATATATTGCAAGGGATATTACTAATTATTCGAAGTTACGAAATAATTAGTTCTCAAAGATTCCTTTCTAAGTGGTTTCCAGATTGTCGTAGACTAATGAAATCTTTTTCAGAATTTAAAGGATATTGGATTGTTTTAATGGCTTACTCCCGAGAAAGAGCAGCTCCTCTTATTTTCAAGATCTCTGTGACAAGTAAGAGGAAGGAATGAAGTTCTCCTCAGACGACTAATGCGTTCTCAATAGACGAAACAAACAGATGGAAGACTTACAAGGAACAGGCGACAGTGTTAAAGCGGGCGATGTTTCGTGTCCCACCGCAAGAGAAAAGCACGTCTATTCCAATGGCTTATCGACTGTTTTACTCTACATAATTTAACTCACAACAGATTGGCGAGGAACCAAGTTTGCAGAGGAAACTACTTGCTTGACCTACTGAGTTGTGGTATATAACTCCAAGCCAAATAGTAACGGTATGATTGTTTTTACTGATATTGCTCAGTGGTTAGTAAGTGCAAAAATTAAGTGGTATTATAAGCTAAAGAATATATTCAGAAAGGCATAAACTTCATCGTGGAAAGCACGTTAAATGTGTGATTATCTTTAATTAAGTACACATCAATACAAATATGATAAATATGTTAAGCAAGTGCTGAAGTTAATGAATTTATTTTCATCCCATACGAACCTGACTGAAAAGCATATATGAAGAACTGTAATATGGTTTGCTACAAACACTATGTTCGCTTCGCATCATTTAATATATATTTATATTATTATTATTTTATTTTAGTTATATAAGGAACAATTTTTAATGTTTTGATAATTTCTATGTACAGTAAGAAGTTTGCGTTCCAACTATATGGTTCTGGGATCAGTCCCACCTTCTGAATGGATTTAGTAGACGGAAGCGGAAAGAAGCTCGTCGTATACTCTTTACTCTTTTACTATTTTACTTGTTTCTGTCATTTGACTGCGGCCATGCTGGAGTACCGCCTTTAGTCGAAGAAATCGACCCCAGGACTTATTCTTTGTAAGCCTAGTACTTCTTCTATTGGTCACTTTTGCCGAAGTTACGGGGACGTAAGCACACCAGCATCGGTTGTATAGCAATGTTGGTGGACAAACACAGACACACACATATATACACATACACACACACACACACACATATATATATGTGTGTGTGTATGTATATATATATATAATATATATATATATTATATATATATATATATATATATATATATATATATATATTTACGACGGTCTTCTTTCAGTTTCCGTCTACCAAATCCACTCACAAGGTTTTGGTCGGTCCGAGGCTATATGTGTTCCTGTGTGTGTGTCTTTGTGTCTTTTCCATCCACTTGACAACCGATGTTACTTTCTTTTCGTCCCCGTACCTTAGTGTTTCAGCATAAGAGACCGATAGACTAAGTATGATTCTTTAATAAGAAAGAGTACTGGCGTCGATTCATTCCATTAAAATTTCTTCAAGGTCATGGCCGCAATCTAATTACTGATACAAGGAAAATATATAGAGATCATAGAAAATTTAAACTTTTGTACAAGAACGCAATATATTAAGTATTCCATATTGAATATATAAAGATTTGTAATCTTTCAGTAGAAAATGAAAACGAATCTCTGGTTAATGATACCACAAAAATCCTACAATTGCTTCGTAGCGTAACCAAACAATCGTACTCATATTTGGCAAACACTGCCAACACCCAGTAATTATTTATACATATGTATATATGAATAATTATGTATGTATGTATGTATGTATTATGTATGTGTAGGTGTGCGAGTGCATGAACACCATCAGAGGCAAACACTACTAAAAAATAGCAGCTTTTTCCTTGGCTTTGAAGGGCCAGTGTGTAGTAACTTATTTGACCACAATCTAAAGTAATTTACAAATTTCAAGTGGATCAATAAATTTCTGCTGATTTTAATCAAATAGTTTTAATTCTATTCTGTCTGTAATGCCTTTGCCGTGACTGATCAATGCGAAAAAGTCAACTGTACATTGTTATTTTCAAGTGAAACTGTTCATATTGTATTCAAATTGATCCTTGTCACATGTTTTTTGTTTCTTTTTAAAATATTACTTTAAATTTGTTTTTACAAAAGAAGTTCTTTTTTTTCCGTTTGTGATGAAAAGTAATAAGAAATGTTAAAGAGCTTGGAAATTATTTGAAAAATAAAATATCTAAACGGCTGCTTTCAGATTTAGCAACCGCATAAATTCAAAGGTAAATGAACAATTATGTTTACATTAAATATATATATAACTTTGAGAATCATTTCAAATTAGAAGAACCATCTGTTTATACACATATCCTTCAAACTTTCTTATTTAACAGAGTTGTTTAAAAAAATGTCAATTATAACCGCATGCGAATTGCATTGTATGCAAGAAAGAGGAAATTACTGGAAATTCACAACCGCAGTCATTACTCATTAAATATCATCCGCTATCTCTTATGTATTCTTTGTGCTAGTGTAACTCAGCGACGCGAAATAGAGAGTTGATGAAATAAGAACTAGATCGATGCAACTATTGGGGTTGACGCGATGAGAACTTTCGCAGATGTTGCCCACAACATAGCCGCAATCAAATGATTGAACCAAGTTGAACAATAACATTCAATATACAACGTAGATATCACACTAAATTTGCACAGCCTCCATGAAAAGAGAACTCAGAAATATTCTCAAATGCAGCCATGAAAATTCTTTGTCCTTCACATATCAAGGAAACACTACTGAACTTCATTATTCTTTAGTGTAGTCAACACACAACTAAGTACTACAGTCACATTTGCTGAGTTTTCTAAGCCTTAAAACCGCTAAAGATTTCTCATGCCAATAATATATCCTCAATATAAGGCAAATGGATTATAGGAATTCGCTTTCCTCTTTATGGTCAGAAACTATTTCAGCTCCCAGTATCTACTAAGCGTAATGCTTAAAAGAGATCCACATATCAATAATGCTACTACATCAAGAGCAGTGCTGATAAACTTACAAATATTCTACCCTGATTAAGTAAATCATTCGGTTGATTAAAAATTAAATGGAGTGATGCCATGGAGAAAGAAATTTCTTCTTTTGTAATACCGAGTATGTTTCGAAATTGTTCATCAGGCATATAGTCTGCTATATGTTGCCTTCTCTACTACAATTACATACCCTTTTTTTCTCTGAAATATTTGGTTATAGCTCCCTGCGCGTACATCCACTCGATTCACTTGTCTCTCAATTTCCATTCTTGAACATGATCTGTTCTCTTCTAGGCGCCATTCTATCAACAATGTATACTATTTTCTCTCTAGAATGTCGCAAAAGAACATTATTACTGTTTATGATTTTGCTATAATAACTGATTTCCAGTAACTGAGAAAGCACCTCCACCTCATCGACCTCACCAGTCTCAGAAGGGATGCAAATTATTAGAATATCAAATTATTAGAAAATTAAGACTTATTAATCGGATATTGTTGGTTAACATTTTACTAGCGAGCAATTATTAAGCTTCTTAGTTCACCCCCTCACACGCACACACATTATAAAAGCACAGTCGCACATTATAAAAACTAAATACATTCTTTCACCAGGTGATCTCTAACTAATAAACCAGTTATTCTAATATACGTTTACGGAGTAATGAATTCCTGGAATCGATCTTATTGATTTTATTATGAGTCTATTGGAAACAAACAAATTTGGAAGCTATACTACTTAAGCTATTAAATTTAGCACTGAAATCGGTGAAGTACGCATCATTGTATACCGAACTAACACGTTTTTGTACCGCAATGAACAACATTTATTTGCATATGTGATATGTATAAAAATGCCCGCTACATTATTATCGACTTTATTGTTTATTTTATGTAACTGTCGGTATTGATTTTAATTTTAAATGTCATAGTTACAAAGGAAAGTGCATTGATTATAAATGCTTCAAAAATCTGGAATGTCCATTAAATATAAAATTAGATATACAATTAAATATAATGTTATGTAAATAATATGAATAATGTGTGTGCGTGCACATGTGTGTGTGCATTTATATAATTATGTATGAGTGTGCGCGTGTGCGTTTAATAAATTACATTCATATACACATATATATGTATATATATATATATATATATATATATATATATATATACACATACATATGGAAACATATAAGTATATATATGTGTATACATATATACGTACATACATATATAAAATATGTATACGTATATACATATATCAATAAATATATATTTAATATATGTATGCTTGTACGTACGTATGTATGTATGTATGTATGTATGTATGTATGTATGTATGTATGTATGTATGTATGTATGTATGTATGTATGTATGTATGTATCTATCTATCTATCTATCTATCTATCTATCTATCTATAGAGAAAATAGAAGTTAAAAATGCACTGGGAATGGTTTAAAATTTACTGTATTTAAAGATTTAACCGGTTTCCCAGTTTACATTGATTATCAAAAGTTGACATAGAGAGACATGGGTTATACTGCAACCGTCTTGATTCTGACTGGTGTTTGAAGCTTGTCCTATGTTTATAGGGTGTATATGACTGAATTAGTATTTGTTCTGGCTAGGACTTGATTGGTACAGGATAGTCATACACTCAAACACACACAAAAACGCGCGCGCATCCGCACATGCATATATTTAAAAGTCTGTGAAAATTACTTGATATTCTTTTAATAAGTTTAGAAGATTCTTTTTCAATTTATTTTTTTAAACAAGTTACATATTCTTTATCAAAATATATATACATACATACATATTTACAACGGGCTTCTTTCAGTTTCCGCCTACCAAATCCACTCACAAGGCTTTGGTCAGCCTGAGGCTATAGTAGAAGACACTTGCCCAAGGTGCCTCGCAGTGGTAACGAACCAGGAAACATGTGGTTGGAAAACAATCTTCCTACCACAAAGCTACGCCTGTTATATACACACAAACACACACATATGGGTGTGGGCGTGCATGTGTATGTATATCTGTTCAGATATATGTGCAGATCTTTGACCACCAATACGGTGTTGAGCACTCATTCTCATTGTTCGACATTCACGTACGTGAACACACATATACGTGCACCCACATACTGCACACACATATTCGCACACATACACTCATATATACGATAAGCTGCTGTCAGTCGCCGTCTAGCAAATCCACTCACAAGCTTTTTGTCGGCCCGGAATATATTTAGATGACACCTGACTAAGTGCCACACCGTGGGTCTAGCTTCAAAGCTACATACTAGCTTAAAATCGCCCTCTCGGGCGGCTTTTGTGCTAGTACGTATCTTTTAAGAAACTAACCCCAAATGAGAAGATCTTCAAACAGATCTGTGACTTGTTTTGGAGAATTTGTTGCAATCGTTTCCTCAAGAGTCATATCCTAATGATGATCATATTCGTCGCTGAAAATCATGTAAAAAAAAATCGCTTTAAACAATCGCAGTAATGAATGAAAAATTTCAGGATTGCAGGTCCGTATTCAGCACGGAATGTTTTTAATTTACTCACTGAGTCAGCCTGATTCCAGAATGGTAAGATATGTTTGGATACGGCCTCTAGGAGTAAAGTTCACATTTATTATATTAGATATGTATAATTTGGGGGAAACTCTATTTCAGTTAGTGTATTTTATATATATATATATATATATATATATATATATATATATATACATATGTATGTATAGGTATATGCATATATGAACACACACATACATACACACATATATATCGATGTATTAAAGAAAGCAAAAATAAAGCAAAAATGATAGTGTTCAGTAGTTGGTTCAGCATGCTGGCCACAGGAATTTCTGTCGAGGGAAGTTGCACGTCATCTCCCTCTTTCTCTCACATCTCTCTTTCTCTTTCTTATTACTCACATTGCCACCATCAACACTACTACTTTTAATGAAGCATCATCAACTCTCTCTCTAAATTTCTTTGTCTCTCTTTCTCTCCTTCTCTTTTTCTTTCCTTCTTTCTTTCTTTCTTTCTTTCTTTCTTTACCTCTTTGTTCGTTTGTTTGTTTGTTTGTCTCTTTCTATCTTCGCCACCGTCATAACCGTCGTTATGCTAACTATTACTCTAACCCCAGCACGAAGAAGTTTCATTAAATAGTGAGAGGGGGCAAAGTGTGACACAGTGACACACAGAAATTAGTTTTCGCATTTATTAAATTAGATGTGTATGTGTGTATGTATGTATGTATGTGCAGATTTGTATGTTTATCTATGTATTCTCATGCATATAGTTGCATATCTAGACATGCTCATATATATTTAAATGATAAACATCTGGAAAGTTTTACAGATTATTAAAGTTCCAGTGATGGATTGGATCTGTAGTCCTCCAATTAGCTGTCTCCTTTCTGATTTTGAGAAGCCTAATTTCTGAAGATTGGTATTTAGGCAGCGTGTTATGTATCCCAAGGCCTCAATAATTACAGGTATAAACCTGGGCTTGTAATCTGGATAGAATAATGTATCTATGTATGAATGTCAGTTCGCTCTTATGTGCCACTGGTAGCATGTAACCCAGTACAACCTGTTGCATGGTCTGGTCGTCGGCGACTAAACCGGTAACTCCACCAAACTTTCTTGGCGAGGAGGATGACTGTTGGACACCATGCGGGATAAAAAATACAAGACCCGTCAAAGGGCGGAAGAACTGAAAAAAGTCAACGGCCATGCAATAAATTATGAGAAGTTGTGTTGGGGTATACTTGTGTGTATTCTTTAATGAATTTTTATGAATATTTTATGTGTATTATATGCATGGCATATTTTTGTATATATGTATATATTTTAATATTTTATTTGTACTTTGTATTTATGTATTTATATATTTTTTCTTGTTCATATGTGTGATGGTATGTATTCCTTATTATTAACTTTGTGGCTGTTAATGTGTGTCTATGTGTGTGCCGGTGTAAGTGCATGTAAAACCCCTACCATGGGCGGATAATAGCTCTTTAGTCTTGGATGACAAGCTATCTAGGAGAAGGATACTCCGAAATTAAACCTGCAGTCTCAAACAGCAACCATTGATGATGTTCTATTCCACTTTATGGGTTATGATTCTGGTAATTAAAATTCGATGATATTCTAGGGCATGAAGAAGTCAGGCAATGGTTCTACTAGAAATCGAATTGGTAACCATCATGTATGTATGTATGCAAGAATAATTTCATAACTTTGCTAAACCGTAAAGTAATTTCGTTAACCCGATGAATAAAAATAAGACTGAAGTTGTATGTTATACTATTAGGTTTTACCATTGGGTGCCCAGATGTCTTAATATATATTTATATTCGATTTGTGATAACATGGGAATGTTATAAAGATGTTTTGATTAATTGGAGAGTTCATTCATTAAACCTTTCTATGTATATATGTATATATGTATGTATGTATGTATGTATGTATGTATGTATGTATGTATGTATGTATGTATGTATGTATGTATGTATGTATGTATGTATGTATGTATGTATGTATGTATGTATGTATGTATGTATGTATGTATGTATGTATGTATGTATGTATGTATGTATGTATGTATGTATGTATGTATGTATGTATGTATGTATGTATGTATGTGTGTATGTATATCATTATTCAGTTTATTTCAAGATTTCTTGCCGATAAAGAACCGGTTTCTAACCTAGATCCAAGGCTACTTCATTGGAATTTCAACAGCAACAATATATTTTTGTGTGTATGTATGTATGTATTTATGTATGTATGTATGTGCAGATTTGTATGTTTTATGTGTGTATTCTCATGCATATAGTTGCATACCTAGATATGCTCATATATATTTAAATGATCAACTTCAGGAAAGTTTTAAACATTATTACAGTTCCAGTGATGGATTGCATCTGTAGTGTTCGAATTAGCTTTCTCCTTTCTGGTTTTGAAAAGCCAAATTTCTGAAGATTGGTATTTAGGCAGTGTGTTATGTATCCCATTGTCCCAATAGTTACAGGTATAAAACTGAACAAGTAATCTGGGTAGAATAACTGAAGATTTCTAAATAATTCAGCATAGGTGTTCTCTTTTTCACTGATCTTCGGCTTAATGTATGTATGTATGTATGTATGTATGTCTGTATGTATGTATGTATGTGTGTATATACTTTTACTCTTTTACACTTTTACATTTGACTGCGACCATACCCGAGCACGGCTTACATATATATATATATGCGTGTGTATGTGTGTGTGTGTGTGTGTGTGTGTGTATTTGTGTGTGTGTGTGCTTCTGTGTGTATGTGTGTGTGCGTGTATATATATATATATATATATTTGTAAGTATGCATATCTATGTATGTATATATATATATACATATATATACAAAATGGCATATCTATGTATGTATATATATATATACATATATATACAAAATGGCATGCCAAGAGCAAAGAATTCGGTAGAAGGGTTCCACATTGTTTGGCAGTCATCGATAACATCCACACATCCAAATTTGTGGAAACTTTGCAATGCCCTTAAAACTAAAGATGGCTTAAGCCACACGTAAATTGTGCACATTCGACATGGAGACTCGACAATAACAAAAATGGCCTATCAAAAGATTGATGCACGACTAAAGAAGCAAGTTCAGAATTATCAATCTGAAAACATTCTCCTGTTTTTAAGAAATATTGCGCGCAATTTGTCATAAAAGAATTATCTTCAAATTTTTTTTTCATAACTCTACTTTTGATAACCTCAAATATTTTTTTCATAACTTTATTTTAATGTACTCACGATCATTTTTTATGTAAATATGTGAATTAAATGTGATCTAAACTGTATGCATAGTTTTTATGAACTCGCCATTTTTTTTTATCTTAATGTGGGAATAAAATGTGATCTAAAATGTATTAATATTACCTATAATGAAATTTACCGTTGTGGAATTTACCTAGAATCATATATATATATATATATATATATGATTCTAGGTAAATTCCACAACGGTAAATTTCATTATAGGTAATATTAATACATTTTAGATCACATTTTATTCCCACATTAAGATTTAAAAAAATGGCGAGTTCATAAAAACTATGCATACAGTTTAGATCACATTTAATTCACATATTTACATAAAAAATGATCGTGAGTACATTAAAATAAAGTTATGAAAAAAATATTTGAGGTTATCAAAAGTAGAGTTATGAAAAAATAATTTGAAGATAATTCTTTTATGACAAATTGCGCGCAATATTTCTTAAAAACAGGAGAATGTTTTCAGATTGATAATTCTGAACTTGCTTCTTTAGTCGTGCATCAATCTTTTGATAGGCCATTTTTGTTATTGTCGAGTCTCCATGTCGAATGTGCACAATTTACGTGTGGCTTAAGCCATCTTTAGTTTTAAGGGCATTGCAAAGTTTCCACAAATTTGGATGTGTGGATGTTATCGATGACTGCCAAACAATGTGGAACCCTTCTACCGAATTCTTTGCTCTTGGCATGCCATTTAAAACGTGGTGGCGTATATTCCAGAGTTGGACAGAAAACTGTGGCGTTTCTCTTCATCGACGAATACCGCGTTCCCTTACAGTCCCAACGTACGAATCCTCAAAATAAGTGATAAACTCAGAAGAGATGCTTTCACCACCAGACAAATCTTCACATGAATTGACAGTGTTTTCATTTGGTAAAAGTGCTAAAGTACAAAAACACTTAATTCTATGCTCAAGGTTTTCATCCGTGTCGTATCTCATACTCTCACCAAGTGCACATATCTTCCGCCAAGTAGACTATCCGAGTTGAAAAACACACTCAACTTTCTAAATGCGGAAATACAGAAATACATGAATTGTGGAGGGCTTTTTCAAAGTTCATGAGACAGTTTACATGTCGGGAATTTACACTTAAATCCCGCACAGAGGAACGAAACATGATGACTTGAGACTTCTTTTTTGTCAAGAAGTAAGGCAAAAGTTGGTCACACATAACCCTCTAATGATGATATGTAGTGTGAAAAGCTGACACCACAAACTAAGAGACACCTTAAAAGTTTCATCACAGGCCCAACTTTCAGAGCATTTTTGAGAAAAAGACTAAAATTCTGTCTGAGTCAACAATGCCACTGTTAAAGACCAAAAACAAGGATCCATTTTATAAGTACTTAGCTGCATCAGCAACTTCAAACACTGAATGAATAATACAGAAATCATAGAGCTGTCATGATAAATATTGAACCGCTACCAAGGCTCTCAAACAGCATGAAAAATAGCAATACAATCATGATATATAATATTGCTCTTAGACAGATCTGAAGAAATGATCTAACAGCCCCAAATAACTTCATCTATTATACTGCTAAAGTTGTAACTGTTCAACTAGGTATCAGGACGATACAGAAAAGGACCAGCCATGTCAATAGCAGCAATAGAAAACAATATCGAATATTTGAAGGCGGATGTACCAGTTCTCGATGAACTTGATATATGAGTAAATGTTAAGAAGAAACAAGCTAGAAAAAATCAAGCAAAACTATAAAAATCAAAGATTCTGTAAATCTCCCGGCAACCAAGGAAATAGTGAAATGAATACAAGAGAAAACCCAACGGCTCAGACAGTTTGACAAAAGAATCAAATTTTATCGACAAAACCAGGTATTCAAGGCCGATGCAAAAACATTTTATAGGGAAATTGGCAAAAGCAAGATAGAAGAAAAGGAGCCACCTAAGACTGTCGAAATCGAAGAGTTCTGGAAGAAGAGATAGAGCAATATAATGCAGAAGCTCACTGGATAGGATGTGAAAAAGTCAGTCTGGGTGAAGTTGAAGTGGAGAAATGAGAGGCAATAGGAGTAGAACTAAGATGTGTTCTTAAAAAAGTCTCACAAATGGAAAATTCTAGGACTGGACCGGGTCCCTAACTTCTCGCTGAGTTGTTTGACAGAAGTACACAAACATTTTTTTCTGCATCCTTAAGTGATGTCATCCAAAATCCAGAGCAAAATCATGGCTGACCGAAAGAACAACGTAACTATTAGCGAAAACTGAAGACACGAAAAATCTAAAGAACTACCGACCAATAACATGTCTCAAAACCACTTACAAGATCCTCACATTGATACTAACTGAAAGAATATACACTTTACTTGAAAAGAACTCTATTTTTCCATAAGCTCAAAATGGTTGTAAAAGGAATTTTTATGGATGCAAATAATTCTAGAGAATTGCCGGAGCAAAAAGAAAAACCTGAGTATGGCATGGATAGATGACAAGAAAGCGTTTGATAGTGTCCCACATAATTGTCTACTAAAGGCCCCTGAGATATATACGATCTATCCTGTCATCTCCACATTCTTACAAGGTAGCATGGCCAAGTGGAATACACGTCTCATTCTGCATCATAGTAATGAGATGAACCAATCAGACATCATCAAACGAGGCATCGTTGAAGGTGACTTCCTCTCCCCATTACACTATTTCAAGGCACTGATCCCAATCTTCAACGAACTAAGTAACACCAGGCATGGTTTCAAAGTGTATATAATAGTAAGCGATCTGAAGCTGTTTGCTAGAAATGATGAAGAGCTAATAGGGCTCTTAACAACTGTTAGAGATTTCGGCAGTGACATTGGGTGGGATTTTGGCCTTGATAATTGTGCTAAAGCAACTTTTGTAAGAGGCAAGCTCAAACAGCTCCTTTAAATTAGATACTGACACTCCCATCAAGAAGCTTGACTCACAAGAAAGCTATAAATACTTGGGTATAAACGAATTAGATGGTACACAACATGCTACTATGAAGGAGAAAATAAGAAAGGAGTATTACAGGAGAGTAAGACTTATACTAAAAACTGAACTCAACCCAAAAAATCGCATCGAAGCCATTAACACCCTGGCACTTCCAGTAGTCCAATACAGTTTCAACATCATTAACTGGAATGGTAAAGAGCTCCAACGCCCGGACAGGAAGACAAGAAAACTATTAATATCTTAGAACATGCACCACCCAAAAGCAGGAGTTGATCATCTGTACCTGTCTAGATGCAATGGGGAAAGAGGAATGATGCGGGCAGAAAGTACCATAAGACACCCACAGTAGAAATGAACAAGTACTTATCTAGTACAGAGGATTGGATACTGCAGCTTGAATGCAAACACAAAAGAGGCAAGAAAATCATATTATATGGTCAGGAATCTTGCAAATTCGCAAGGAATTTCGGTTTGGCATTAATCTTGAATTAAATGAAGAACCTGAAACCTTTGCCACCAAACAGCCAAAACAGATAAAAGAGACAGCAAAATCGAACGGGAAGAAATAAATTGAGAAGCGGTGGAGTTAGAAGCCTCTGCATGGACAGTATATATTTCGAAGCTGAAATGCTTATGTAGACCACACAACAACCTATCAGTGGCTGAGAAGCTTAGGCCTGAAAGCAGAAACTGATGGTTTCATATTAGCGGCACAAGATCAAAGCTTACTTACCAGAAACTACCAGGCTAGCGTTATTCAAAACGGTTCTGACCCTAAATGAAAATTCTGCAATAAATTTGATGAGACGATAAACCATCTCGTCTCGGAATGTCTTGTGCGGATAACAAACAAACAGAGAAATCGCCGCGATATGGGAGGACTGTATTTACATTGAAAAATATGTAAACACTGCTTACTAGTATGAACATCAACCTGAGTCAGTCGTTGAAGGTTAAAATGTCACTATACTCTGGGATTTTCCACTCAACACTGACAGAAAGATGCAGGTTAAGCAGCCACACATAATTATTAAAAAACATGAAAGAAAATACTTGTAGACTAATAGATGAAAGTGTACCCACTAACAGAAATATATCTGTAAAGGAATTTGACAAATTAATTGAATATAAGGACCTGGAAATGGAAATACAAAACATGTAGCATCTTAAAGCGAGAACACCCTGTTAGTATGGATGCCCTAGGTATCACAACAAAGGGATGCCAGAAACATCTAGATAATATCCCAGGAGAAGCGTGTCTCAGAGGAATCCAAAAGATTGTTCTAACAAGTACTGCCCACGTCTACCTAACACAAATACCAGGAAACCACAAAATGGCAGAAATTCAAAAGATAGTGCTCATGGGAACTGCTCATATCCTACGCAAAATACTTTCTATGTAATCTCAAGGTTTAAAACAAACATATTTTTTTTAGACATCCACCAGTACAACACCAAAAAAAAAACAACAATAATAATAATAATGATAATAATAATAAATGCCCTGATGCAGTACTATGCCCTGATGCAGTACCATGCCCTGATGCAGTACCATGCCCTGATGCAGTACCAGGCAGTGGCTCTCATGGCTTCTGATCTTAACTGATTGGAAGTGTTATCATGTACATTGTTTTGTCTTGGTATAAAAGATGGGCTACAGCAAATATTCTGCTCAATACCACAGATTTGCTTGTCAGTTGCTTGACCTTAACCAGTTGAGCATGTCCCTTCGTGGCTGACAATATGTGCATCTCTGATCACGAGCAGAAGTAGTGGGGGAGCATCATAGCCATGTGTTGAGAGGGATTCTTTGGGGTTTGAATAGTTCACCTCTGGAAACATGGGTGGTTCTTTCAACATCCTTAAACAACCCTTATTCAGGGACCGTTTGAGCGGGATGGGCTACTCAATCTGAAGAAAATTCTAACTGGGCCCCACCTGCAAGGTCATGTGCTGTTTATCTTGATATGAGATCACCATGTCGCGCACATATGGTTGTGATGCATGTGCCTGGTGTACCTTTATCAGACGGGTAGTCATGATGGGTATATTGGGCTTCGTATATTTTACCCCAGTGTCACTTTGATGGCATGCACTGCTCTCTCACTCAATAATAATAATAATAATAAAAGAAAACTACTATAAAATAACCACCATAGGACTGCAAAAATATCTACTTCAGAAGGAAGGAAAACTGATCCAGATTGCAGCAAAACACGAGCAAAACAAAAGACTGTTCTCAGTATTTAAGGAAGCTGACAAATACAAACAAGAAATCATACCACCTAATAAACATGAAGAAGAAGAGAAGAAGAAGAAGAAGAAGAAGAAGAAGAAGAAGAAGAAGAAGAAGAAGAAGAAGAAGAAGAAGAAGAAGAAGAAGAAGAAGAAGAAGAAGAAGAAGAAGAAGAAGAAGAAGAAGAAGAAGAAACAACAAAAGCTATAAAACAAATGAAATCCAAACTAAACATAGAACAGCAACGAACCATGATAAAACGATGGCAAGAAAAGCCCCTTCATGGTAAATACTGGACTAAACTAAACGCAAAAGAAATAGACAAAGAAAAATCCCAGCAATGGTTGAGAAGCTCAGGACTCAAAGCAGGAACAGAGGGATTTTTAATTGCAGCACAAGACCAAAGCCTCCCCACCATAAATTACCAAAAACATGTAATGAAAAGAAATATTACAAGTAACTGCAGAATATGTGGAGATGGACAAGAAACAATAAATCATATTATCTCTAGCTGCCCAGTCCTGGCTAAGAAGGAATATATTCACAGACATGACAGAGTTGGAACCTACATACATTGGAAGCTATGCCAACATTATGGAATAACAACAGAAAAAAGATGGTATAGGCACACACCAGAAAAGGTCACAGAAAACGAGAAAGCAACCATACTCTGGGATATGCCGATACACACAGATAGAGAAATTAAGGCCAACAGACCAGATATAGTTGTCAGAGATCATGAAGAAAAAAAATGCTTCCTAATTGATGTATCAATACCGGCAGATGACAACGTGTCTCTAAAAGAAATGGAGAAACTCTCAAAATACAAAGACCTGGAAATAGAGGTAACTAGAATGTGGAATCTGAAAACAGAAACATTTCCTATCATAGTAGGTGCATTAGGCATGATAAAAAAATATTCAGACAAATACATAACAAAAACACCAGGACTTACAAACACATATAACATACAGAAAATTGCACTACTAGGCACTGCACACATCCTACGCAGAACACTTTCCATACAATAACCATCAGAGCATCACAACAAATCACAGCACATACCCAAGGCACACAGAGCTGCGCTCGGTAGTGAAGTGAAAGCACGCTATAAAAATAAAACTACTGAATAATAATAATAATACTGATGATGATGATGATGATGATGATGATGATGATGATAATAATAATAATAATAATAATAATAATAATAATAATAATAATAATAATATGATAATGATAATATAATAATAATAATAATAATAATAATAATAATAATAATAAGAAGAAGAAGAAGAAGAAGAGAAGAAGAAGAAGAAGAAGAAGAAGAAGAAGAAGAAGAAGAAGAAGAAGAAGAAGGAGAAGAAGAAGAAGAAGAAGAAGAAGAAGATCTACAGTCACTTGTGGATTTAGTGAAATTAATGTAAACTTGACCAGAAATATTGTTTTTTTCCATACTGGGCAACACTGCTCTATTTTCCTTATACTGTTTATCCAAATGTTGAGAAGAAGAAGAAGAAGAAGAAGTAGGAGCAAGTGTTTCCGTTGTGCCACATTTGCAATAGAGTGGATGAAACCGTTTCACCATATCATGAACAAATGCCCTAGACTTACCGAAAATTACTATAACTTGTGGCGATACGATCAGGGGCCGAACGTGATACACTGGAAAGTGTGGGCTAGAAAGAGGCAAGGCGTAGTATGAGCACTAACCGCAGGGACTGGCGGAGTCGGAGACTAGCAAAACCCTTTGGGATTTCCCAATCCAAACAGATCAGGTACAAGAGCATAACAGACCGGAGCTAGTGGTGGTGGACAAGATGCATCACAAATGCTATATAATTGATGTTGCATGCCCCTTTGAACCACGAATATTCAAGAAGGAAGGCGGAAAGATAAATACAACCCCCTTAAGTACGAAATAGTCCGGCTATAGAAAATGAAGAAGGTGAAGATAGTGCCAATTATTGTTGAGTGCTTGGGAACCGTATGAGAAGGTATCAAGGAGAATATAAAGGAAATTTGAATAGAGTACCTAGTAGAACTGCTACAGAAGTTTCGCCTCCTTGGCACGGCTAGAATAATCAGGAATGTATTACGCAGCTGAAAAAGAACGGATAGCCTAATACCGTAGGGTCCAGATAGAATTTCCACTACGCATGCAAGGCTCCAGGTAAACAAGCACGGTTTTCCACCATAGCATGCAGATTCCCAGGTCTCCAGTATTTGCAACTGTCGCGGTTATTTGAACCATTTACTTTGAATGTGGCCTCATCACTTCACACAATCTCTGTTGGAAAATGTACCACTCGCAATACTGCACTCTTCGGTCTGGATAATCGTCATTAATAGCAGGGTCTCTTCTTGAAACGTAACTTTTCCATTGTCAACGCTTCAAAATGCATTGAGCAGACGATTTTGAAATACCTACCTCACGACTCGCTTGCCACACTTTGGTGATACACTTCCAGCACTCATTGCTTTGTGTGGATTGTCAATAATCGTGGTCTTGCGGAACGCTTGGACAGTTCCATCGGCTTCAAACGTATCTCCAATTCGAGTGATGGGAAATCGCGTTGGGGAATCTATTCGAAACTCCCTCCTAAACTATCTTTGCACTTCAACAGCGTTTTCACACTTCCAGTAGCATTTGAGAAAGAATTTCCTTTGTTTAAAGCTTAGTCTGACTGCTATCATTAATTCCAATGGGTTTAATCTGGAAAGAAAATCATCAATTGAGTTGTCACCTGCTAAAGTGTGCATACATTTTTTGGGACACCATGTGTATATGAGAGAAAGAGGGAGAGAGAGATAAGTATGGATAAATATGCGTTTATATTATAGTTCCAACGCTCGTTTAACCGTTTAATTGTTTGTAGCTCAGTACCAGTTGTTCCAAATGCAGTCTTTTTGCGCATAGTAGAAATATATCTGTTCAGTGTCACCTGTACTGTTTGTGTTTGTTATAATGATTGAAATCGTGCGGTGAACACCATAAGCGATTAACGTTATACTTACAACTATCGTCATTAAGTCAATGAAGAAAATTATTACTGTAGTGCCGCAGAAGCATGTCTATCATATTGACGTCGTTAAAAAAGACAGAAATATAAATTGTGATGTAAGAGAAATAATTGAAATAACATTTGTATATTGCTCGTACGTATCCTATCGAGTTCCAAAGGGAAGAAATAATTGGTTTCCCGATAATACGTAATGGGAAGAGACTAAAAACTACACTGTCGTGTTAACAGTTCTTGCTTTCCATATTTTAACCTAATACAGAACACACACACACACCTATACGCACGTAGACATACACATTTAACACTGGTTATGAAGACTGCGGTAAAAACATTAACTATATATAAAATTAGTTTGGGAGCTAAGAACCTGAGATGGTCAACTTTCACAAATTAGAGACTAGAGTGTACGATCCTCATTTTATTATCTACAATGATATTGTTTGAAACAAGATGTTTACGCATCGCAAAACATGTAACGTTCACTAGAATCTTTAGACATCTTCTGTCATTAACTATAACACATTAGGCGTTTTCTTGCGCAGCAATGATTTAACAATTCACTTTATTATACTAAATTGTATAATTCTTAATTTGTCTTAATTTGCAGCTTAAATCAATAATGTCTATTTACCAAAGAAACGAACTTAAATAATTTTATGCGCAGTGTATAAAAAGTTCTGATTAACTCATTATTCCTGTAGCGATCGAATAATTATCATTAACTTTGATGTCGATTCATTATAATAATTATGCATATTTTCTAATTTAAAAGTTTTAGACTCACTCTAGAAGAAAGAAAAAATAAAACAAGAAAGAAATACCCACTAAAAAAACCATAATTTATTTTGAGGAAGTTAATTGAAGGAATTTATGATTTATACAAACCTATGGTCAGATACGATGTTATTTTATGTAGTTTTTTTTACATTTGGTTCACCTTTGCTTTTGTAAGAACGTATCTTGTATAATTTTCAACGTAATCTTATCTTTTATTCGACTTTGAATTCTTTCCGATTAACACCAGTCGTATTCATTTTAAAGTTGTAAAATACTCCTTATTTCAATTGTTATCATTTTTTATGGCTGATGATTAATTAAAAACTGAAAAGCTGATTATGGAAAACATAGTGGACATAATCACTCTGTCAAGCGAAATAAAGCAGCTGAACTTATAAAAGTATTGTGTAAGTTTATTTTAAATTCTATTCACCGTTAATGATAATAATAAACTATGTGGAGATATCTTAATTAAAGCGTGTAACAGTCGGACGTGAGATAATTAAAACAGTTTATCGGTTGGTGTCAGTTTTACGTCATAAAGTACTCGGTTTGTAGAATACTAATCATATTTAGTTATTATTACAAGTATCAAAATGTGCCAGCAAGTATTTATATGTCGTACATCTCTGTCTGTAAGTCGGTCGAAAAATGGCTGTATTTGCTTGTATAAGTTAACTTCCTTATCCCCAGCCACATAATGGTCTGGAAAATAGATTTCTACAGAATAAATAATAGAATTAATAAAATAATTGTATTAGTCTATATGAAAGTCTAATAAAATCTGCAAAATGGTGCGACAGAATGTCCACAGCCCACTCAAGACAAGTATTGATATGAAAACCAAATTATGTTACATATAATATAGATACAATCGAGTCTCCTGCGAGTCAACAAGGGATCCCTCCACGACAATGCTAGCTACTTTTGATTTAGTCATGTTTGGCTTAATGAGTAGTTGGTGGATTACCCGTCGTTTGGATAATTATTACTAAAACACGTAGCCTGGATTTTATATACTCCATTCTCTAACTGTGGGTATACTTTTATATATGCATATTTGTGTATCTGTGCATCTGTGTATATATATGTGTCTATATATATATATATGTGTCTATATATATATATATATATATATATATATATATATATATATATATATATTCAGACTTTACATTCTGAGTTCAATTTCCGCCGAGGTAGATTTTTGCCTTTCATTCTGTGGGGTTTATTATATAAAACCAGTTGAGCACATAGGTCATGTAATCGACTAGATCCACTCCCCTAAAAAAATTTCAGAACCTTGTGCCTGTAGTAGACAGGATTATAATTCTCGGTCTTATTCTTAAGAGTATAATTTTAATTTATGGCACTGGGAAGGCGGCGAGCTGGCAGTTGCGTTAGCTAGCCGGGCGAAATGCTTACCGGTATTTCGTCTGTCTTTACGTTCTGAGGTTAAAGTCCACCGAGATCAACTTTGCCTTTCATCCTTTCCGGGTCGATAACTTGAGTACCAGTTGAGTACTGGGATCGATCTAATCGACTGGCCCCTTCCCCCAAAATTTCGCGCCTTGTATCTAGAGTAGAAAAGAACTTATGACGCTTGGGCATCATCAGTTCAAGGTCAGATAACCAGAGACTTATATATGGATATTCTTCTTCTTCTTCTTCTTCTTCTTCTTCTTGTTCTTCTTCTTCTTCTTCTTCTTCTTCTTCTTCTTCTTCTCTTCTTCTTCTTTCTTCTTCTTCTTCTCCTCCTTCTTTCGCTCTCTCTCTCTCTCTCACTCTCTACATATATATATATACATAGAAAGACAGAGAGAGAGTGAGAGAGAGAAATAGATTGAGTGAAAGTGAGAGTGAGTGACCAAGACGTTTTTTTAACGGAGTATGCTTGGAGTACAAATCGTAATAGAGGCAAAGAGGAAAGCGAATAAAAGAAAAATTAAAGCTATTTATTCAAGCTGCTCATTTGCTTAAGTTCAAATTACATTGTGTTCCATGATAATTTTTCTTATCTCCAATATCAATGAATTCCATTATAGTGAATTATAGTGAAAGATTCAATCTGTCCATAGACAATTCATTAGATTCAAGGAAATGTCATATAATTTCTCTAGCATTACTTTCATTTAAAATAATGCTCTACTTTTGCCTTTATTATTTGAATTTAATTCAGATTGTTTAATAATTAATTCAACTACATGCTTACATAAATAGATGCATATAAATTATAAATGCTGTTTATATTCTTGTTTATATTTTGCCTGTTTCTATGAAACTCACACATACAAGGAAGCACAACTCCATATATATATATATGAGTATATATATATATATATCTTTAAACATAAGTAATATTAGGGAAATAACAATTATAGAAATTATTATTACCAGTGGCCTAGCACAAAAAATGAATATATATCTATATCTATCTATCTATCTATCTATCTATCTATCTATCTATCTATCTATCTATCTATCTATCTATCTATCTATCTATCTATCTATCTATCTATCTATCTATATATATATATATAACAATTGCAGCGTGGGAGGTGTTTGTAAGCCATTTAAGAAACACACAAAAGCCGTTCGATTCACTTCAACATTTAAGTTTAATTTGTCAAAATATTTTCGTCGCTAAAATCCGCGACCTGTTCACTGACAAAAATCCGTGCTGCATCACTTGCTATGCGAGTACATCTCCCTATATATATATACATATATATATATATATTATATATATATATATATATATATTATATATATATATATATATATATATATATATTATATATATATATATATATATATACACATATATATATACATATATATATATATATATATACATACATATATATGTATATATATACATATATATATGTATATATATGAGTATATATATATATATTATATATATATATATATATATATATATATATATATATATATATACATGTTGAGTCGGCAAGAAATTCATTTCGATGTTTGCAAATAGATAGTGTTAGGATTTTTTAAATGTCTTTCGTGAAGAAATAATTTATATATCTTTATATATAAATTATTCTTGCGTGTAGAATTAAGTCCTACTCATGTCGGTCACGAGAACACATTCATAAATTAACACCGTCAAAACACTAACCACTCCTCTTGTTTCCAAATTCTTCATAGTCTACAGACTCCTATTTAATGTACCTACTGGGACCAAGTTCTTATTTGTTATGTAGTGTATCCAATGCAAATATTGGTGTCAAAGTGAAGTCTTTATCCACCCTGCATCAAGTATACTAAAAATATGATTAAAATAGCTGACGATTACATTTATCAAACAAATGAAGTGAACTGCCCAATGGAAGCTTAATTACCAAAAGCCCATTTGACTCTTTTGATTCTTTCTTCTCTCTATCTGAAGACCAAACGAGGTGGACGTTTCCTACACTCACAACATTTTAGTAACGTTTAGTTGAGTCAAACTTAGAAAATATGTGTTTACTTGTGCGTTTATGTGTGTTCTGTATATGTGTAGCCGTGTGAGTGTGACTGGCAAATAAATAGCAATATACAGGGTGGAGCAGAGAAGACGGACGTTTTTGAAATGGCTATTACTCAGCGCCAGGGGAGAGACTTATGTCCTACATGTACCATTCAGTCCGTGGTGTATTGGCCTTTTTTTCTTTACAGGTGAAGCCATGGCGCTTTGGGCGATAGAGCATTGCATGATTGCCTAGACAGTTACCTGAAGAATAACCAGTCTGTCACAGCAGTTCAGCGTACGTTTCGGCGCCACTTCACCATTCACCGAAATCAGGTTGTTGCCACCCGTAACATAATCTTACGTTGGGTGAATGCACTTCGTACACGAGGTACACTAATTTCAAGAATTCTCTGAGTAAGTAATTAAGCGTCGAAGAACAGCAGAACAACTGGTTTCGTTTCTGCTAATGGTAGCTAAATAACAGTGTTTATGATTTTCGCAGTTAAATTCTTTTATTATATTTTACTTTTAATTATATTTGAAATAGTTTATGTTAGTTTTGAAAGTGATTTTCTAACAAATTTAGAATTTAGTATGAACTGTACACTTGGGATCGTCTATCATGTATGTATTCAGTTTCCTGCAACGACTTTCTTATTTCTATTGCTATAGTATCCTAGTAGTAGCTTTCGGCATGCTGCAGTGTTAAGTTTGTAAAGCAATATAAATTTCAGTAACTTTCTGCTCGTGTGATTTACGTTTCTGGAACAGTTACAAGATATAGAAGCTTAAGTCAATTTTATTAACTGTAATTGTTTGAAGTGTCATTCTTCAGAAATAGTAAAATGCAGAACAGAAAATATTAGACTCTCGTGCTGAGTGTAAATATCTACTGTTTCAGGAATAACTATTCATTAGATGCAAATATTATACAATCGCTTTTCTTTCTTGTGAATCTTGTTGAATCAACGAACCCGAAAGTTTGTGATTATATTTCTTTCTTAGAGAAGACTTTGTTGAGAATAGGCAACCGTACATGATAATACTTCGAAGAGGCATCAGTCATCGAGAATCTTTTTTTATATCAATCGTATTCGTAAATTTCTAAAGACTGCAATAGATAATGATACTTTATTTAACACATTTTAGATGGTGTATGTGTATGTGTGTATGCATTTTTTTCAGTAATTTGAGGTATCAAATACACCTGAATACACAAATAAAGCTTTCATACTTAAATTAAATACATACTAATTATCTTTCAAATTTGTGTGTTTCAAATTTCAGAATAAGAATATTTGAATATATTGAATCGTCATACATAGACATGCACTCCAACACAAACATATAAAAAGAAAGAAAAACTATTATTTATGTTAGAAATTACTATTAGAATGTCGTCCACCTACAGAGAAAAGGAGTAACATTCTTGTATTTAGCATTTGTTTATAACATTTGTTTATTTATAACATATGCTTTCTTACGAAGTGGAGTATGAATATGTTTTTCCCTTGTTATCAACGGATCCTTAGCTTTCATAAACAGAGAGGAAGGATCTTTATTGCCCGAGTCTTTATGGCTGTTTTATTGATAATATTTCATACAATGTTTAATTTCATCTGGATTTGCTTCTACATCACAACCTTTTTGTATGTATAAGTCGAGTAATTGCTTCGAAAGTATTTTATGTGAACTGTGGCTAGTGGTACATGCTGAGCAAACTTTTCATATTTTGTTTCCTGATATCTGGATAATTTGGTATTATGTGAGTGTTTGACACGTTTGCAGTTGGTTTTATTGATACCAACGACACTTTATTTTTTAACGCTCAGATAGTTTTACATTATCAATTCGGAATGAGCAAAGGATGATATCTAGTTGCGTCCCTATAGTATATTCCGGCGGAAGGAAGGAAACGATAAAAAGGAACGGAGGGGTAGAGCGGTGCTCTGAGTTAATACATGAATGGTGCATGTTGACCGTCAAAAAGTAAGAAAAAATCATTCATTTTTTCCTACAGCAAAAATTAACAAATCACACGCACAGGTATACACACACACATATACGCCCTCGGATATACATACATACTCACACACTCTCTCACACACACAAACACGTAACCACACACACACACACACATATATATATATATACTAATATATACATGCATACATACACACACATATATATATATATATATATAATTATATTTTTACTCTTTTACTTGTTTCAGTCATTTGACTGCAGCCATGCTGGAGTACCGCCTTTAGTCGAATAAATCGATCCCAGAGCTTATTCATTGTAAGCCTAGTAATTATTCTATCGGTGATTTTTGCGGAACCGTTAGGTTAGGGGGATCTAAACACACTAACAATGACTATCAAGCGATTGTGTCGGGGAGGGGGGGGGCAAACACAAGCACATACATATATATGAGGACCTTCTTTGAGCTTCCGTCTACTAAATCCACTCGCAAGGCTTTGGTTGGCCAAGAAAATTACTCAAGGTGCCATGCGGTGGGACGGAACCATGTGGTTGGGAAGTAATCTTCTTACCACACTCGTACGCCTATATATCTATATCTATATATTTATATTTATATATACACATATATAAATATATATGTATATATATATATGTGTGTGTATGCATATATATATAATATATATATATATATATATTAGAAATATTGAATTTCTAAATGTCTCAGAGAGACATAAGCGGTGGTGGAGCGATATAGTGGTCGTATACTGTCAACTCAATGTGACAGTCCCGTAAGGGAATTACATCACCGCCATTTAGCCCTGAGATGACTGCAAGCTCTTCGCAAGCGAGCTGGACTAGCTACCCTGAACTGACGACGAGCAATAGACTCAGAAACATATGTCTTCAGGTGCTTACTCCCGGCTGGCGGGGGTGATTGCCTGCCCTTTGCAAATATAAGAACACAGAAAATGTGTCAAAGCCGACAGAAGACGTCGATGTTTCCTAGGGCTAAATGGCGGTGGTGTAATTCCCTTACGGGATTGTCACATTGAGTTGACAGTATACGACCACTATATATATATATATATATATTATATATATATATATATATATATATATATATATATTATATATATATATATATCTACATACATATAAACATATAAATATATATGTATATATATACGTGTGTGTGTGCATATATATATATATATATATATCGGCGTAAAGAGAGAAAGAGAGGGAAAAAAGAAGTTTAACACAGATTTTGCTAGTAAACAGGACATCAAATAAACTATCATGACTTACCCGAGAGGAAATCCACTGTAGAGCGCAAAATTAGAACTTTCAACGATCGCACTGCCCAAACGCCTGTGAATGCCTAGAATGTTTTTCGTACCAGGCACTACACCTCAGTCTACGCTTGATCCAAGACAGTAGTTCTGTTACAGATATGAGACTGAGAGAATGATACTGTATGACACCATTACGTAGCCATTCACTCAAACACAGAGCAGATGTCGGTGCAGAAAGCAGCAATCCAAACTAGTCTGGCATACAATAATTCGTTCAGATAGTTTTACATTATTAGTTATTAATGCGTGTGGGGTAGACCATCCAAACTAAACAATTTGCTCGTCGAACAACCATCATTGCTTTCTGCATTTCCATCTATTATCAGTTTTTCGCAACACTCCACCTCTCTTGTTGAGATTCAAAGTAGACACTTAAAGCAATCCTGCATTTTGGCCTGCCACTCATCGCGAGTATTGAGCAAAATGTTGCTATAAAGACGCAAATATTCATTTTGGATCGAGTGATATGTGTCCACTTAAAGACATCTCTCATATTTGTTCTATCTACTAGTATATTTTGACTGACATGTTTTGTTCTTAACCGTCATATTCGGTACACATATCTGAGTGGTGTGAGTCAAGGAGGAGCATGTCTTTGGAAAGTTATTGTTCTGACATTGATGCAGTTGTTGTTTTGGGGCTTTTTAGTTGCTGTTCTAGCTCTTTTCTGGGATATGATGGCACTTGATGGCGACGCATGGTGTTGTTTTTGTTGCTGCTCTTTCCAATGTAGTTGCTGCTATAACTGCTACTTTCAGTCTTGTAACTACCGAGTCAATCACCGTTGCTAGTATTGAGATGGTTTGCTTCATCACACATGTGACGCTACAGCCTTCTACTCTTAATGGCTACATGGTTTTGAGCCAGCTGGCAAATTCTTTAGATCCGAGATTAATGCCATGGAATGGTATTCTATTTGGATTAGTAGCTCCATCTCTTGGTCCGCTCAATTTTAATTCTGCAACATCTGAACCTGCGAAATATAGTTTATCCTCTCTATCGATGAGGATGGACCCTTCCAACCAGTAGTTATTTATATCGGGAATGCGTCGACTATCTTTATTTCTTTTAACTTACGGACAAGCTAAGTTCGAAGAGGATTAGTTCGGCCCCATTTAGATTTGTTGTGGAGTGGCTCCTGGCCTAATATTTGTAGGGCACTTCCATCTACAGTGTTGTACTTTTGCATCCTGGTGACAAATGATTCAGTGCTCCAAAGGGTCTGAGGTACTTTTGTATTTGTTGCTTCATCTCTTCATCTATTTCCCTAATTTCTGTAGAAAAGTCTTGAGGCTGATTACTTGCCGGATGGATTTCAGTACGTTTAATGCAACATTTAATCTAGATGTGGTTTTTCATACTCTTTAAATATTCCCAACGATAGCATAATTTCTGCTGTCTGGTGAATGGCGTCGACGAATACGCAAACGCTTCATTTTTTGTTTTGACGTTAATAGTGTCGGTGATGGAATGCGCAGGCGTGTTTTGTTCTACGTTCTCAGTTTTGTTGATGCTTTTGTTGTATTCGTTTCCCTGTTGTTGTCATTAGGCTTTGTTCTTGATATTTTCTAATCGTTAGTTTTGTTATTACTCCTGTTGCGGGGTGTTATGGTTGGCTCTGATGGTGTCGAAGGAGGTGATTTCTTTTAAGTGTGGGAAGATAGCGTTATAACAGCTCTTCTATTCTCTGATCTCACCTTTCTGATATTTTCACAAAAGATTTGACTCCAGGCTTTATTGTTAGTTGATTTAGGATGGGTAAGTAAACGTTATAAAATTAATGAGAAATTCCTTCCCGAAGCGACAAAATTTTTACACAACCAAAGAGCCCCAGAGAGTACTATTTGGTTTCACTTAAGAAAAGATAGTGCAATAAAAGCTAAAATAGCTATCTGCAAAAAAGAAAAAAAAAGCAAACAAAAAGTAGCAACAAAATCTTTCTCTTGCAAAATCATGAAGAAAAAAAGCAATACAGCACACTAGTAATAGTAGTTATAACAACAACAACAACAACAATAATTATAGTAATAATGATAGTGATAACAATAATAATCCTTCCTACTCAAGGCACAAGACCTGAAATTTAGTGGGAGGCTCTAGTCAATTACACCGAACCCAATGTTCCACTGGTACCCAATTTATCAACCACGAAAGGATGAAAGGCAAAGTCGACCTCGGTGGGACTTAAACTAAGAACGGAGTATCGGATTAAATACAGCAAAGCATTTCGTCCAACGTACCAACGATTCTTCCAGCTCGACACCTTCAGTGATAAGAATAATAATGGTCTCAAATTTCGTCTCGCCTCTAGGGTATCAATTTTGGGGGCGGGGATGAGTTAATTGCATCGACACCACTTTTTAACTGGTACTTAATTCATCGACTCTACCAGGAGGAAAAGCACAGTCGACCTCTGCGGAATTTGAACTTAAAACGTAGTGACGGGCGAAATACCGCTAAGCATTTCGTTCAGCATGCTAACGATTCTGACAGTTCGTCACCTTCAGTGATAATAATGATAATCCTTTCAACTGAAAGCACAAGGCCCGAAATTTTGTGGGTGAGGACTAGACGATTACATCGACCCCAGTGTTTCGACCTCGAAAGGATGAAAGGCAAAGTCGACCTCGGAGAAATTTGTACTCAGAACGTAATGACGGACGAAATGCCGGTAAGCATTTTGCCCGGCGTGGTAACGATTCTACCAGCTCGCCATCTTACTGTGATAATAATAACAAAATTTGTTTGTAACATAGGAACAAGGGGCACCAATTTTAGTAGAGAAGCAAATAGTTGATGATATTAACCTCAGTGCTTGACTGATATGTTAAATATCTTTGGAAGATGAAGTGTAAAGTTAATCCCACCGACGTCAACACATTTTCTTTCATTCTTCGAGGTCGATAAAATAATTACTATGTTTGATATAATGGAGTAAAAAGAAAACAACCTACACCCAGAAATATTTGATGACGTGTGTCTATATAAGAGATTATTATTAACATTAGTTTTAAAAACTTGATATTACGATATTCTTCCGGTTGAGAACTCTGTTTTTCTTTTTTATTCTGCAAATATTTAATGAAACGAAAGTTTTTATTTTCTCAATGGCATTTAAAAGCATTCTGATGTAAAACACAATAAGGATCATTTTATGCCAATTTAATTTTTCGAATCCAACAATAGTATTTGTTGAGTCGTTTGTACTTCTCTTTTAATGAAAGCAATCTCCATTTAGCATTAACTGAAATTCAGATAACTTGCTTAGTTGGCGTTTTCCCAAATCTGTAAATTCCATGGCAGATATTTGAATGGTGAATTAAAAAAGGTTAAGATAGTCTTAGAAGGCTTCGAAATATGGGCAATAAAATAAATGAACGTTTTTAATGAGCTTTGAAACATATTCAATATATCGGAAAAAATGATTCAAAGCAGATACGATGTTAACTGCCTAAAAATGCTCATACAATTAACGCTTTGTGTGTGAATGGGGAATATGTTTTATACAGTATATACATACATACATGTATATATACATACACGCACACACACAAATATATATGTGTATCTATTTATGTATGTATGAATATATGTGTGTGATTGTGTATATATTTATTTATTTATATTTATTTATATACATGAGACATATTTGATAGATTATAGATTAAACACACTTTATGGAAGATATTTATTAAAGTTATTCGATTCAGGCGTTCCCTTACTGATATTTTTGTTGATTTATACGATACTATTCATCCAAATCTTCTTTGAAATGTTTTTCCTCAAAGGTATATTACAAGCTTCTGTATGTGTGCTAAAATTTTAATTACTGTTTGAAGCTATCTAATTTGTATGGATTAATATTAAAAAAAAAGAAAGCATATATTTTGATGACATTTAGTGATATTTAATATATTTGGGATTGCGATCATCTTAAAAATGCGTTACTACTGAAAAGCCTTTTTTCGTTTTCACCTCAATGTATATGTATACATACGATGTTCATATACTGCCCCTTCACACATGTGTTATGTGTGTGTGTGTGTGTGCATGTGTGTGCAATGCATCCACAAGAGAAATTGTTTTTATATATGAATGTATGTGTGTGTGTTTGAGTGTGCGTCAGTTTGTGTGTTTGTGAACTTGATTGTAGGTTGTTTTATGATAACATCATTAACAAACCGATATTTTCAATTTACCAACAAGCGGGCACTTTAATTATCTACAGACATCACATCACACTTTATACCTATCACACAGACACACACAAACATTTATATGATACGTATACGTGTATAAAAGAAAACGGAAACAAACAAAAAATCTGGCTCTCCGTCGATTACGGCGGTGAATCTTCCGGTTGCTCCGATCAACCACACAGCCTGCTCGTGAAATTAACGTGCAAGTGTCTGAACTCCACAAACAGGTATACTCTTAATACGAGGTCTGATCAATAACTATCCAGACTGTTGCCATAGTAACAATGTCAAAGCACGCAGAGTGAAGCCGCTCGGCACAAATTGACCTTAACTTCCGTTGTGCATATGCACTAAGTGTTTAACGTTCCAGCTTACTTCTGCTGTTTACAGCAGTGCTTCGAAGGAAGGTATGTAGCGTGTCATCGTCGCATTAACCATGACAGAGAATATTGTCAAAGCTATACCTGCTCAGAGGCCCACGCAAAGTTGCTGAAAGTGTATGGTGAGGAGTGTATGAGCCGCAAACAAGTGTATGAATGGTTCAGATGTTTCTAAGATGGCCGACGAAATGTCGATAGTGACGAACGTTCTGGGAGACCTGCAATGAGCAGAACTGAGAAAAAATATCGCATAGGTGCGTGCAGCTGTGAGGGAAAATCGCCGAATCACCATGCGTGAGTCATCAGATAATGAGCAAATTAGTTACGGTTCAGTTCAGTCAATTATCACTGAAGATTTGGGTATGAGACACGTATTCGCCTAGTTTGTGTCAAGACTGCTTTTAGCTGACCAAAAAGACACTCGGGTTTCAGTTGCACAATATCTCCTTGATGAGGTCGAGAACGATGAAAACTTTTGAAAACTCTGCGTACGCCCCTGAGTAGGTATTGCACACCTTTTGAAAAAAATTGATGCAGATTCTCTGCTCAACTTTCCGTGTCATGGTCAATACGACGAACATACTCCACAAACGTTACCTCCAAGCACTGTAAAAAACAGAAGTGAGCTAGAACGTTAAAAACTAGTGCGCATACACTGAAGAGGCCAGTTCAATCTGTGCTTGCCGAGCAGCTACACTCTGCGTGCTTTAGTTTCGATACCATGGCAACAGACCGAATACTTATTGATCAGACTATGTACAGTTCTTAGGAAGTTTCGGTGTTACTCAGAATGTGAAACGGCTGGCCCTTTCAATTACAGGTACAACTAATTTTTGCCAGCTGAGTAGACGTGAAATAAAGCGACGTGAAATAAAGCAACGTGAAATAAAGCGACTTACTCAAGGACACAACGCGTCGCTGAGTAACGAACTCATGACCTTACGAGCATGAGCCGAATAGCCTGACTACTAAGCCACAAGCATTCACTATACATGTATTTCTGCATAATTAGACGTATAGATATGCACACATACATATAGTCATGTATATATATGTATGTATATATCCATCTATCAATCTCTCTTTCTCTGTCTGTCTGTCTGTTTGTCTCTCTCTCTCTTTCCCTCTCTCTATGTATATATATTCTGATGAATAAACGAATATAAATGGCTTCCCTGATAATTTTTCCACACTTATAATCATCTAATTATTAAAGTAACAAATTATCGGAAAAGCCATTCCAATTCATTTTTTTCAAATATAGAATACTGTACTTACGACTTTATATTTCTTATTCTACTATATATATATATATAATATATATATATATATATATATGTAGGTGTGTGTGTGTGCGTGTACCTATGTATATATATATATATATATATATATATATATATATATATAATATATATATATATATATATATATATATATATATATATATATATATATATATATATATATATATACATCTATGTATATATATATATACACACCTATGTATATATATATATATATACATACACAAATAGTGAGAGGGGCAAGAAGGAAAGATTCAGATATATGCGTGTAATGCAACAAGTGAAGCTATTATCTCTACAACTACTGCCATTCTTACTATCTTTGTCTTCCTTTTCATTCGGTTTCAGTTGCCTGTCAGATAACTTCGTTTGCGAAGTTTTCAGTTATTATACACGGTGCTTTATTCGTTAGCAGGTGAGAATGTTCGTTTTTACAATTTTAAGATGGAAGCATCAGATGATTGTGAATGTAAAATCATAGATTCCCTTTGATCATCGCATGTATTTTAACGATAAAGCTCTTGATTCAGACGATATAATTATATGCATCTGATGAACCCTGCCGCCACAAATCCCAAATGCATTCGATTATAGTGACTATCAAGTAGTATATATATATCATTTAATGCGCATAAATCCAGGGCAGAAGCATTCCAAATCGGTCTGCTTAAAACCAAATTTGGATTTGATCAATAAATATTTCATCATTCTTTCTTGTTTGTCATAATCTTGTGCAAAGGAAACCTAAACCCTTTATTATATACCATGTCACGTAATATCATTCGTTAGTGATAACATTTGTTACATACAGTATTATGTATGAGGTCAGCTCACCATTAAGCAACAGCACGTGTATGATAATGTTGCATGTTTTGTCACTGGCGCAGGATTCTATCTTGCTTTCACACTTTCATCGATAGCTGACACTAACATAAAGCATTGAAATGTATTACATTACAATAAATAAATAAATTCATGCTAAATCAAGTAAAATATGTAAAAAAGAAAACGAGCGAATAACAGAAATATCGATTTGTAAGAAACGTATATTAAAAAAAAAAGAATGAAATAAGATGTGTATGTGAGTGAAGTAAAGAAATATAGAAACTGGATGGTCACAAGAATATTTGCGATTGTAACATACCCTCTACACTTTTGTATTCTCGAGTGACCTGACAAAAAATTCAGTACCGATAAGTAGTTTCCAAAGAATTGAAATTTGCGTACGTTTACGTTTTCCATTAGTTCCTGACTATGGAATGAGAACAATACTTTTAGTGCCAACTGTGCAGTACTTGTCAATTTGAACAAATATTTCTGTCAAAGTAAATAAAAGATTTTAGTCGACTACTCAAATAAGGGAGACAATGGAGACTGAATGAATCATATTGTTTCACCGGCATGTATTTTATCGACTCCCTACATAAAAAAAACAAAAACAATTATCGCTCCTGTGATTGACAGCGTTGTGAATGAAACTGGAAGGTAAATTTAATGTTGTTTTTTGGTGAACTTTGGCGAGTCTGCTATTGTTGTTATCATTCGGGCCAGATCTCACGTCTGAGCGTAACTCCCCTACCCCACCAGTCTTAGAGATCATGAAAATGTTGAGGGAGGTGCTAGTTTTTCATGTAGCAAGAAGGTCACATAAGATGGTTAACCTTGTTTTAACTTTACTGCCTACTCCTTGAGTAGTTTTTATTTGTTAATCAAGAAAAAAAATTTGATTTAAGATTTGTATAAAATTATATTCAAACTTCTGGTCATAAATAAATATAACAACTTTAAAAAGAACGTGACCTCGATAATTTACAGGTAAGAAGAATATATCGATTAACTTTCTCGGGGTCCACGCACCGTTTTGCATAGAAGGGGTTAACCCGAATTCAACTAAGAAGACCTGCTCTGTCCAACTTGCTACGTTACCAGAAGCAATTCGAGAGAAAGAGCCAAGAAGTGAGTGTGAAATAAAAACCAAACATACTAAAGGGGTTGCTCCAGTTCTGCCGCAGTCTTTGGTTGAAACCAGCGAAAGCAAATGCAATTAACCGTTTGTTGTTTATTGATCTTACATAGTAGAAAAGCAAACCGAACTCTCCCACAATTTGAACTCTGACAATAGTAAATCCGTTTTTTTCCCACTCTTGTGATATAGCTTTTGTTAATTTCTACTCAAGTGTATTAATGTTTAACCGAGAGTAATAAATCTCAATTATCAAGAAAGAGAATAATTTCTTTTGCAAGGAATTATTATTGAATTTTGGAGAATCTATTTCATGCCCAGTTTAAATACCAATTAAAGGAATCAAACATTTTGGTTCCAAAGTCATGACTAAATATTGATCAGGCATTTGTTTGTTTGAATAAACATGTTACGTTTTGTGAGATAATGTATATGTCAGGTGAATCAATAATCACCGAATTTGAAAATTGCCACTTATGTATTTGTATACGTATATATATCTGTTATTTTCCCAACTCGGGGAATTCATACAGAAGCGCGACAGAGAGGAAGTGTAATATATACAGAGAGATAGGCAGATATGCGCTTCTACAGAACTGCAGAAAATAAATGAGATTTTTCTAGTTAGTTAATTTAATAGAATTAATTTTTAAACGAAGTACAAAAATGCAACGAAAGAACAAAATCCCCAAAATGGGAAGACAAGCAATTATTATCGTTGTTACCATTGTATTCTTTTATTCATTTACTTGTTTCAGTCATTTGACTGCGTCCATGCTGGAGCATGGCCTTTAGTCGAATAAATAGACAACATTACTTATTCTTTGTAAGCCTAGTACTTATTCTATTGGTCTCTTGTGCAGAAATGCTAAGTTACGGGGACGTAAAAACACCAACATCGGTTGCCAAGCGATGGTGGGAAGACAAACACAGACAAATACACAAACACACACACACATATACATATATATATATATATTATATATATATATATATATATATATACACGACGAGCTTCTTTCAGTTTCGTTTCCGTCAACCAAATCCACCCACAAGGCTTTGGTCAGTCCGAGGTTATAGTAGAAGACACTTGCCCAAGATGCCACGCAGTGGGACTAAACCCGGAACCATATGGTTGGGAAGCAAGCTTCTTACTACAAACTACTTACCACACAGCCTATTATTGTTTTTCTTTCAGCCACCCCCTTCCCGGAGACGACCTAATGAAGTACCCAGTCAATCATTGGGTTCAGTGACATTGATTTGCTTCCTCCTCTCGAAATTTTTACCTTGCACCTAAATTAGAAATCCTTGCTACCAATGATATTGCAAATATTACTATCTATATAAAGCGCAGGAGTGGCTGTGTGGTAAGTACCTCGCTTACAACCACATCGTCCCGGGTACAGTCCCACTAGGCGATGCCTTGGTCAAGTGTCTTCTACTATAGTCTCAGGCCGACCAAACCCTTGTCAGTGGATTTGGTAGACGGAAACTGAAAGAAGCCAGTCTTATATATATATATATATGCATATGTTTGTGTGTCTGCGTTTGTTCCCCCACCATCGCTTGACAACCGATCTTGGTGTGTTTATGTCCCCATAACTTAGAGGTTCCGCAAAAGTCACCGATAGAATATGTACTAGGCTTGCAAAGAATAAGTCCTGGGGTCAATTTGTTCGACTAAAAGCCGTGCTCCAGCATGGCCGCAGTCAAATGACTGAACAAATAAAAAAAAATCTTTCTTCCTAAAAGTCTTTTTTTCATAATTATTTTTCGTGCTAGAATAATACAAGTTTTATAAGAGAAATAGTAATAACTGAGAAATAATCTAATTTATTTAGCAGCAATAATGAAAAGTAAAATTCACTACAGAAGAGAAAATCTAGATAATGAATTAAAAATAAGAAAATACGTAAAGGGTTGTCATGGAAGAAACACACTGATCTCTTTTCTTAAATAGCAATTTCTCTGTCACCAAAACTTAGTGAGAAATCAGGATTCCATTATTATCAGCTGTACAAAATGAAACGAAGAACTCATGTGCCATGCCGAGGAAATTAAACTTAGCGAATTATTTTTATCGTCTATGTAATTTATTGAAAGGAACATTTGTTTCAGTTCCATGATCCAATTATCGCAAATAGCAACAATTACTATTTTCTTTTGATATATTGCATCCAGACCGTGTCAATTCATCTGAGTCATCACTTTAAATACATTGAAATGACGACAAGGAAGTAATACAACACACGCAATGTAAAGAGGTTACGTGATTAAATAAATTTACTTTCGTCGCCTTGTACGCAACGCAGTACATGTATGATTTTAGGAACAGGCGAAATTTCGGTCAGTCGATCGACAATCTCAACCTTCATAATATTCGACACTGACAACAAAATAGACAGAGATTATACATAGCTACTCACACGCACCAATGTCTATTTGTGTAAACTAAAATACTATATAAAGTTGTCGATATCTGTTGATTTAATTATCCCGGACTTGTTGGTATTGCAAGTACTTTACACAACTTTTATAATTCAATTCACGAAAAGCTTCAATTTCTCTCTCCGCTCTCTCAATCTCCATTCCTTCCTCCCCCCCTCACGTTCTCCCTACCCCTTCTCTCTCTCTCTCTCTCTCTCTCTCTCTCTATATATATATATATATATATATATATATATATATATGTGTGTGTGTGTGTGTGTGTATACATACATACACACACATACACATATATACATATACTCACTGACATACAGACATACATATGTATACACGCACACATATATATGAGAAATTGCGTTGTGAATATGAAATTATTATTCGTGTAGCCGTTGCAACGATACGTGCAAATATTTTGAAATCTTACACTGCTAGAGTTGATGCATAAAATAAAGAAACCCGAGGTTGATAGTTTCCGATATTTTGTTAGCTATAGTCTTTACGGTCAAAATCACGCTGGTATCGACTTTATAATAAATCTGTTGTGCTGGTACTGAAGATTAATACTTGCATACTTATTCTCTTACCTGTATATATATATATATATATATATATATATATATATATATGTGTGTGTGTGTGTGTGTGTGTGTGTGTGTGTATATATGTATATATATATATATATCATATATATATATATATATAGATATATATATATATATATATATATATATACACATACATATATGCATATATATACATATATATATGCATATATATACATATATATATATATGTATATATATATACATATATATATACGCATATATATATATATATATATATATATATATATATATATGTATGTATATATATATATATATATGTATATATATATATATAATATATATATATATATATATATATATATAATATGTATGTATGTATGTATGTATGTATGTATGTATGTATGATGTATGTATTTGTGTGTGTTTGTGTGTGCACGTGTGTGTTTGTACCAAACTATGGAATTATAGGTTCGACTTCAATAATAAAAGTATATCCAATATATCGATTAACCCACGACAAAATATTCCGTAAATGGCAGCATCTGAAAACCTATAACTCGACTATGAAGTACCTTACCAGTCGTAGTTAAAAACATCAAGAAACATCATTATTACTTCGATACGTGCAACAGATGCAGTGTTAGATTAAATTCGAAGTGTATGTGCTATATTTAATGAAATACACCCGGGAAAGCCAAATTAACTGGGTGTTGGCCCCGATGTAATATCTTTTAAGGACTTTGAGTCAAGATCAGTAAGTTTTGAAAGGTTTTTGATTATGTGTATGTGTGAGTATATGCATTTGTGAATGTGTATGTGTGAGTGTCTGTCTTGTGGAAACTGTTTGAGCTGTAAGTTAAATGACACAACTATATATACCTGTCGTTGTCGAAAATTGTCCAGTAGCGGTGGAGGGAATGCTAGATGTGCATTTCTCGTTTTGCTGCGTTTTGTCAGTAGCTCTTATGCGCTGGCAACCGAATGCCAATAAAAATTTCGTTGTCAATGATATTGGAAAAAAGTGCTTGAAAAGTTTCCAATGAAATAATTAACCGACCGGAGACATTAGATTGTAACAGGATGATTATTATGATTAGCAACGGAAACGCCCGAAAAGTAGAAATCAATTATAGATAGAAATGAAGCGCCATAAAAGACAAGCGTTGTAAAGAGATTATTGATTTTAAAGTTTATTTAAAATGTATGGTTACGGATCAATTTCCTAAGAGATATGTCTCTGACAAGTGCTCAGAAGAATAACCCTTTTCTGTTGTAGAAATACATTAAGCATTATCTCTCTCAACACACGGTTTCACATAAAGAATCCTGCAACACATATTCATAAACGTAAAATAGAATAATATATATATACATAAATATTATACACGGATATTATATACATCTGTGTGTGAGCGTCTGTACGTGTGTGTGTGTGCTAGTTAGTATGCGTAAATGTCTATTTATACATGTATGTGCGTGTACATATGTATCCATATAAATTCAAAACGAATGAAAAAGCTTATCGTGGAAATCAAATTTCATTTTTTAACAAGGTAAGTCATGTATTAGATTTGTTGATGTAAAGCAACGTGTTTATCAATACTAATTTATGCCTTCCGACTTTCAAATGACACGGCACTTTGTCAAACTGTTTGTATACATACCTACAAATATACATACATACACACATATATATAAACACAGCTACCTAGCCACCTACCTACCTACCTACCTACCTACCTACCTACCTACCTACCTACCTACCTACCTACCTACCTACCTACCTACCTACCTACCTACATACATACATACATACATACATACATACATACCTACATACCTACATACCTACCTATCTACCTACATACATACATATATACATACATAGGTTTTCATTGGGGCATTCCACCAGTACTCCTTTCTTATTACGAGTGGCTATGGCTTCTACCATGCTGTGGGTTCTTATTTCTTTGTCCTTGGGGTTATCCTTTCGACGCATTTCCTTATATATGTATACATACATACATATACCTTCTATCTTTTACCGGTTTCAGCCATGGCTGAAGTTGTTCTGGATCATCACCTTTCAGTGTGATTGGGTTTCTTTTCTGTAGAGTTTCCGGTTAGATGAAATTGTGCTTATTTCTGCATCATGCTGCAATGCGTATTCCTCTCGCATCTCAGATAAAAAAAACAGTGTCCAGACACTTATTGACACTTCACATCCACACGTCGCAAATCTCTGAGACTGTTCGGTCGAATGTTGAATAGTTGTAGTCTCTTGAAATGCAAACTGTCATAGCAATAGGTCCATATTCTAGATAGAGAGAACAAGATCTTTGGTACTATGTAGTACAATCCAGTTCGGTGGTTGGTATAGTTTTAAATTCTAAAGTTGGGGGTTAGATCTTCCATCTGCATATCTTTCACGCCTTCTCTCAAGGGAGTAGAGCTTCAGTTTCTTTAGCCTTCCCTGGAGTTAATCTGTTGCACTGAGTCAATCTTCTTTGTGTAGGGACACTAGATTGCCTCAAATTGCGTCATCAATTTGACGTTCTGAGTTGGAAGCAGTCGTGCATACCATGAAAATTCTCCATAGGGTAGCTAGGTATCCTTTGTTCTGGTTCTCAGTGATCTAAGGACCCATTCACCTGCTTACCAGCACAGTGTTTCTACCCTTATACATGTGGATTCTCAGTTCACACAGCAATTCTTATTCTAGGGTTCCATTAACACCTGGCCCTGTAGTCTACTTGGGGGCTGATAGTGGAGTGCTTAAAATTTCTCAGCATTGAAATACACGATATTTTCATCAGCCCATTTGTATATTGTATTCAGCTCCTTTTGCAGTTTTAGTATGTCATTAGGGTCCTTGACCGCCTCATTATATCTTTATATCCTTAGCATAGTTGGTGAGAGTAGTCAATTGTATGGCTAAGGGTATTTCCGAGAGAGCCACCAAAAAAGCAGTGATTCCAGTGCTGTTCCCTGAGGGACTTTGTATATGTTGCGTTTGAATATTTGTGTATTCAATGTGGGGGATGATGGAAGCTGAATTGGAAGCAACACCTAAATGACTTCCTTCTACATCAAATGAAAACAAAAAAGAATTTTAATCGACAAAATATTGAAGAGAATACGAAAGTGAAATATATTTGGAATTGGGGCAATACGTTGATAGTTGCTTGTGAAAAGGTCAAGTTCAGTGGAATTTAATTTTAAAATGAGTTCCAATAAAAGTTGGTGAAAGTGTGCGTCTGTTGTATGTGTGGGTGAGTGCTGGTGGTGACGTGTTTTCATGTTTTCGTGTGTGCTTGGGAGTAAGTTATAACTAATGATAGAAAGTGATTCTTTAGAGGAATATTTAAGAAATAATCAAAAACAGTATTGAAGTATATTTTTTTGGCATTAAGATCAAATAGTAACGATTATCTATAGAATTTAAAGCAGGGCAGAAGCTTCAAAAGTGATGGACGGAGTAGTGGAGCTATTGACGATGTAAAACAGTGACTGCCGGCTGTGGAATTTGAGGTCAAGATCAGTAAGATTTCAAAGTATGTTGATTCCCTGTGTGTGAGTGTATGCGTTTGTGAATATGTGTGTATGTGTGTTTGTGTGTATATGTCTGTCTTTTGTGGAATACGTTTGAGCTGTAAGTTGTCATATGTTGGCTGTGAAGACCCCCAACCCATATGACATGTAATACGTGTAGGTGTACGGTTATATACAGTGTATTTATGTTTACACCGATGTAAACATAAAGACGCATATACACATTTATAATATTGAATATTACAAATTCTATCCTGAAATACGTAGAGTTCGTGTTTATTATTTATTTGTATTAATGGTACCTCTGCCGAAATACGTATATTTTGTATATATAGTTACACAGTATGATTGCATTTAATAAACATAGAGTCACTTGGAATTTAGATGTGCAATGTTCTAATTATAAATGTAAGAAAATTAGAAATAAAAAAATAAAATAATGATAATAATTCTATAATTTCCGTTGTAATTTCAGAAACGGGACATCACAAACTACGTTATATACTGCGTCGGCCTCTTTGAATTATAGAAGTTATAGCGGAATTAAACAGTATGTTGTTGTTTAAAGAAGAATTGGTTGCTATTTCTAGTAGGATCAGAAACCACATAAAATGTATTTTCTTCGGTGTTTTATCCTTGTGTGTGTTTGCTGTTCGCTGGCAATAAATAATTTCGATTTTCATCATGTCGTCAATGTATGTATGTATGTATGTATGTATGTATGTATGTATGTATGTATGTATGTATGTATGTATGTATGCATGCATGCATGTATGCATGTATGTATGTATGTTTGTATGTACGTATGAATGTTCCCAATGAATAACTTTCCACTTGGAAATTGACAGAAACTGTCTTCGATGCACGTCTGATTGCCTAAAATTACAAAAATCTAACAGCTCGTATCATTTCATTAATAATTTCTAGGAGAAATAAATGTGATTTTCGTCATTAGTAGGCAAAACTATATCAGTGTAGAACATTCTAGGAAATCACATGAAAATTTGAAATCCATATTCATATAAACAAGCAGTATAAGAAAACTAATCATTAATAATATTTATTATATTTTCTAGACACATGAACTGGAGATAATTGAACTCATTTTGATTTCTTTTGTAGGCTTCTAGTAGACAGTATATATATATATATATATATATACTGCGTATTCCGTTCGTTTAGTAAATTGTTTTTTTTTAAATATTTCCGGTAGACCAAGAATATCTGCACATCACCATGAATGCATTTAATAAAAGGCAAAATACGTTGGGCATCGTTTCCCCATGTTTCGCTGAAAGAGGCAGAAACGCTATGGTCTTAATTCCTCTCATTTATAGGTGCAAGGCTTGATAGTTATATAGGAAATCGATTTGTGATTAATCCAGAAAAAAATTATATTTCATAACACATAAATGCATAACTTAGCATACAACCGCTTGTATTACTTACCTTATACTGCCATAATCTTTCACATAATTTTATCGTTTTTATAACAATGTTCCTTACGCTCTAAGTTAAATAGAGGAATTATATGTGCTTAATCTGTTTTCACAGCAGCTATATAATAATTTTATTTATTATTATTGTTTATGGTTTTGTCTTAGCATAGTTAGAAAATTGACAAAAGCAAGTTAACGGAATAAAAACAAAATTCTCATCATCTTATTGTTTTATACAAGACATGACGAAGAAGGTATATTTGATGAAAAAAAAAACAACAATAACATTAGGTGAGCATTTAACTATGTTATTAATACTCTCTTTCAAAATAAAATAAAACACAGACGGAAAATTACAATTGTATTTCTTTCTATATGTATTTATATAAAAAAAATACAAAGAAAACATCGAACGTAGCTTAGCAACAAAATGCGGATCTTATGATCGAGACAATCACAAACGATGATATAGTGAACCCTAATAGAGAAACTATTCTGTTTCAGGCAAAATCTATATGGAGTAATGCTGTTATAAACATTTCCTATGCTTTTTATTCGTTCCTATCTCATTTTTCACTTATAGTTTTCCTTCTGTATTTTTTCCTCTTGCATAGTTGTTGAGTAGGTTTTTCCTTATAAATAGCTTTTATTTTGTAATCACCGTAGGCTACTTTTAGTGGATAACTTTATGGTGCAGAATATAGTTTTATAGCGGACTGCACTATACAGAGCAACAATATAAAGTGTACAACAAAATAAGTTAGCAAACATTAGCAGCCTAACTACCAATAGAGGCATCTCTTTTAGAAAGAAACATTCTAGCTGCTAAAGCAATGATTTAAATGTCAGGCAACAATAGAAAGTGACGCCCTCTCATGTAGAATGTACATGAAGTAAACAAACCACAGAAATAGTGTTCGATCATACATACATATATATATATATAAATATATATATATATGTATATATATATATGCATGTATTTATATGCATATATATGTATATAGTGTATATATATGTATATGTGTATGTATGTATATATATATATATATATATACATATATGCATAACACACACATATGTATATATATTACGTGTGTATATATGCATGCAATTATATGTAAATATATACACAGACACATATTAGCATCAGTCTGTGTGTCTGTATGTGTAAGTGTATGTGCGTGTGAACTAAGAAGCAAAACATTCCTCAAAAAGATGAAAGGGCAAAGGGATAGAATGAGATGGCGGCTAAATGGAGAGATGTGCTGCAATAATTTGCCAAAAGAAAATAGATGTGTAGCAATCAGACATGCATCAAAGACAGTTTCTGTCAATTTCCAAGCAGAAGGTCATTCATTTGATACATACATACATCCATACATATAAACCTACCTACATACATATACATACACACATACATACTTACATACATACATGCATGCATACCTACACATAGTCACACAGACACACATACAGATAAAATATCCATATATATGTATACATATATATGTGTGTGTGTGTGTGTGTAAACATATACATATATATACAGTTGTATGTATAATATATTTATGTATGCGGATTTACGTACATATACATAATGTATTTTATATAAATATATATATATACAAATATGTGTGTTTATGTATATATATATATACATGCATACACAATTACATATATATAATGCACACATACATATAGTATTTATTTGGTTTTCATTACCTTAATACTTATATATACACATTCCCACAATCGCACATTATTTCCCCCACCCGCATATATATATTATGTATATATATATATATATATATATATATATATATATATATATATATATAATATATATATATATATATATACATGCATGCATAGATCCTCACGTACATATGCATATACATACAAACATATATACCTGTGTTGTTGTTGTTTCTGTTTGTATAGTTAAGTATTGAAAGACAAATATATTATTTAAATGCATATATTCATAAAGCTCTGCAGATATAGGTCTCTGTCTCTTTCTTTTTACTATTTCTCGAACTGTCTAAGGTTATATTTATCTGTATCAATATATACACAACTACAGTTGTCTATCTATCCATCTATATATTTATCTATATATCTATCTATCTATCTATCTATCTATCTATCTATCTATCTATCTATCTATCTATCTATCTATCTATCTATCTATCTATCTATCTATCTATCTATCTAATTTTCTATCTAGCTAGCTAGCTTTATGTGTATATGAATAAAAATGTTTTAATATAGTTAGCATGTACGATGGTGTGCTAGAAAGTGCCTGGCTTTGGGTAAAGGAAAATACAAGCGGATCAGTTACTTATTATTTTATTCCACATATTCCCTCTAAGATTCACACTTTTATTGCAGCAGTCACTGTTTTCCTAAACCCCGTAAAAGAACTTGGAATGTTGGACCTCTAACCAGGGTCTTTCGCGATACCCTTAAAGCCAGGAACTTTTCAGCACACCTTCGTATTTATGAATATTACAGTACATATAGATACATATGAAAGGCAATTGTGAAGAGAGGCTCGCATGCGGGAACATGTACAGACAAATCAAACAAACGCACACACATACAGGTACAGTATGTTTTAACGATTAAATAGTCTGCTTCTGGTGTACAAATCTAGTTTCTTGTACCTAAGTCATTCTGAGTGAAACTGGCTCGATTGAAATTGTATAGAAGTTCTTCCGGTAGACTACACTTGTAGTAGTTCACATGCACTGCACACCAACTCTTTGCGTGACACTAGATTTGTCTGAAAATTGCATTTTGAATACTCATGTCTGTAAAATGCCCAAGTGGAATTCAATGTCTATTCAATTCATTTTATCGACCGAAGCAATACTCATCGTCGAAATCACCACACACACACAACATAGATTCACATACATACCCAAACACATTCATACAGGTACTCACTCACATTCTTGCACACACACATACACACGCAAGCATAAATAACGAGATAGCTATACATATGTATTGGGAGATATATTGGTGCATATATATATGCAGTACCTTAATTATATATGTACGAATATATATATATATATATATATATATATATTACATGCATATATATAATATATATATATACAATATATATATATATATATATATTAATATATATATATATATATATATATATATATATTATATATTATATATTATATAATATGTATATAATTAGTTAATTAGAAAAACGGGAGAATTAACAAGAAAAAACAACGCGAGGACGTGGCATATACATAATATTAAAAGGACGCCCAGAGAAGGAAATAAAAGGTGTTTTACGTTTCGGACAAAATTCTTCCGCAGAAACAGGAGACAGAGGAATGTCCAGGACAAAATTAAGGCGGAGGAAAAAATCGACAACTGTCCACATGTGGTTTATATAAATATGCATATATATATATATATATATATATATATGTACAGAGAGAGAGAGAGAGGAGAGTGGAGGGAGAGAGGAGAGTGGAGGGAGAGAGGAGAGTGGAGGGAGAGAGGAGAGTGGAGGGAGAGAGGAGAGTGGAGGGAGAGAGGAGA
>NC_042998.1:124209988-124277488 GCF_006345805.1 Octopus sinensis | reverse complement strand
AAAGTTGAACATATATAACCTCTTTTGTACAGTTAAGATTTTTGGAAAAATCATTGCATCATAATATTTCCTTTTCTTCCTAGGTATATGAATTAATGTTTAACAAAACAAATAATTTGCGGATTATAAATGCCAATATAAAAGTAGTTGTAAAAACAAGAATGATTTCAAATAGTAAACATTTTTATACCCTTTGACTTTGAATGGAACCGTTCAACACATTTTCATAGTTATTCTCATATAAAACCAGTCTGTAAAAGTTGGAACAGTCTAAGTGCGCAGTATTTCTCATTAAAAGTGCCAATATTTACTTTTTATATCTACTTAACTGTTATGTCATTTCTTTCATTTATTGTATTTTTCTAAGGTCACTGTAACTAAAAACTGGTCAACATTTAATTCCTAGTGATGCCACATAACGCTGAGCGAGAGCAGATAATTATAGCACGAGTAGATTAAACGCTCAACGAAAGAAAATAGATAAAAATAAACAAATTATATATACATCAAAACTGAATTCATTTACTTTACATCAATGTACTTCTAGTATGATCCAAGATTAACCAGACTCCATATAATAGCTCTGTAAAATACCCAATGTGATACTATTAACATACATAACTCTACTTTCGTCTTTTGTCACCCAAGATAAAGATAATACAATGTTTACAACAAAAGAAAAGCTCATAAATGTCGTCTCATAGAGTGTACAGTTTTTCAAAACCACTTTTGCTTAATTTCTGAATTAACTGCATTTCTTTATTTCATTTCCGTAAAACAAAAGTACAAATTTGCTTAGGGACGCTATCAACGTGGCTCAGTGGTCAGGGAATTGTAGTAACGGTCGCAAGATCATGTTTACAATTCCTGAACCAGGCGGTGCGTTGTATACTTGAGCAAAACACTTCATCCGACGCTTATCTGCCATCACTTCGACACCAAACGTGTAGTGCATCGTGCACCAGTCGAAGCAGCGTCGAGTTCATGGAAAAAGTAAGCTTAAGTGCAACAACACAACAAACATTTGATTGCTATAAGCAAATCATTTGTGCAGGTTGTTCAGTATACCGGGAACAGTCCAATTCCGATTAACAAACGAAGATATGTTTAATGAGAAAACCAGATATTTTGTAAGAACACTAGATGGAAAAGTGATTCGCACGTTTATAAGTGAATGTGTACATATGTTTGCGTGTTGTTGTTCTTATTGTTGTTGTCGTTTTCGTTGCTGTTGTGTGTGTGTGTATGTGTGTCTGTAAAAGAAGGTAAATTGTACAACTACATATGCCTATCTCATGGACGTTTGAGTGTATGCGTTTAAATGATGCAGATACTAAAGCATATATATTAGAAAGAGAGAGAGAGACGGATACAGAGAGAGAGAGAGAGAAAAGAGAGAAAGAGAGAAAGAGAGAGAGAGAGGGGGTATGCATAGGCCAATGTGCTTGAATAGCGATATCAATACAATGTATATATGAGTGTTTACGGATATGTCTTTATGCAAATGAATAAGTATACGCGTGCATAAATATGCACACACATGCACACATATATACATGCATACATACATAAATACATGCATATACATAAATATATATACGCATGCACACATGTACATATATGTAAATAACTACATAGACACAAACCCCACATATATCTGTATATACATACAAATACACATGCAGACACACCTATGTACGAACAGATATATTTAATTAGTGCTTAAGCAAGGAAATCCTAATGAAAGTAGACCTTGTCGTTTGTTACGTTTACTAAAGAGTAGGTTACCTACACAGTTCAGGTACCCGTCATCTGAAGCTAAGCAGTGGTATCCGAATCTTATCTGTAAGTGTAGAAAACATTATCTGTAAGTGTAGAACACTGTTTTTTAATCACAATCGACCACTGAATTACAGTTGCACTACCAAACACTATTTTATGTCATTCAACCTTAATCTTCAAAATAGATTAACAGTTCATGTCGAAAAATATACTGGTAGTATAGATCTAATAATGTAGTGTTCGGGTTAATTTTGATAGTATGCATAGCACGAAAAAGAAATAATAGCCCATCCAAAATTAAAAGTATCTAAAAAAATCAAAACATATCTACTAGATTATGACTCCAAGATAAGAGTTTACTCAAAGTAGCCACTTATAGCTTCCACGACGATCTCGAGTGTGCTCCGGAACTTGGTGCATATGCTTCGCACTGTGTCTTTGAGAATATCTTCGAATACACTCTTGACCTTGGCCTTCAGCTCAGCTTTCATGTTGCAGGTAGAGCATTTGGTATCTTTTACAACCGATCCCCAAACTCACAAATCCATGGAATTACAATCTAAGTCAAATTTTTCTCAAATACAAATTTAAGCTTTATGCTGTCCAACACCGTCCACTGTTCACTAATCCACCATACTGTTTCAGTAAAAAAGGAGATATAAAGTTCGTCAAATTTAGCTAGAACCTCCTGTATGAGGTCCAAATCCTCGACACTACATAAGAAAATTTTCTCGTTTAGTCATATCGATTAAATATTTCACTTGCATCTAGCAACTACCGAATAATAGTCCGGATTATATTGTAAAATGGTGACTAGACTCCATCTAAGTAACTATACACCAAATATACACCTATCTGCTGTGTAACATTTTCATTTTACCTTTATTTTAACTCACCTATGACAGCAGTACACATGTTCATGCATGCACACACACACACACACACACACACACACACACACATACACACATATGTACGCATATATAGTGTGTCTCTATGGTCTTATAACTTGAATGTTTTACACAACTTTAACGGTGTACTTTATATTTTTATCTTTACCATTTACTATCACGTCATTGCATTCTACTATTTCTTCTTTTTCGTTAAATATATGTTATTACTCATATATTTCTTCTGTATTGAATATTTTAAAATTTATTTCACATTCATCTCTCGAACTACAGTTCATATGAATGTACAGCCAAAATCCCGATAAACGATGACTAATGGATATTGAGAAATACAATTGTTACTAAAGACAGTGTATCAAGTCAAAAATTTGAAGTAACTAATGTACAGTCAATTGATTGCACTGTTTTAAACAGACACTCTTGTCCTCATACGTACTCACACACACATACGCACATAAACACATATACACACTGATAAGCCACTCATGAATATATATATATATGTATGCATATATATATATATGTTTAAATATATATAATATGTATGTATAAATATATTATATATATATAATATATATATATATATATATTATATATATATATATATAACTAATCGCATTCCTTGAGGAAAATAACTTGCTGAGTGATACCCAGCATGGTTTTCGACCAGGTAGGAGCTGCCTGACCCAGCTCTTACAGCATTATGACTGGGTGTTGAGGCAGTTACTCAACAAATCAAATGTGGACGTAATCTACCTTGATTTTGCAAAAGCTTTTGACAAGGTGGATCATGGTATGATACGTGACCTCGGCATAGCTGGAAAACTAGGAGTGTGGTTGCATGACTTCATGAAAGATAGGAGTCAGCAGTAGTGGTTAATGGAGCCACCTCTATGAACACTCAAATAGTGAGCGGTGTTCCACAGGGCACTGTCTTGGGACCACTGCTTTTTATAGTGGCCCTCTCAGATATGCCCTCAAATGCCCGGATAGCCACTCTGGCCAGATATGCAGACGATACGAAAGTCTCGCAGAAAATACAGAACCCCAGCGATGTTGCATACCTGCAGCAGGAGTTGGACTCAATCTACAGATGGGCTGAGGATAATAATATGCAGTTTAATGCTGAAAAATTCCAGGCCCTGCGCTACCAGCATCTAAACCTGAATATTAAACTTACAGGATACACCGGTCCACAGGGAATTTCGATCCCAGAGCCTAAGTCTGTGAGGGACCTGGGTATCGACATGAGTGATGATACCTCTTTCCAAATGCACATTACCAGGATGGCGACAAAGTGCAGACGACTGGCTGGGTGGATCCTAAGAACATTCAGAACCAGAGATAAGGAAACCATGATGGTCCTCTGGCGGACAGTCGTCCTCAGTCGCCTGGTTTACTGCTCACAGCTATGGTCACCCACCAGTGTAAAATTAACAGCGGACCTTGAAGCAATCCGGAGAAGTTTCACAAAGAAGATCATCTCTTTGAAACAGCTCAGCTACTGGGAAAGGTTGAAACAGCTAAGACTCTACACCCTGGAGAGAAGACGGGATATGTATGCAGTAATATATGTCTGGAAGATCCTGGAAGGAATTGTGCCAAATTTTGGCATTGTAAGCTACACCAATGCTAGAACGGGACGACACTGCATAGTGCCAAAGATCCCACCAATGCCATCACGCTTCAGGACCAGCTTCTGCAACAGCCTAGGTTTCAAGGGCCCACAGCTTTTTAATATTCTCCCAAAGAGTCTGAGGAACTTGCACAAAGTAGATGTAGCGGTTTTTAAATCAAAGCTGGACATCTTCCTGTCAAGAGTCCCAGATGAACCTACCTCACGGCAAGAGGTGCAAATGAGAGTAGCTATATCAAACTCCATTCTTCACCAAGTGCCACATATTAGACGAGGTTCGTCGTAATAACAGTGTAGCACAAAACGGCGGTGCATCAGCATGGCCGCAGCTCTGAGCTGAAACTAGAAAAAAAAAATATATAAGGGGAAAATCGTCGACATTTTATATTTTTAACATCGCACGTGTGCATTGTTTTCTTTTTTTATTTTGATGACTAAACAGTAGGGTAAACGTCTGTGAGGAAAACAGCACCATAATGTTATTCACTCTGTCAGAAATTTGGGACCGACAGGCTTTACTGCTTGCCATTCGCACCGGAAGCTCCACCGATCATTTCAGATTGTTTCGGTGTCAAGCTGAGGATATGTACCAAGAGTGATAAAAATCAAACATCCTCTCAACATCATGGTGTTCGGAGTGATCACTAATGATGGTGACGTTATGCCTACATTCATCTTCCCACCCGTCCTCAGACTAAACAAGGAGGCTTACATCAAGTGCTTGGAGGAGTTAGTCCTGTCTCGACGGTGACTGCTGGAATACACTAACTCTAGCAACAGAACTCTGCACCATGCCAAACAAGCAGAATAACCCAGTCATGGCTCTTAGACAATTTATGCGATGACACCACCGCTAACATCTGGCCACCTAACTCCCCAGACTGCAACCCCTTGATTATTATATGTGGGGTGCAGTTGAGCAAGAGACCAACGAACCTTATGACACCAAAGATGAACTCAAAGGAAGGATTATGGCAACATTCATCAACTTAAATAAGGAAACTGTCCAGAAGATTTGCAGGAGATTCGGAAGTCGTCTTGATGCCGTGGTTAAAATCAATGGCGATATTATTGAATAAATTTACTCTTTCGTATTTCACGATATGTATATTATATAATATTATGTATATATATATATTAATTATAATATATATATATATATATATTATATATAATATATATATATATAATATTATATATATATATATATTATATATATAATAAATATTAGGGAATAAATCCAAATTTACAGGGAAAAAATCAGATTTAGGATTAAATCGATTTTATAGTAAAATATTATAAATATTATCGAGACAAAACCACTATTTTGCAAAACAAACAAGGAAAGACTTATTAATACATAAAATTTTAATAAATAGTCAAAAAAACCGCCACTACAATCGTTTCTTGTCTTGATCGACAATCTTCAGGTGGACTTCCAATCTAACTAAAAATCAATATTTTAAAATATAAAAATAATAATTTTAAAATAATTAAAGTATGAATGAAAAAATATAAGTATATAATCCATATAACCTATCTATAATCCATATATAAACAATATATAAACAATATATAACTAAAAAAACCTATCAACAATTAAATATAAAATATAAAATATAAAATATAAAATATAAAATATAAAATATAAAATATAACAAAACAAAAAAATAATAATATAATAATAAACTATATATACACCCATAACGCATATACCTAATTATATATAACCATATCTAACTACATACACTAAATCACACACCTATATATATATCCCTATACATACACATAAAAATGTCTAGGCAACTATAATAAATAAAATAGCCTTGTATATATATATATATATATATATATATATATATTATATATATATATATATATATATATATATATATATATATATATATATGTATATATATATATATAAATAAAACTTATTGAGTGTGCTACAACTAGCACCAGCACCATAAGATTAGCGTCACAAAACAACTACAACCACAACTATTCACTGATACACATTATTTGAAATCAGAGGAATGAGCAGAAATTCTAAGCCTCGGTACCATGTTTACAAAGGCTAGACAGGCATCCCCAACTAGCAGGCCATACTACTCCAGACTGATGACGAGCAAAGACTCAGAAACTAGCCTTTGGTGCAGGCTTAGTTGGATGGAGGTACTTGTCTCCCCCTTGTAAACATAAGGACACAGGAAATGTGTCAAGGCCGACATTATTTCGCAATGTTTCACCAAAGAGGAGAATTGCAAAAGTCATTAAATGCGACTACAGTGTTAGGAAACGCCTACCTTGCTTCAAATAAGAGCTAAACCGCTCTGATGCTGTAGTTAACGCAAATGGATAAAAACATATACATTAACAGGGACTATAATTGCCCAGAAAGTGCCGATCGAGAATTCTTAATACAGATGCGTCAGTTTCAGCAATTTCCGTTACTTTATTAATTAAGACAGCTCGTCTTCGGCTCTGTCCGAAATCATTTCGCCATTAGTATTTGTTTTCGCCATCCAAATAATTGGATGATTTAGAGATTCGATAATGTATATATACAATTAATATAAACAGCAGTTTGTAATGTTTCACCAAAAAGGATAATTACAAATGTCACTTAATTCGACCATATATATATATATATATATATATTATATATATACACACATACATACATATATATGCGTGTGTGCCTAAGCATGTGTGTGTGCGTTTTTGCATGTGTGGATGTATGCTATGATGCATACAAAATACTAGTCGCTTGGTGTCTAAGTATTGGCCTACATTCAATATGTGCCCTCTGAACAATAATCTTAGTGAAAGCCACTCATTGAAAGCACGAATTGCAAAACGCCTATAGAATTATTCAATAGCATATTTTAAAATGATTCCACTATTCAAAAAAGCACGAATTTCATATATAATCTCGTTCAAAATTTCACCAGAGAATCTTTTATCAAATTCTCGATACACTGATTTTATCAATTAATATACATACATACATGAGTACACACATGAATACTTATATATACTAGCAGAATGACCGCTCTCCGAGCAGTTTTCTGCTGGCCACTAGATATTTTTACATTTGATTCCCAATTCTAATCATTTTTATTATGTTTTATGTTACATCATGTATTTGTACAATAGTGCTCAATTAGTAAATATTGCTTTCATTATTTTATCACAGTCACAGTCTCTCTTTCTTAGACAAACATAAAGGTAGTCCAACTAAGTTCAGAGTTAAAAAAATTAGCAACTATCACATACAAATATTTTAATACCTGTTTCAAAACGTTTCAAAGCATTTCAAAGAGCCATAGCAAAAATTCCCTTGATAATTCTTAGATAACGACAGAAAGGAAATAAGTCGCATGAGTTCGAAGATTCAGTAGGTTTCAATAAGTTGTCCAGCCTAATTTATAAACAAGAAGCTGAGGGTATTTACAAAGCGAATTTAAGTCAACGAAATACCTGATTTTTCTCCTCTGAAATGACGAAATAAAACTTGAAATGAAAAAATTGCAATGAATATATAAGTAAATTGTTATTCATGGAAACAATTAGAGCCGGGAGAGAGAGAGAGAGAGAGAGAGAGAGAGGAGAGAGAGAGAGAGAGAGAGAGAGAGAAATGCTAAAATTACATTCCGTTCTCCTACCTCTGTGTTTTCTCTCAGACGCCACTGTTTCCTCACCCAGTACTCATCCTTAGAGCTACTATCCCAGAGACAGATAAAGCAGGGATACTTAGTATATCCACTCTGCTATTTTTAGATCCACACAGATTAACCACTGGTGATCGTAATGTGATATTTTTTGTAGGATCAGAGCAATTGCCTTTTGCTCCTAAGTCATCTTAGTTGAGGGAACAATTTGGATTGATTCACATTTGTATCCATTATGTAGAAGCACGCATTTTAAGCTCTGCTTAGAAATGTCTATGAACACAGCCGCCATTTGCTTGGTAGATATTGTGGTATGCCCATTTTCATCAGCAAGCCTTGAACATTGTCGCAAAGTACAAAATTACATCCGAGAACGGCAGTAAATCTCTTTTCTACTGCGAAAGTATGTGACTTTGCTTTCCGGATGCAATAAATTCTTCTGTGCTAATCCAGACGCCAACACTGCTGCTGATTTCTTTCATAGATTTAGCTCTCTAACGAGGTCATTGGGCTATCACTGATTAAAAACTTGTGCCACTAATGACGTCCCTTCAAATTCACTGGCATCATGACTACTGTTTATAGGTGAAGAGCAAGATCCATTTTTTCAGTGAGCTGAAATGATGATGGTACTGGTATTTCATATAAGTATACAAGAAGTTTTGCCGAATCTAAATCAAGATACACCCATTTACTCCGATTACGTCCATTAATGCCCTTTATATTAACCAGAGAGAAGTAAACATCTTCACTGTAATTCCTCTGTTCTCTCCTCAACATAAGTATCCCAAATTTCAGATATTTCGTCATACCAGTTATCCAATGCCGAAGGTACACAATTCAAGCTTTACAGACAAGGTGTGGAGCCCATGCTGTATCTTGGTCCTCTAGTTTTATTTTGAAATAGCTTAAGTATACTCTTTTCACAAAATCAGAAATGGATTTTCTCTGTCCCCTGAATGTATATTCGAGCATTAGTCAAAAACATTACAGACCTTCTCTGATTTTATAATAACACTGTTGGCGGCCTATCCCAGAATTATGTATGGACTGCTCTACATTATCTCAAAAAGTAAAGTTGCTAGAGAGAAATGAAGGGCATATTTTTATTTAGAACATTGAATATGCCTAAGATCAGGTCTAAAACCTGAGGCACCAAAAACCTTTTCCCCACTGGTATTAAATTATCATTAATGAAAATAGAGGCAAGATAGATAGATAGATAGAGAGAGAGACTGTTGCAAATGAAAACTGAAAATGGCACCTGCAATGTATTAATATTGTTTATTATAAAACATTAAAATCTACTCCGCAGTGAATGCAATGACTATTGAAATTTGTGAAAAAATTAGACGCAGTGATTGCAACGAACATTTAAATTTCTGAAAATTTGGAGTTCAAAAATTCAATAAATTCAATAAACTTCAGAAATCTAAATTATAGGAAATGTTTTGAAACATAAATTTATGAAAAAAATATTACGGACGGTCAAGCCTTTAATAATTGCTTTCTTTTAGTACTTTTAGTAACTATTACACACCTAGTTAGGTATGTAACAGTTACTAAAAGTACTAAAATTAATAAGAAGATTTCTTCATTATAATATATATAATAATCGAAGTCCACAGTGTTATATATCCGTTACACCCGATCTTACGAACCGGTTTCACACTAGGTGTTCAATGGAGTGTTAAGTAACAATCCGACTATTTAACCGTTCTCTTCAGGGATGGCAGTCATGGAATATATATATATATATATATATATATATATATATATATATATATATGTACATATGTATATATGTATATGTATATGTGTATATATATATTATATATATATATATATATATATATATATATATATAATATATATATATATATATTATATATATATATATATATATATATATGTATATAAGATTAGTTCGACTCGCCATCAGGCCATTGGCCAAGGGTTTATTACGTTATCCCTAGTTTTTTCCAAGGATATATTCAATTCTTTACGAGTTATCAAATCGCATGTGCATTAATGACATTTTGTTATTAAAAGCCATCTCTGAATCACTGTTGAAGAACATATTCAGGTAAATCTTAAACAAATTTTGGGGTCCAAGAGCGGCCAACCATTCATATTTAAACTGCATAAAATAGCATGATAAGACGTTTTGATTGATTGCGCATTGAATTCATATGGAGTTAAGACAATGTTTTTACATATTTTACTGAATATATTTCACGGGAAAACCGACGTTGTATGCATACTTTACACCAAATCGGAACAATTAGGAGTTTTCACGTAACACTTTCCATTTCAATAGGCATGGTTATTTATATAATTATGTTTAGATGGAAATTCAATTAGCTAATAGAAATTAGATTCAATAAAATTAGAATGTAGCTGGAAGTAATACGAAGTTTAGCATTAAGATTTTCTGTTTTTTAGCTACTTTTATTTGATTATCCTCTATGTTGATGATGGCATTAAAAGCGGATTATATTTCTGAGCAGATTTTTGCATGTACATGTTAACATATAATTAACGGTGGTGGTGACGATGAAGCTATTCATCAAGAAAAGTTTATGATATTAATGATCACGACTAGAATGACAATACTAAAATATTTAATAATTACAATAACACTAAGTAAATTTCAAACCTTTTCTTTCATATTGTTTTTAATATACTTCTTTCCTCTCTCCTTACATTTGTTTCTTCACTAAACTAATGCCTCACAACGCTCCTTATAAACGTTGTTTAAAGTAAGCAATAACTGAAATGCGTCTCACAGACAGATGAGATTACATACTAACTAATATCACATAAAATGTGTTTGAAATTAGCAATCACAGAAATTTTATTCGTCGTACATAAAATTTAAATTAGAGAATTACCTGATTAAGTTTGTGGGCTGTGAGTGAAAACGTGTAAAATATATTTGGTTTTAGGTAGTAAAATTAATCATTGTTCGCATTCACTTCTGCTAGCCTGTAATTACGGCAAAATGCCGGAGTTCCAAGATACGAATATATCATTTACAGTGTATGTTTGTTTAATTCTTTATATGTTGCGTAATGCATTAGAATTCGTGAAAGGTGCCTGGGTTTATTCTTTGTCGTTGCTATGGTATTTTTCATTTAGAAACTGTACTCAAATACCAGTTGTAATTACTTTAATGATCTATGAAATATACTTCACATGTACTCTGTCATATTTCAGTCGTAGTCGAAATTAACAAAAATATAGTGGGGTTATATAACATTAGGTGAAATGTGTGCTTCTACTATGGTTATTACCAGCGAAAAAACCCGATTGCAACCGAGAATGCAAACCTCCATTCAGAAAACTGGTTGTGAAATATCTGCAATTATTGGTCGCATTTTAAACAATGGAGGTGTATTTGATTGAATTGATATGTGAACATTAATGACAATTATATATCAACATTGGTGCAATGAAAGGCATTGAACCAACATATTTAAACATAAAATGTAATGGTTCATGGCAAGATACTGCAAGTTAATCTACCATCTCTTTTATATTAAACTTCTGATTTTCATTAACTAGAACTGCACGACGTAAGTATATGCGTTGAATTCGATAAAATCGCGCCGTGCAAGAAGCCTTGCGTTAGTTTCATAGTTATATTTTATATTTTCAGATTTGGTTGAAAAAGAATTAACCTTCTGTCCTTCGGTGATAAATAAAGTACATACTGTCGAAATGTTGCAGTTGATAAAATAAACACCGACTCCTGAAACATTACAAGTGTATTTTGGTTTTACTTCATATTAATTCATTTGTCACATCGATTAGCTTGAGGTTCGATATCAGTATGCAGAACCACATGCGTTTGTCTTCTACCGTAACCTCCGTTTGACAAATAAACTGTGAAAGGAAAAACGTAAAACCGAAACCGTGCTAGAGGCCTTTCATATATATATATGTACATATACTTTACGAGATTGTAAACCTGTGAAAAGTATAAAACGTTTTGAAATGATGATTACATTCTAGGCTCCTTCTATACCAAAGTTGTAGATGGGCTTCAAGTGAACCCAATCTACAACAGGGTTTCGTTTTCGAGAAAAGCCATTTCAATCTGTTTTATAATAACACTGTCAAGCGCAGCTCCTGCATACTCGCTATTGCCCCATGTTCGACCATGCATATCACTATTTCATAAAATACCAGCTCATAGTGATAATTAATCAAAGGGTTTCTACTTGTCATATAACCACCTACAATGAAGCGCGTATATATATATATATATATATATATATATATATATATATATATATATATATATATAATATATATATATATATATATATATATATATATATATATATATATATATATATATATATATATATATAACATATATGCTTCTCCTAATGAGCATATATGACTATATGTATATTAATATGAATGCAGGGTGAGTGACGATATCTATATACTTATTTTTTCTAATTTTCAAGGAAGGACACGGAAACTAGACTGTAATGAATTAACATTAAACAGAAACTTATTCCTGCGTAGAATGGACCAGTCGTTTTGTCGCAAGGTACAAGAGATACCTTAGATCTTTAAAAGAAATAAAAGAGCAAACTAATAGAAAAGTATTGAAATGGCCAGTCTTCACCAATTTATTACTTTATTATCACTAAATACTTAATTTTATTCTTCAGTCTATTGTTCAATCGGTTCAGCATCTTTTCCGTTTAATCTGACCATTAAGGTAGAATGGTAATTCATAGTCCACCCAGCCCTTTTCTTTCCCTCTCCATTTATTCATGTATTTTGTATTTCGATTGTATTTGTAATCTGTCTCTGCCCGTCACTGTATCCATTGGTTCAGTTTTGTCTGTAAGCTGCTGAAAATGACACTTTACTTTCGGTACGCATTCACAAAGTGAGTGAAATGAGAAGACGATCTAAGAAAGGATTTATTTAAACAATCACCTCAAGAAGCGGATTTTACACCTTGGATCTATGATAATGATTACACAACATCTCATCAATGTACTACGTGCGTAAACACGTGCTGAAATACTTGGCGTGATTTGAATAAAGATATATATTTATATAAACTCTACGATAGAATGCCTCCAGTATATCCAGTAATAGGAGCATTTTCCCTCTATGATGACATCTGGTAGTCAGTAAATGTGGACAAGCTTTGTATAGCATCCTACAAAATTTTTATTCGCATCTTGTTTAACTATATATATATATATATATATTATATATTATATATATATATATATATATATATATATATATATATACGCACATACACACACACGTATATATATGTATACATAATATATATATATGCATATATATGTATATATATATATTATATATATATATATATATATATATATATATATATATGCTACATTACTCTTTCACACTTTGTGTAGAAGACACGTGACCAAGGTGCTACACAGCGGGACTGAACTCGAATCATGTGGTTAGAAAGTAAGTTTCTTACCACACAGCCACGCCTGTGCCATACGTACATACATACATACATACATATATATATACATGTATATATATTATAATATATATATATATATATTATATATATATATATATATATATAATATATATATATATGTGTGTGTGTGTTACATGTATATATATATATATATATATATATATATATATATATACATACATCCTGAAGTGCTATGAAAATAAGATGTACTTACATAGGCATATGTATGTGTGTAGTATACACACACATTTAAATATCAAATTGTAATTTTATAATTATAGAATTATAAATGTGTTCTTCAAAAGGAAAAATTCTGAATTGAATGATGGAGATATATTTTGCAGGTATTCTATGACATTTATGTGAAGTGTGAGATTTTTGTTTTATAGAAGCGGTAATTAATGGAATATAAAACAGATATATGAACACAGGTGTATGGTCGCAAGCATTTGCTTTCGCAAACATATCAAGCAATTAGTGAACGAATAATACAGAAATGAGTATATATGTTTATTAGATATTCAAGTGTACTTGTGAATTAATTTGACTTTATGATGATGAGAAATTAATATTCGAATATTGACTAGTGAAATTGAAGATGTAAGAAATGAGATACTGCAGGAGCAACTCCATCCACTTTTGTTTCAGACTTCGTACTTTAGTTACCTTAAAGATGATAATGATACAGAGAAATTGGACACAATTATCGAAATACATTGTCTACAATAGAAGCCATTTAATTTAAAGCAGATTCTTAGTAAGAAGTATAGTGTCCCGAAATTTAGATCGCATATTCTATTTTCCATTACATTAAGTTTCACTTATTTTAACTATTTATAAATGAGGGAAATGTCTAAATTGTATGGGTAAATCAAAGGGATTGCCAGAAACTGATCAAGGTGTTTTGAAACAAACTTTTGACTATTCGATTGAAATTCCAAGTATCTATCAAGCTTGTTAACTAAGCGAGCTGATTGGATAAAGATTGAGTTTGATTGCACTCTAAATATGTAAAATATATGCGTCTGCACTGAAACAAGATAGAATGGCCGCATCGACCGTGTGCACTCCAGTCGCAAGTAGATGAGCTCAGTTTTCTCAGCACTAAACCGAACTGTTTTCGATGTTGCACTTGAGACAGCACTTTTTGAGACCTACCTCGATGGTTTCCCGCGTTGCTGGGACAGGAAGGTTGAGCGTTACGAGAAATGGATTTCACTGAAGGAAATGGCAGATGTGATGGGTCGCTGGGTGGAGCGATTCTCAACAGAATTGATGACCTGTCATACAAGCTATATTTCCACATGCCAAACTTGTTCGCCCCTCTCTTCATAACCGTCTAAACATGCGGTAACAGGCTTGAACCATTCTCAGTCGATTGAGCAGGAGACTGGTGACAGTTCAGGAAGGATCCGAACAATGGGAATGTGATTAAAAAGTTCAGACCCGGAACTCTGCTCAACACAAAGGTAAAATACTTTAGTAATGGTGTTAGCCAACAGTCTGACGCTTGTTGCAGGAAACCTCCACCTGCTGTGATATATTATAAAATGGGTAGGGAATGGATCTGCGTTTGGCGAGACAATGGTCAAGTTGGATCAGTCGAAGGTATTTGACAGTGTAGACTATCGATACCCGATGACTGTCTTAAGAGCTATCTGTTTCAGTCCCGTCTTCAGACGCTGGGTCACCATAATGTATGGTGGCATCTACTACATGGTCAAATTAAACAGTCATCTCAGTCTCATGAGAATGCTCCCCTCCTGCCCACTCTTAAATGTGAAGGTATTCCATTAGAGTTGGATTACAGGGTTGCAATTTCTCTGCATACGAGTACGACTTGACTGACATATAGTCGGACACTCGGATATAGCGATCGAGAAGTCATCACATGACTTGTTTCAAGAATTGCTGCCAACTGAATAGTTCCTATGAAGTTTAGTGTATGTTTTGATGCTAGACTTGCTCGTTATGAGAAGGTCCAAAATGCACTGACCACAATATACCAAACTTAGTTTTGAGGCTCTTTGGATTCTTTTCACTGACGATCATAGGTCTTGTTACATCCCGACTTTCCCTTCTCAGTCTTCAAAATATTCTGGTCTCCGGTATTTTGAGAATCCATTCTTTGGACTCTTTAAGAGGAGAGTTTTATCTGGTAGGTTATAATGAAGTTCTAGGCTTATGTACATTGGCATATCCCATGTCAGTTTCAGATGTTCACTCTCTGCTACTGGCTAAGGTTGGTGCTCGTGCCAATTCTTGGACAATTCTACCCCATACGTTTGGGACGCCTCCCAACGTATTCACATTGCTACTTTGTCACGGCGTTTTTTGTACTCCTTTTAGGCCGGTTTTAAGCATCCACTAATTTTATATCTGTCTCATTATTTTCTGCATAGTCTACACAAAGGTAATACTGCTGTCTTATCAATGCTACACTTGCTGGAGTTAGTTCGTAAAGCTTGTTCTAGCTCCTTTAAAAAACATGTCTTCGCCATCTACAAGTTTGATCAGCTTCATCCCCGGGTTACTAGAAAAACTCTCTGTGTAGGTCTTTCTCTTTTTCGTTCATGACTTTTCCACTATTAGTCCTCATATTGTACTCCAGGAGGGTCTCACCATTGTCACTGATCACTTTCGCATGTAGTGCAGCCTGCAACATTCTTTCATCACTATTCCCCAGATAGACATGCAAAGACTTGATCTCCTTCACAAAACTGTCCTCGAGACCAATCACTCCTCTTCCAACTTTCTTCCGTGGCATTGTCACGTTACTTCAAATATGAACGCAGCTATGCATAGCTATAACTTTTCTAGTTTTTCTCTTCATGTTGATAAGTTCTACCATTGTCCATTCTGCTACTTCTACGTGGTAACATATCACACCTATAACCCATGCATTGATGTCTCAAATCAGGTTCCCTGCATTTAGATTAGACCTACATAGCTTTTTAACTCTTCTGGTACATTCAAAGAAATTTTCTGCTTCATCTTGGTGTTCAATATCTGACGTAGATGTAAAACACCAAGATACTTGAAAGCCTCTCCGTTCACTTCTCTTCTCCACTCATTATCTGGAAGCCATACTCTACTGCTGTTTCGTTTTTGCCCTTTTCTCTGTTCATTAACAGCGCATTTCTCTATAATGTGCGTGACATGGTGATCTCATATCAAGATAAACAGCGCATGACTCAGTTAAAAATTTTCTTCAGGTCGAGTAGCCTATCCCAGTGAAAAGGTCCCTGAATAAGGTTAATTTTAAGGATGGTGAATGAAGCACTCATGTTTCCAGATGTGAATTATTCAAATCCCCCAAATTCCTTTCAACTCATGGCTATGATGCTCTCCCACAACTGTTACTCATGATCAGAGATTCACATATCGTCAGCCACTAAGGGACATGCTCAACTGGTTATGGTCAAACAACTAACATGCAAATCTGTGGTATTGAGCAGATTATTTGCTGTGGCCCATCTTTTATACCAAGACAAAACACATACATGACGACACTTCCGATCAGTTAAGACCAAAAGCCATGGGGGTCACTGCCCAGTGCTGCATCACGGCATTTCTTCTTCTTCTTCTTCTTCTTCTTCTTCTTCTTCTTCTTCTTCTTCTCGCCACTACGATGACCATGACCACTACGACGAAGACGTCGAAGACGATGACGACGACGACGACGACCACCACCACCACCGCAGCCGCCGCCGCCGTCGTGGTCGTCGTCTTCATCGTGGTCGTCGTCTTCATCGTGGTCGTCGTCGACATCATCATCATCATCATAAGCATTATCGTTTCTTTTTATCTCTGGTTGTGTTTGAACTCCTGGAAGCTTGCATGCGTAGCCGTCTAGCTGCCTGCAGCCTACGGTACCACGCTGTCTGCTTTTGTCAGCTATCTAATACTTTCCTGATTATTCTAGCCGTGCCATGAGGCGAAGCTTTTGTAGCAGTTCTACAAGGCATTCATTTCCGGTTTCTTTATATTCCGCTTGAATCCCTCTGATGCTGTCCCCAAGGACTCAATAATAATTGGTACTATCTTCATCTTCTATCATCAACATCATTATCGTCGTCGTCATAATCATCATCATCGTCGCCGTCATCATCACCATCATCATCATCATCATCACCATTATTATTATTGATATTATTATTATTATTATTATTTTCCTTTACTGTCTTTTATCTAGTTATTTTCTATGCTTTTATTTCTATAATTACTAAAACGTCGATTTTTGATTTTATTGTTATTCAGTTAAATTTTTGGTTTTATTGTATTTGTCACTACTACTACTACTACTACTACCACCACCACCACCACTACTACTACTACTACTACTACTACTACTACTACTACTACTGCTGCTGCTGCTGCTGCTGCTGCTGCTGCTGTTGCTGCTGCAGCTGTTGTTGTTCATTCCACTCTCACTCTCTGATACTGTATACATCGACCCTTCACCCTGTTTTCTGTCATATATATTTCTCTTTGAAGTCATTTATTCCTGATTCTACTGTACTGCACACAATATCAAAGTGTCCACACTGAAAGAAGGAAAGAAAAGAGGATATGAATTTCAACCATAATCTACATGATTTCGTAAACTAACCCACCTATTATGAACGCTAGGCGATAACAATGACAGAACTACATAGGTGAGAAAAATATATATTTAAAACACTTAGGCCTATATACGCTGGTCGCAGCCTCATCTCAGCACAGTTGTAGTGGATGTGTGTGAGTGAGCATGTCGTAAATAATACGACGAAGTTTTTGACCCCAAATAATAAATGATTAAGTGAAGTTCAGAGCTTTTGTGTTTTTGAATGGCTAGTACAAATATAAAGCTTAATGATATATATATCACTATACAAATATAAAGTATAGTGATACATACATACATACACACACACACACACACACACACACACATGTATATATATACATACATACATACATACATACATATATGTATATATATATTAATAAATGAAATAAAACATATGCATATATATAAACATATATGTACGTACCTACCTCTACATGTACATATACACGCATATATGAGTACAGGACACCAAAAGGACGTCGAACACAATGAGAAACGAAAACATAGACACAAACCAAAGGAATTGGACAATTATTTAAAAACAGCAAAAAAAAATAGAGTACAGGACAATTAACACAAAGAAAAACACCTTCTTCAGTCGCTAACGATTTCATCTACTCTACGTTTATATATATATATATATATATATATATATATATATATATATATATATATATATATATATATATATATATATATATAAGAATTTTTTGCGTAATAAGATAAAAATCCAAGGGGTGTAAATATTAGAGCATTTATAGATTGGTCTTACAACTTTTTCTAGGATATTTATTAATTATATCCATTCATCGGAGACGGTGTGGGAGGATGGTTAAGTCATAGTTAGTTTAGATGTGATACAAAATAGAGAGTGGGGTGGAGGAAATAAAATAGATGCAAGAAATTACTGAATCTGGAACTTAACTTTGGTCTGTCTATAGCACTTATTCAGCATTACCTGGCACCTTTGGGTCTCAATGACCATTATCTCTTATATATATATATATATATATATATATATATATATATGTACGACGGCTTTCTTTCATTTTGCTTCTACCAAATCCACTCACAAAGCTTTGATTGTTCCGAAGCTATAGTATAAGATACCTGTCTAAGCTGCATCGCAGTGGGACTCAATCAGACACCAAGTGGTTGGGAAGCAAGCTTCTTGCGATACAGCCACACTCACACACACACACACAAACATACAAACGCATACACATATACACACTTACATACATACCTGCACTAAGTGCACATGTATGCAAATATGTTTGTTCATATATCAATGTTTGTGTGCGTCAAGACAGGAAATAAGTACGTGCTGCATAGGAAATATGAAGGGAATCGTTACATTTTTGCTTTTCCTTTATTCAAAATTTTATGCATCTTCTATTTTCCATAACTAATTCCCACTTTGGTTCGGCAGTTTACATTCTCTCTCGCTCTCAGTACAAAATTATATATTCATGTGTGCTAGTGTGTGTTCGTGCACGTGTGCGTGCATGTGTGTATGTGTGCATACTTGTAAACATAGTTGGCGCTAATAAATAGAACGAAAGCAGGTGTTTCATACAATTATCAATGCTTTTGTGAGCAAAGTATATTTACTATTTGTTAACAAAGCAATTATTTTGTGAAATATTAAGATACTTATTCTAAGAGATACGCTCCATCGTACATACATTTTCTTGAAATAAAGGATTTTCCAAACACCGGTGATGCAATTTTATTTCCTGTAGTATCCATATAAATTATATTACTAACGTTTAATTTACTTTCGGCACTATATTCCAATTTATCTTACTCAAGAGGTCAGACATATAGTTTATATTTTTGCATAAATTTTAGCGTTGCAGATATACATTTTATTTGACAGTATTTCACATATTGCATAGTTCAGTGAAACAAAATTAAAGGAAAGTGGATTGAACAAATTTAGAGAAGCACCTTCGGGATTTTTTGAAAATATTTTTAATTCAATATCTTGATTTTGTGTGCACGTTAAATTATTTTGTTGTTTACAGTTATGATGTAATGGGATTTGAGTTTTACAAACTATAATTTAAAGTAAAATACATTTTCGAATATCACGGACTATTGCAGCAATTGGGAAATATGGATAGATATGAATATGTAAAACATTTAATTCAAGATTAGATAATTATATCTTTGAGAATACACTACTTTTTTAATCACACACACACCGCAAACATATACGTACATACATACATACATACATACATACATACATACATACATACATACATACATACATACATACATACAAACACACATATATGTAGGAAGTTCAAGATTAACACACGAGTTGATACTTATAAGGAAAATAAAGCGGATAATGCTAAATTAATTTTATCATGAAATATATTTTGTGACGGTTAGTACCGGTTTCAGATATTTCGACTTTTTCAACTAAGAGTAAAACAAAGTTGGATATTAGTTATGAAGAAAAACAATTAGATAGCAGAAAAATTAAATCAAATGTTTTGTAAATATTTCCATAGTCTTCAAATAGGTAGGACATTTTCCTTTTTTTCTGTCCCTCCCTTTTTTTTTTCTTTGTGAAGGCTAGGTAGGTAGTAGCAGATATGAAAAATTAGTGTTTATGGGTGCAGAGAAATATTTGGTCCTGAAGTTTGATGGTTTAAGCATAAGTAGCCGAGGAAGGAGAAAGAAAAGAAGAAGAAGAAGAAGAAGAAGAAGAAGAAGAAGAAGAAGAAGAAGAAGAAGAAGAAGAAGAAGAAGAGGAAGAAGAAGAAGAGATTGGTATGACTCAATAATAGAAGCTGTCCGCGGAATCTACTTTAATAGTCAAGTGACATAAAACAGCTCTAACTTTGCAGCTCGTTACAAAAATATTTTAAATGACCACTTAAAATGATTGCCTGATCAAGATCTACAAGTTCATGCAAATGATAAGCAAAATTATTTTGCAAAAAGGTCACCAGAAGTCAAGAGGTCACTAACTTTGACCTTTACCTATATTATCTCGCATTCAGAGGTTTTATATATCGCCAAGGCCATATAAGGTTTTTGTTATTGTACATTAATCAAAACGAAGGTTTACAGGTGCTTTTTAGTACAAGAATTAAAAACAAATTGAAGAGAAGTAGTGTTTACCCCGTGGAATGTAAGATATTTGTGCACATGTACCGCTTTATTGATTGAAGGAAAAATAGACTTGGTTAATTGGGAGATGAAAAATACTAAATCGAAAAAAGAAGCTTTCTGAGAGGAAATGAAGTTTTACCTGCTCTTGTGTGATCCCAGCTATGGCCGATGTGGGTAAGTTGTTCCTGCTTAATTTTTTCCCGTTTTCATGTCCGAAGCAGAGAAGATGACGTTTTCACCGTCTACTTCCGTTAAGTTATGGCCCAGGTTGTCCTAGCAGCTTACAGTTAATTGTATATGGCATCCTCTCCACTTTTAATCACCTTATATAGCTACCTATTGTTGTAACGTTGCAACTCTCCAAGATCGTAAAAGAGGACCTGTTGTTTAACCTGGTCGCAAATAGGCACTTTGATGCTCCAACATATAGCCGTGTATGTGTTCTATCGTTTCTAATGATATTGCTGCTGCTACTGTTGGACACCACCTCTGCTTCGTGGACCATGGCGTCAGAATTGCATCTACCACTCACAGGGCACTCATGTTAAATTTACATGAGCATGCCATCTCAGTGAGGTGTTTGGAAGCGTTCACTATTATAATTTTTTACATTAGGGGCAGAGCCGAAACAGACCCTAAAGTTATTTCTATTGAATGATCCAGTATTCTAACAAGACATCAATCTTGAGTTGGCTATATAGACTACCTAATATTTAACAGATAAAATGCAGGAATTAATTTAGCTAATTTTCTTTTCATATATTATGGTATTTTAGAAATATAGTCATCAAAATATATGTTCTATGAATAAGTAAATAGTCTTCAACATCTAACGCTGACTGGTCATCCAACATTGACCGGTTCTTTTAAGGCGGCGAGCTGGCAGAAACGTTAGCACGCCGGGCGAAATGCGTATTTCGTCTGCCGCTACGTTCTGAGTTCAAATTCCGCCGAGGTCGACTTTGACTTTCATCCTTCCGAGGTCGATTAAATAAGTATCAGTTACGCACTGGGGTCGATGTAACGACTTAATCCGTTTGTCTGTCCTTGTTTGTCCCCTCTGTGTGTAGCTCCTTGTGGGTAGTAAAGAAATAAGTATTTCGTCTGCCGCTACGTTCTGAGTTCAAATTCCGCCGAGGTTGACTTTGACTTTCATCCTTTCGGGGTCGATTGAATAAATACAAGTTACGCACTGGGGTCGATATAATCGACTTAATCCGTTTGTCTGTCCTTGTTTGTCCTCTCTGTGTTTAGCTCCTTGTGGGTAGTAAAGAAATAGGTATTCCGTCTGTCTTTACGTACTGAGTTCAAATTCCACTGAAGTCGACTTTGCCTTTCATCTTTTCGGGGTCGCTAAATTAAGTACTAGTTGCGTACTGAGGTCGATTTAATCGATTGGCACTCTACCGCAAAATTTCAGGCCGTGTGCCTCGAATAGAAACGAATATTGACCGGTTATTTAGTAATTAACGATACTTTAAACAGAACAATGCTATCGTATTTTCATTGACCAGTACTTGTCATTAACTGAGTAATTCCATTATCAGCACTATAAATTTTGAAAACAAATTGTGGCTATATGCAGTAACATCAGGAAAACCCTTAAAGTTCATAAAAGTAAAGTTTTTTCTATGGTTATGTCAGTAAATTATAACCTAGAGATTTGTAGATAATCTTTTTTTCCTGCTATAGATAGAAATGATAATTTCAAATTATTAGTTACCTGTTCTGAATAACTAAATGTATTCAGAGATTTCGTTGCATATCTTTTTTAAAATGGCAACCAAACTTATTCCAAATGATTTGAACTGACGGCATGTGAAATAGCAATGAACGATGCTCCATTTCAGCCTTGAACTTCGTTGACTAAACATGAATAATATAGTACTGTAAGTTTAATGAATCAAATTAAATTATTATTTTAAATAGTATGAAATATGTAATCAGAACGTTAAATGAAATAATAATTTAAATATTCACTAAGTTGTTGAAGTTTACAAAATATACATTATGGCATGCCCACAATACCTCAGATGCACAGACTTTTAGAAGTAACATTCATATCTTTCTTTTGGCTACAATTAAATCAACACTTGCACGTCATACCTGCAGTCTATTTAAACCAATTGTGTTCTGTATTAAGCATTCCATTCAATCCGCTGAACTATTCCACTAAACAAGTATATTGAATTTGCTATTGTAATTCGTGCATGTTGTACTATGTATGAAACAGATTATTAACTTCACTTTGAAATTTATTGGAAATGCATTTACGCACATAGTGACGTGTAATTAATGAATTGTTCGTCCGCAGTATGGCATAATCTTATTTACGTGATCGTTATGAACAGCTGCTGTTTCTACATTAGTAAAAATTCGCTGTGAATTATTCATATCCATATATTATGGACGAGATTAAATTGAGAAAAAAGAGCATCCCAGTTAATTGAAAAAAGTATTGTGGGTAATTATAACGCCTTTACTCGGCCTACAAACTATACAACATTACCCATATCATTCCTCTTTCAAAGATTTGATATGATTGCTAAGCTTTTGCATTTTAAGTCTTCATTTCCCTACTTTATTCGTTATCATTTTCTGCCAACATTAATACATCGTTTTGCTTTATATAGTATTAAAGTGTTCCTTTCCTAAGTGTTCAGTTAAAATTCTTCGGATGGCATTAACATACTTTTCTCGCTGGTAAGGTGAAATATTTTAAGATTGAAAAAGAAATTCGAACGTTTGCTTTGGCCCAATTTTAAAACGTCTTCCATCCTTAAGTGCGATGTGGGTTCAAATACCATGCGCAGCTTTCTACAACCCAAAACTTTTTTTATCCAATATTTACAAGCTATCATTTATAGTCTATCTACTTCTAAATCCTACGTTCCAAGAAAGAGCTTTATATATTTTTTTCAGAATTTGTGTGAATATGTATAGAATAATATATCAGTTGAATAAAGTTAAAATATGGTCTGGTTTTCACGTTTTTTTTATAGTCCTTTAACATTAAAAATTATTTTGTAATGTTCAAGAACTTCAATTAGCGCTTTTATACGTTCGTAGTAATCAACAGTGTTGAGTTCTTGACAACTATAGTACCCTTTAGAACGCTCCAACAAGCCGAGTTTTTAGAATTAGTTTTGACTAATTCACGTGCAGCTTCAACGTCACGTTTTTCCGAGCGTACTGCTATTTGTACTTACAGGAAAGGCAACCACATAACCTAAAGAAACTATTAACAAATGCAAAATTCAACATGAACAAACAGGATAAAACACAGTATCCAAGTGTAATCATAACAGATGTGGAACGTGTCTATACATGCATACTGGTAGATCCATGAGAAGAAAAAATGGACAGGTTTTCGCAAATGCAGATATGAACTGCAAAAGCAGAAATTTGATCTACTGCATTAACTGCCCCAATTGCGAAGAACTATATCTAGGCGAGACAGGGAATACACTATCGGAACGATCAAGAGCCCACAGACAACAAAGCCGGAATACCAATTTTCGCCAAATTCCATTGAGCGAAGAGATATAAACATGTGGTCAGAAGATGTTTCTAAATTTTCCTTTCCACAAGCTATATGACACAAGTGAAGTTGGAAGAAAGAAAAAAGAAAAACGGTTGATTAAAATGTTCAAACCTTTTATGAATGGAAATAACAACAATAATATAACAACCGGTTAATGATGTGGACTGAAAATATATCTTTAACATATGGATAGAAACAAATTACAGAATATCGGTGCGCCTGGCAAACCGTATTCCAAAAATTCATCCTGTTGGGGCGTTCTAAGAGGTACTACAATTGTCAAGATCTCAACTGTTAGTTGAACACGTTTTGAAATCTGATGATTATTAGGAACGTATAGAAGCTTTATGAACATTACAAAATATTAATGTTGAAATACCATAATACAATCCTATAATAAAAAACGTGAAACCCAGACCATGTTTTAACATTATTCAACTGATATACATGCATGCATACATATATATATCATTCTTTCAGTCATTTGACTGCGGCCATGCTGGAACACCGATATAGTCAAGCAAATCGACCCCAGGACTTATTCTTTGTTAGCCTAGTACTTATTCTGCCAGTCTCTTTTGCTGAACCGCTAAGTTACAGGGAGTTGGGGGATAAACACTGACACACGAACAAACACACACATGTCTGCACCACCTGTCTTTCTCTTAAGTTTTTTTTTGTGAATTCTCCCTATATATATATATATATATACACACGACGGGCTTCTTTCAATTTCCGTCTACCAAATCCACTCACAAAGCTTTGGTCGGCCCGAGGCTATAGTAGAAGACACTTGCCCTTTGGGCCTCGCAGTCAGACTGAATGTAGTTGATAAGTAAGCTAATTACCACACAGCCACTATATATACACGCACACGTAGAGAATAGCATTAGTAGATACTTTGGTAAGTATTTTCTCTACAAAATGCCATTCTCTCTCTCTCCTTCTTCCCTTCTTTCCTGAGCGTCCAATGATACTTTATTTGTTCCACGTCCTTGCGTTGTTGTGTTTTTGTTTTGTTTTCTTGTTTGGATTAACTTTATATATATTTATATATATATATATATACAACATACACACTTACAGACATACACACATATCATATGTATGTATCGATAAATACACACAGATATATACGTATGTATGTGCACGCGTATGAATGGTTTTTGTTAGAATTTTTAATACGGCCTTCCATACCTTATATAATGTACCTAAGGCGGCGAGCTGACTGAAACGTTAGCACGCCGGACGAAGTGCTTAGCCGTATATCGTCTGCGGCTACGTTCTGAGTTCAAATTCCGCCGAGGTCAACTTTGCTTTTCATCCTTTCGGGGTCGATTAAATAAGTAACAGTTACGCACTGGGATCGATATGATCGACTTAATCCGTTTGTCTGTCCTTGTTTATCCCCTCTGCGTGTAGCCCCTTGTGGGTAGTAAAGAAATAGGTAGTTCGTCTGTCTTTACGTTCAAATTCCGCCGTGGTTGACTTTCCCTTTTTATTCGGAATTCTTTTATTTTCAGTCTCTAGTCTTTCTTTCTTTCTCTCTTTCTTTCTTTCTTTCTTTCTTTCTTTCTTTCTTTCTTTCTTTCTTTCTTTCTTTCTTTCTTTCTATTGGATTCCCATATTTGTATGTTTAATATTACAAAAAATACCCCACTCATTATTATTATTTTAATATTCCAAATAAGGCAGCGTTTTCTACTACTACTACTACTACTACTACGTCACAAACGCACGTTGATTATATGCTTTGATTTCTTCGGTATTTCTTTTTCTTTCTTTTAACTTTTGTAGAGAAAATACTTAACAAAGTATCTACTTATGCCATTCTCTGTGTGCTGTATTTGCGTGCATTTTGGTGTTTGAGCTACCTATTACTCTCAAACCTAGTATTTTACAAGAGGTTATTACTCTTTTAAATGTCCACATTTTCCTCTCTCCCTCTCTCTCTCTTTCCAAATTTATATATTTGAATAACTATTTTGTTTAGAAGTATACTGTCGTGTGTTGATTTGACAAATCGATTAGCAGATATTTCTTTTCCAGCTAGCCTTTCACAATAATAAATTGGCGATTTGTCTTAATCCCATTGGTTTTATGTACTGACATGTCCCAGGCTATGCCGCTTGTCATTCTCTGAGAAGCATTTTATTGTATACGTTTTTATACCATCTATTTTCTGTGGGTGTTTCATAATCCCAGAATACTTTCAAGTATATGAAATATCCAAATCTGTCATGTCTATACTTTCCTTTGTTTAAGATTGGCCTGTCAGAAACAATGTGATTGATTGTGGTTCACAAGCTAAATATATTCAACTGTTAATTTTTGTATTCTTCTTCATTATATGGTTTGTGTAGTTTATAGCGGTAAGGCTTCGGTATTAGTCGCAATAAAATATCCTTTGCTCTTTTTGAGTCTTGTACTTCAAAATTTTTCTTTATCCACTTATGCTTTGTTCACTCTTGTCAGTTATTCGGTATGAAGTGTTTTCTTCTTGCCAATGTCTTTACGCTTCATAATCCAGGATTTCTGTTCATTTATATATTTGTATCATGTTTCTGTCATTCTTTTTCTATCCTTCTCAAAAAGTGTGCTAGCTTCCATATCGTTATTAAATATTGTGTAGTTCCATAGTAATTTTCTAATTGCCGACTTCAGTTATTCCTCTTTATTCGAGATAGTTATCATCTCACCGTGTCTGCTATTGAATGGCGCATTCTCAGTACAATCACTAATATATTTTACAACTTCATTCTTCTTTCTAAACCTCCGCGCTGTTCAATTTCTCTCGCTATAATTCATTGTAATATGACAGTGAATTTGTGTTTATTTCGTGCTCTAGTATTAAATTGTCCAAATGCTAGTCTAGACGAAAATACATTACCTAAGAGTGTTGTTTTCGCTATTTTACAACAATTAATTATTTTTAGTAACTGGCACGCGGTAGGCATGTGTTTATTTCAATACACTTATATACATACATATATACATACATACATACATATATATATATATATATATATATATATATATATATATATATATATATATGCATATATATATGTATATATACGTATATATATATATATATAGATATATATATATACACATACATATATATATACATATATATACACACACACACACACACATATATATATATACATATATATATATATATATATATATATATATATATACGGGGAGAGGGAGAGAAAGAAAGAGAGAGCAATATAAAAATTCTATCAAACGATTCTATTGAAATATCATATGTCCTTACTTGAAAAGCATATGTCATTTCAAGTATGCTCACTCGTTAAAAAATAAACTCAATAAATATACGTCAATCATATTAACATTAATGAAATAAATAGTAAAATTTTGTAGTTATTTACAAATCTTTGCAACAGTAAGTTTGCAACATTATGGTAATATCTTTTATAGTTTCTTATTTCAAGAATAATGAATTATGAGGACGAAGCTTTTAATCCCTATGCAAACAGTTAGAACAGGATAATCAGCACTGTTTTTTAAGGATGTGATTCTAGTGCACTGTATTGAATGAGGTAAACTTTCGGTGTATCTATTCCGAAATTAATGATACATATACAATTTCAGTTAACTTGCTCTATTTTGGCAACCAGGACAAGATCCAAAAGGTATTATGGACCTCGGTTTATATATTACGCTGATCAATAATGATTCCGGATCGAAATAAATTGATAAATGCGTATTATACATGCTCTTTTCAACAATCAAGGCAATACGACTAATACCTAATTTGAAACAACAGAATCATTGCAAAATTATAACAGTAGCACTATACAAATTGGTGTAGTTGAGACGTTTAAACATTGCTTTAAACGGAGCGACTATATGAACTATTAGATATTTGAGTAATGTTTACAAACTTTATTCCAAGATACAAACATTGAAAATTGCATAACTACGGAGTATGTTGAGAATATGATTTGAAGCGCAGTTCTGTTTTCTTAATAATATGGAGTGTGTGTTAACCATTGCATATTTAATTTCTGATGACGGTAAGAAATGATGCTATTCACTGTAGATTTGAAAGCTGGTGAGGAAAATGACGGATACGTATGTCATAAAGAGCTTACCCCAATGAAAATATCTATTATAATAGAATAATGATATCTATTATAATAGAATGATATGTATTATATTATATGACAATGCTAATTTTGAAAGATTAGGATATTTACATCATCATAAAGACCAAGATATTTACAACGTGCGTTACTGTACACAATAACAATTAAAATTCAATTTAAAAACGAGCGAACAGATTTATACAATTTTTGCTTGCATATGTGAGATTTATGTGAGATTTTGGGAACAGTGATTGCAAAACTGAAATTTCACTCCGTGACAAATTTGCGCACCGATTCTTTTTTTTAAAACTCTAGTGTATACCATCATGGTAAAAATGAGTATACACATCATTATTTTGGTTCTCGTTGATGTATGTTTGGTTATACTACATTTGTTCCACGCGGGAAATCCTCAGCACACACAAAGCATATATTGTTGCTCTTTATATATATGTATACGAGCAGAAGTTGTTGCCTATCTTCATAAGTCGGAGGCGATTTCTGCCACTGAGTATGAAATACATTGAAATACTATCTGGTAATCTACTGATGTAATTTGTGGGCTTACCATGATGTACTTTTCAAAACAAAATCTATACACAAAAGTTTTTCTTCGATATAAAATCCATTTGTGTATCTACTTTCATCTTTTTCTTTTTTCGTATAGAAGTACATTGAAAATGAATGTTCACGCCATTACGTTGGTTCCTGCTATTACATATGCTTACACTAAGTATACCGAAGAATAGATCTTACATCCTAACCGGCGGAAGCAAATTATTTATATGTATATATATATATATTATATATATATATATATATATATTATATATATATATATATATATATGTTTATATATATATGTCTATATATATATATATATATATATGTCTATATATATATATATATGTCTATATATATATATATATATATATATATATAATATATATATATATATATATATATATATATATATGATTACAGAATTACATATTTACTCTCACATATTATGTGGAAAGAATAATAAAGTTTTAAATTCTTGAATTTGTAATGTTTCTTCAAGACCACACTCCATGCACGAGACGAAATAAATGCAAAATAACGCCAATCGTTCAATAAACATTCATCAGTATTGAAAATTATGTTAATTTAAGATAACTAATTGGAGTGGACATTTTATGAATTTTACACAGTATCTGTGTGCTTACGAGTTCTAGCATATGTATCAGTAAATTTAACACAATATCTATAATAACCTACTAGTGGTTTCAAGTAGTGTTGTTATAAATAAAATGATATAATTAGCTTTCAGATAAGTTTATTTAATCTGACAAAACACGTAAATTATATGCACATTTAAAACAATCTATATTGATTCTAGACTTTATTCTACGAGCATACTCATATACGTGTACAAATAGAAGTGACATTTGCTCACCTGTACGCACACATGCATTAATCAGAAAATACATAACGTTAGACTAGAAACGAATATACTTAACTACAGCCCAAACAAAAAACCATACAGATACATAAATATATGCGCAAGCACATACATCTATACAGTCATACATATATGTACATATAAACATAGTATACACATTACATATATATATATTTATATATACACATAAAACACTCGACAAACATAAGCATTTGGATATGGGCAAATATATGTGTTGGCATACCAGAGTTCCATTTTACGAGTGAGCTGTAGATACACTTCAAAATTTAAACACTGATTTACAATAATTACGAAAAGAGAAGTTTTTGTTTAACAAGTTATAAGAGAAAACCACACTGAATGAAGTTATGTATACCGTAATATATGTGTGTAAAGACACACACACACACACACACACCACACACACACACACACACCCACGCACGTATAGGGTAAAATATAAAAAAAAATCCTTTGGTAATGAACTACTATGAGATTACATCGAGAAAGTTACCCTCCGAGTCTAAGTAAGGTTGTTTATGGATGGTCAGCAGTCACCTATGCATACGAGCTTCCCCTCTACACTGATGTTATTGAAGGGAAAAGCAAAGAACGATACAACTCGTACTAGTGACATCGCAACTCATTTCTACAGCTGATTGAACAGCAGCAACATGAAATAAAGTGTCTTGCTCAAGAACACAACACACAGTTCGATCCGGGAATCGAACTCACTACCTCATGAGTGTGAGCTTGACGTTCTAACAAGTTTGCCATGCGCCTTCGCCAACCCTATCAAATCCCTAATCGGTAGAACCTACTCTTTTAGTAGAACCACTTGTACTGATAGGAAGTGGATTTTATGTAGATTTAGCCCACAGACAAGCTGTAAAGCTAGGAATGTAGTCTATAGTATAAGATGTACAGAGGGACGGTGCAGTAACAAGACAAGGACATACGTAGGGGAGACAGCACGGAGAATAGAAGAGCGGGTAAATGAGCGTTGGAGGGAACCTAAGAAAGAGAAGAGCTCATCGGTTCTGTACCAGCAAGCCGAGCAGGAACACGGGGGCTCACTCAACAATATAGAATTTAAAATCTTGTCCACACATAGAACAGACGCAACGCTTAGACAAATTACGGAAGCTACACACATAATAGAAGATAAACCTAGCCTGAATAGGAAACTAGAATGGACACTAGCACCCCTCCCCCCCCCAACATACCACAACCTCTGACAGAATGTGACCCTCATAAACGGATAATAATATGAATATAATACAATACACAGATAAAGAAATGGAATTAAAAAAACTATATACATTAACAAAATAAATCAAATTAAATTAATACAAAAATAGAAAGAAAAGAAGAAGTAAGTACATATAAACAAATGAATAAAATAAATAAAAGTAAATTAAATGAACGTGTATAAACAGGGGATACGGATAATGCAGGCACATCCCCACCCACATACACTTGCTAAACTTAGATATATGTTTAGGGATATACGCATGCGTAAATAAAGTCACATCAATAGGAATACAAAATGGCAGACTATTGGTAAGGAGAGACACACAAAACAGAAAGAAGAAAGCAAAGGACCACTGATAAGGTCGCAGAAATGTGACAAAAGAAATACAATTAATATAAAATAAAGCTGAAGCAAGTGAACACTAAATATATAGTGCGTGTGTTTTTATTAGCTAAGCTGACAAACATGACCACCTCCAAATACAACGTTAGCACGCCGGGTAAATGCTTAACGGTATTTCGTCTGTCTTTACGTTCTGAGTTCTAATTCCGCCGAGGCACATTTTGCCTTCCATCCTTTAGTGGTCGATAAATTAAGTGCCAGTAGTGTATTGGGGTCGATGTAATGACTGCCCCACCCCCAAATTTCGGGCCTTGTCCCTAGAGCAGAAAAGAATATATATGAGTGTGTGAGTATGTGTGTGTGTGTATGTTACTATGTGTTTTTGTACGTATGCATGTATGTGTGCGTGGTTTGTGTATGTGTGTGTGTGTGTGTGCGTGAATATGTCGTACGGACGAGGATTTGTATCATTGGGTGTTAATTCTTACTGCGTAATTATTGTTATATAGAATGTCCAAAAGGGAACATACATTTATTTATTGATTATGTTGTGAAACTTTAAGAAAACTATGGATTTCTCTGCACAGGGTGACACATACGTATACTCACATATGTGTACAAATATATGTATACGTGTGTTTGTGTTCGAATGTAAATTTATGTTGAGATCTCTCTGTTTATCTATCTGTCTGTCTGTCTATCTATCTCTCTATCTATGTAGCTATCTAACTATATGTATATATACATACATACACATTTGCATTCCTACATGTACATAATTTTTCAAGGAACTTTCATCGGCAGCATGGCGCGATATTAAATACAAAATTTTATCTATTACTCTTTCGAATGTCCTCACATGCATTCAGTTACATCCACTTAATTTTTCCCTATTCATACTTCTATTTTTTAATGTTACTATATCTTTATATATGTTGCTTCTCTCTCTGTACCATTGTTATTCTTTTTTTTTCTCTGCATCTCACTGTGTAAGTATACATTAGAATGTGTCGAATTCGTTCTGAGTCTGGTAAGATTCTTAAATTCCAACTTTCTAAAATAATCCAGTCAAATAATATGGTAAGATAAGCGTTGACTCGAATAAATACATAGCGCGTACGAAAAATAAATAGGCAAATGATCGACAAACAATTATTGGTGCCAGAAATTCGTTTATAGTAATTATTAAATATCTATGCTCAAGTTATAAAAGGAAGATAGCAAATAGTCACAGCTGTTTGAAAGATTCTCTCACTGGCGAATGTTATTGTGTTTGGAAACACGGGAGTAGTACACAAAGTTTCTGAACTATAGAGGAGATTTCGGCGGATTCAGCATGGTAAATTTCAATTTTGTTATGCATCCCAATATCTATACTGTTACATATTTTACTTAATGGCTTCAGCAACAGCAAATGCATTTAAATACATACATATTCAACATATATAAGTCTGTCTGTATTTCGGACAAATTCAAAACTGTTTATATATTTCAGTTCGGTCTAGCTTATCTTTATTCCAAGAAAAATATATATGATATATGCTTGACTATCATCTTTGCTCATATACAAGTGAATGATCGTTGCGTTCTCGTCAAGTTGGGGAATGGTGACAGTTAACAACACTATAGAAATGACAGGTTTATTGTTTCAGTGAAGTGTTTCACCACCATCGATGTATATTTCAATCGAAATTAAATCTGCACCTGCTGCTTTAATGACGAAAATTGGACTTATAAACTCAGTGCTATAAAGAGGACGACGGAATTATCAAGATACAATCTGCCCAGGTAGATACAATCTGCCCAACAGAATGCTTATTTATGTTGGCTGACCTGTTCAAGACTATTCCTGCTCAGTCAATCTTACATGGAATGCTTATTTGTGTTTCGTAATTTGTGTTTCTTAATTTTCCATCTGCTACGTAGCTAGGTAATATCCTCATGTAAAAGTCACATTAATATATATAAATTAAGGAAATAAAAAAACATCTCATTAGGCTTCTATTCATATCTACTACGGAATTATCCCTCCGACAAAATAATAAATATAGATTATGATTAATTAATCTAAACAATAAGTTGCTTATACTAATTAATTTATATAAATAAGAGAGTTGTATTGAAGATGTAATTGTTTATATATTTTTTGCTGCAGTCATACGTAGGAGAAGACTTAGATACTTAATTATATACATTTATAAATACACACATATCTTACTCTTGTATGTTATGGTGACAAGCGACTATCATGGACATGGAAGGGTTTCAATTGGTACGTGTTTGAGTTGTAATGAAATAAATTTCGATGGTTGTGGATTGCACTTACTTGATTGTATCATCTGTTAAAGTGATTTTGTTGTTTTTTTAATGGTAATTGATGTATGATTCAATAGTTAACGTTCACGCTCGTAATACCAAGACATTTGAATTACTTTTTACAACCCAGGCGTCCTTTTGCACGGAATTACGTCTTTTTCTAGACAATGACCCATAAGTGACTTTATATATAGGTAACTGTGGTTACAAATATCAGAAAAAATCTATATAAGTCGAAACAATTTGTTGTCCTCTTATAATTTTTATAATTATTTGTTATATAATATTATGTTATGCTATATTCATAGTATTTAATGTAATATTGAAATATAAATAAATTTTTGGATTGTCAATATTATATCTATATTTAATTTATCTTATAATTGAATTATACCAATATTTTTATGGTATCCAACTGACATAGCAGTGAACTGGATGTTTAACACACTCCTTTGAAGGAATTATTCCTCAATTTGTTACTACACACACACACACACACATATATGTGTGTGTTTATATACATATATATATGTAGATACATACATACATATACATATAGACACACACATATATACATACACACACACACACACACATATATATAATATATATATATATATATATATATGTATATTAACTATGAGCATACATATGCAAGTATATTATCCTCATAAATTATATTTAAAGACAAGGAAAGGATAAACCTGAGTTTATAAAGAATCAAAATTTAAAGAAAACAAAATGGAGAAATATTGATGAAAGACAACTGACTTACATCAATTATTTGAATTAAAAAACAATATTTGATGTAAGTCAATAGTTGTTCAACAATATTTCTCCATTTTCTGTTTTCTTTATATACATGCATACAAAAATACAAATACACACAAGCACACACACACACATGCACACACACACACACACACACACACACACTCACACGCACACACACACACACACACACACACACACACACACACACACATATATATATATCCCAAAATTAGGGAATGGAGTAGATAAATCCAGGCCACATATATGCCATAACTAGCGAACTCGGAAATAATAAAAGAGAAGTAGACCGAAAGCTACTCTTCAGGCCAAGGATACCTTAATTATATGAAGTTTTCATTGTCATTAGGAGATACTGTGTTAACGTGTTGGGGATTCGAACGAAATGCATTTCAAAGTGTATTCAATCGAAAGGCATTTCCATCGAATCCCCAGCCAGCTAAAACGGGATCGACTAACAACAATGTAAGCTTCATTTAATTAAGGTGTACTTGGCCTGCAGTCTTGCTTGCGGTCTACCCCTCGTCTGGATAATTTCCTGCTCGCGAGGTTCCGCTACCTATGAAACATGTGTAGCCTGGATTTAATCTATTTCATTCTCTAGTTTTTGGATGTTTATTCGCATATAAAACAACCCCTGTTGCTAACCACGAACTATAAAATTAACTTTCTTCAACTTGTATTTCTATACGGGAAACAATTCACAACCTCCTGCGCCAATAAACCACTATTGTTCCTGAAAGTTGTATGTTATGTTTTCTAGAGATCGCTTAAAGTCTCTAAATTCCTACACTTTAATCCTTGGCTCTTATCTCCACACACACACGCACAAATTTATGTATATATATATTTACATATAAATATATATATACATATACATATACATACACACACACATATATATATATATATATATGTGTATGTGTGTGTGTGTATATATATATATGTATATATATATATATATATATATTATATATATATATATATATATATATATCTATATATATATATATATAATATATATATATATATATATATACATATATATATATATATGCGCATATAATTGAGGAGTTACAGTATAGCTGGAATCCCTTGTGCATTTAGCATGTCCATGTGCATATTTGCATTCTTGTGTGCTTATTTATATATTTAAATGTTTCCGTGAATAAGGATCGATTCCTTTCAACTTGTATTTAAGGAAATATGACTGTGTTCTAAGTTTTACATTTTCTAAAATATTTTAAAATTAATTCTTTATGACGTCATTGCATTTTGCTGGGACGAATACATTTCTAAAAAACATGAAACCTTACAATTATTCCAAATTTCCAAGATAAAGTGCATATTTGATTGCATGTAGGAACAATGGCAAAACCTGTATTTTTCTTCTTTATTACACCATCCTGTAAATATTCTAACAAAAATTATTTCACAAATCAGTAAATAATTATTCTGTTGTGTCGTATTAGTTTGTTTATAGAAGCTATACATGTATGTTTAAATCTGTCACATATTTTGCTATGAAAATAGTTTTCATGACACATATCTAGAAATTTGTGGACATATCTAGAAATGACACGTATCTAGAAATTTATATATTGTTTATAATAAATTTAGGAGGCTGTTACCTGATGTTTTTCTATCAAGTTATGCTGTGTGATATGAATTATACAATCAGCTTGTTGAGGAATAACCAGCCAGCAAGACATTGTACATATCCAGTGTAACAATTATGGTTATGAGGTTAACTGTTTCATGTTTTCAAATAATATCGTAAATTACATTGGTAATATGAAGTTTATTCTCCGGTTTCAAGGCTTGAAAGCTTACCATTTCTTCATGTTCCTGTAATAACATATTATTAATACTAGTTTACAGTAGGGGTGTAATGTATATTGTATTCTGTTTAATGGATTTGGGCATAACATAAGATGTGCTTCTGCAATACATAATATACTTTATATGTGGTTTCTTTGGTTTTCAGTATGATTTGTATCTGATGTACTTATATTTTTAAAAGTCTTATACCTTTATTACAATATCTATGACGAAATAGCGTTTCATTTATCGAATGAATTTATATTAAAGGCTACATTGTGCAAATAAATTTAAAGACACTTCTAAGAATATATTTCATCACTGGAATTTATATCAATATGGGAATTCACTATCTCAGTAAATTTATTAACATTTTCCCGTACGCTTATTATATGTAACGTTACATATTTCTATATTTATACATTAATGTAGGTCTATGATTAGTTCCAGTTTGTTCCAAAGCTATTTTGGCTATAAAATTATACAGTAGATTTATTTTTCAAGTCCTGTTTTAGGTTTGCATTTACTTCCTATGAGACTGCCAAAACTTATTTTAGTGTGGATATTTGACCGAATACAATTTCATACTCTTTCTCTCGCTCTCCCTCTCCTTGTGTATGTGTTCTTTTTATTTTTGTCTCTATCGCTCACTGTATACACACAAGATCTTACGCATATATGCATGCGTACGTAGACACACACGTTCGCGTGTGGACACACACACATACACACAATACCACAATTCTGGAATTAGTAGGTATTGCTATTGATATAGGTTATTCTATTTGTAGGATAGAAATCGATTTGCAAAGGAGTGCTAAGACAAAATAAATTTGTAATTAATATGATATATTTTCTTTGACGGGAAGCATTTAAAACACTGACACATTTTTAGAAATAAGTGCATATGGCAATATCGATGCTATAACAAATATGTCAAAAAACGTTGAATTACTTTACGCATCATAGAAATCTACACAGCTAGTACTAATTTGTAAGCTAAGAAAAATTTCTCTTATGAAGAAAAAAATTTACCTACCTCGGATAAGCTACACAGCATTATTCCTTTTTTTAAAAAGCATTTTGCATGTACTTTTTCATAGTTTTTGCAGCAATGCGCAATATTTTGTTATTAGAAATTGTGGCCTGAGACATTTTCAGCGCCATTGGTCTCCTGCAAATTTATCCGATAGACAAACGCGGTGAGTTGGCGAGAATCGTTAGAGGGTCAGACAAAATGCCAAATCTTTGCGTTATCATTTCAAATATCGCTGAGGTCAAATTTGCAATTTATGCTTCTGGTGCAATAAAATAGTGTACCAGTAATAACAAGGTCGATGATTTCATCTAATACACCCACCTTGTAATTGTTGGCCTTGTGCCAAAATTATAGGTAAACTATTACACGAAAGATAAATAAATTATGCAGAAATACAACAGCATTCACATTAGTGTTTTGTTAACATTATTTAAATATTATTTTATTGGCTAAACTGGCAACATGACCATTCCTGAATACAACAACAGTTTTGTTAACTGTTTTTGTGCTATAGGAAACCGGGTATCTATCGATCGACAGCCTATGTCTTATAAGGTTTTGGATATTCAGTTCTTGTATTCATCTCTCTAGACAGTCTATCGTTCTCTAGGTTCCTGTAGCTACTCGCCCCCACCCTTATTCTCTCTCTCTCTCTCTCTCTCTCTCTCTCTCTTCGTCTATCTCTCATTCTTTATCTATCTATACATATATATGCATATATATATATATACACGTATATATATACATACATATACACACTCACGCACACACGCATACACAAAGATTCCTATACGCGATATGGTTCGCGTGCATGCATTTGTGTCGGAGTGGGTATGTTTCATATGTGTGCGTGTGGGAATGAGTAGCTTTCCTTTGCTATAATTTAATCTTTTGTCTGCCTTCGTCAATTACGAATTTAGAAGTAGTAAAATTCAATCTAATACGCGTTTGATGGAATCGCCTAAAGATTCAGATGTATTTCTTCATATTTGTCATATTTTCTTTCTCTGGTTATATATTGCTTCGTTTCTTTATATCTTTATATTAAGACATTATTATGTTTCATGAAACAATCAGTTTATCTTACCTATTCTACGTTTATTACTTCTTTACATCCTTTCGATTGCTATCGTATCCTTTATACAGAAATCTTTTCTATACATTTTAAATACTTTTTATATTACAACCTATTCAATATATATATATATATATATGTGTGTGTGTGTGTGTGTGTGTGGGTGTGTATCTAATATATGTATATATATATATATATACACGCATATACATACATATATGTTTATAAATCTAATATATATATTTGTGTGTGTATTGTATATATATATATATATATATATATATACATTGTTTTATTCTTTTATTTGTTTCAGCCATGCGGTTGCGGTCATTCTGGGGTACAACCGTGGTTTTGCACCGTTACTAATCATTATTCTTCGGCTGATTTCCTCAGGTTGCGTGGGTTACACATCGCTGCTCCTGTATGTGTCTTTGTCTCTGCTGTTGGCCCATTTGGTGTATGAGGAAGTTTAACTCCACTGCCCTCATCTGTACCTCATGCCGGGCTGTTTATTCATCCAGTATTGTGAAGTGGAGGATGTATAATTCCGTTTTAAAGACATCTACGTCCACATCTTAATTTTTGTGCATGGTATTGAAGAGCTGTAGGCCTTTGAAACCTAGACTATTGTGGTACCTCGACTTGAATTTAGATGGCGTGGATGGTACGTTTGGTACAATACAATGGCGTCCAGTTCTGGCGTTTGTATAACATTTAACGCTGAAAGTACTAGCTGAAGGTACTAACCCTGCCTGCTAAAACTTTCCATATGAATATTATTACATATCTGTCGTGCCTTCGTTCCAGGGAGTGAAATCGTAGTTTCATCAGCTTCTCCCTGTAGCTCCTCTGCTGCACTGTTTTCGAACCATTTAATATAGTGATGTTGGACCGATTTAAGCGCCGCAGTTAATTTGGCACTATGTTGTGGCCATAGCTGAGAGCAATAATCCAGCTGGCTGAGAACAATGGTCCTTCACAGGGTCAGCATAACTTCTTGGTCTCTTGTCTTGAAGGATGTTAGTATCTCTCCAACCAGTCTGCATCTTGGTAATGTGCATTATAAACGATACATCATTGCATATGCTGATCATAAAGTCTTTTACTGCCTTTGGCTACCTAATTGCAGTCAGTGCCTTCGACTCCTCTAAATGAAGGCTGCAGTGCATTTGTGAGTTTATAGTGCAGTGCTTGATATTTCCCAGCATTAACCTGCATGTTGTTTACTTCAGCCCACCTGTATATCGTATTCAGGTCCAACTGCTGGCATGTGACATCATCTGGATTTTTTTATTGCCTGTAATAATTTCGTATAATCAGCTTAGCTGATATACTCAGTGCCAGTCTGAGTGAACATGGGCATAAATAAAAGAGTTATTATAAAGGGCAATTGTCCCAAGAGAGTTCTCTGGGAAACGCCACTTAGAATTGACGTATTCTCAGACAGAGCACCATTGGTTGCAACTGCCAGAATTCTGTCATTAACAAAGTCATGTAGCCACTCTCTCAGATTACCACCAGTACCAAGATCTTGTAGCTTGTGATATATCACACCACGACCTACCTTATCAAAGGCCTTTGCAAACTTTACACACACACACACACACACACACACACACACACACACACACACATATATATATATGGTAAACGAAAGATGCAAGGTGGAATATACGGGAATTTTTTTTATTAATAAAGTGACCGTGCTTAACATGTATGCTACTAGGTGTAAACCATTCGTTTTATTATCTAATAATGCTAATAATAATAATATTGATGATTATATATATATATTTTATGTATACATATGTATGTATATTAATATATATGTATGTATATATAAATCTAATATATGTGCTCACACATATTTATACATACGTATATTTATATACGTATGTATAAATATTTAGATTCATTCACACTCACACACACACAGACACACACAGACACAGACATACACACACACACACACACACACACACACACACATATATATATATATATATATATATATATATACATATGAAGTATAGTACTCTACCCCCGATATTGGAGTACTATTTATTTCCACCTTGTTTCAGATTTATGTGGTTATATATACATATATACATAAGAAGAACTCTAATTTTGTCATCCCTTAAACTTGATCTGCCTCTAAACTTGGACATTTTCATAAGTAAAATTTTATTTGTATATTTAATGCAGAGTTGCAGGGAGGCAATTTAAAATAGCCTTAGCCAGGTATTGTACTGAAATACTAAGCTAGGTATTGTGTAATTGATGTAGGTTAACTATGACTGTATATTCTATTTCTTTTCAGATTACTTTATTGTGTTGAAAATAGAGCAAAGAAATCCGTATCATAGTGGCATATAATCGTAAAAGAAAACAGGTTACATAAATTACTCGAAAAACGTCAAATTCTAGAAAAATTAGATGCTGGAATTGTAAATAGTGACATATTGAAAGATTATAAAATTGGAAGGATCACACACATCTACATAAAAAAGAACATGGTGGAAATATTGAATGCTGCACCCCTCTCTCTGAGAATATAAAAAGACAAACCAAAAGAAGGACTCTTCATGGACCAAAGCAAGTTGAACTCGATAAAATATTACATGAATAGTTTTTATCGAAGCGAAATAAACGTATAGCACTATCGGGACCGATGATAATTGCTAAAGCAAAGTCTCCTAAGAGAGAGTTGAATATCACAAGGGAAATGAAATTCAGCCAAGGCTGGCTTAGCAGTATTAAGAGTAGACATGCTATAAGGCAATTAACAATTTCAGGTGAACAATTTTCAGCTGATACGTTCTTGCGAAAGGTTCCAAAAAATAATTGAGGATTATGCTTTAACACCAGGTATTATTTAGAATGCTGATGAAACTGGTATAAATTGGAAGTGCTTACCCACAAAAATTTTCGCTGGATCAGACGAGCAGAAAATAAAAAGATTAAAATTAAATAAAGAGAGACTTACAGTGATAGTACGTGCAAATGCTTCTGGAACTTACAAACTTAAGTTTCCTGTCATTCGTAAATCTAAGTGTTCTTGAGCATTGGAAAGAGTTTCACCTTTACCAGTATCATATTCTTCAAAAAATGGGTGGATGAATCAACACTTGCTCACAGAATGATTCATACTAGAATTTTGCCAGCTGTACAAAAGCAGTCTCATGAATACGTAAGTCTGATTCAAAGTGGCTGCTGCTATTTGACAATTGTAAGTACATCCTCACGAGACAAAATTAGTGTTATCGTGTGAGAATGTTTTGCGTGCTACTTACCACCGAACGTGACATCTCTCATACAACCTATGGACCAAGGGATTATTTAGAACTTAAAAAGTTTCTACAGAAAGGATTTCATGATAAATATGGTAAATAGCAATATTAGTATAGGCGATTTCCACCGCAATTTTACCATCAAATATGCCATTTTTACCCTCGCAAGTGCATGGGATCAGGTTCCAGCAGGCACATTAACAAAAGAGTGCTCCCGAAGCGAAAGAAGAAGAAAATGAATCTGGAGTACAAAATATTCTTGAAACTACACAATTTCCAACCAAACACACTGTTCTTCAATCACTTGATACAAATAGAATTGAAATGTGGGTGCGACAAGATCAAGAAACCGCTGAACAATGTACTGAAGAAAATAATGGTGATGAAATTAGCGATAGCGTCAGCTCCCATTCGAGTAAATGGCAAGAAAACTTTAATGAGGAAACATGGTATAATGCAGAAAAGTCTATGGAGATAGTGATAAAATTTCTAGAAAGAAATCCTTTCTATGTCTAGTACTGGGATATCGTATTTGTTGTCGGTGAATGGTCAGTTTATTTCTTAGAGTAAGCTTTGTTTGACCTAAGTTATCTTCATTACATCTTCACTTTTAATAGCGTATATTAAATTCCTTGAAAATCTTGTAAAGTGATTGTTTTTACGGTAAAAGTCTGTCTTGATTTGAATTTGTATGTTGTGTCTTCAATACTGTTGATGCAGGTCCCGCAATTGGGGCGGCCACATTGTTTTGACTGTTGTTGTAGGAATTGTGGAAGCTAATTTAGCGCGTGGGAGGAATTTTTAGAAGGACTTCGATTGTCTTTTACTTTTGATTATTTTGAGTATTTCGAATGCTTGTTTCATTTTTACGTTTTTTTAGTAGTAGGATGTTCTGATGGATAATATTGTAAACCTCTATAGCGACGTTATGCCTCCATTCTTTTTGTGTCTCATGAATTATCTTACTATATTTGTATAAACCGAAATGTTATTCCTCACATGATCAGTAATTCTGATTGGAGCAGTTCAGTCGATTACATCGATGCTAGTATTTGACCAGCTTATTATGTTATCGACTACCAAATTAGGAAAGGCAAAGTTGCACTTCATTTAGTTTGAACAAATCTAAAGAAGCTGATAGCAACGTATATTTTTCGACGTTTTAACGAACATGACACTTGAGGTGAAAAGCGCATGTCCATGTCTTATGTGAATTTTCCTTTCGATCCTTGTCATACTTCAGTTTAATTTTTAAAACTTATCATTTAATATAACACCATTCGAATATATTATATTTTTCGTCCTATAGCAGAAATATTTTGTGCGTCGTCTCTTTCTTTTTCACGTTCTCTCTTTTTCTTCCTCTCCCACCTCTCTCTCTCCCCTTTCCTCTCTCACCATCTTACCTCTCTGACCTTTTTGTCCCTCTACTCTCCACCACTGGTTTTCACTTCCACTACCATTTGACCTACGTCTATTCCCTTTTTAACTTACCTTTTTCGATTGACCAATGACTTGTCTTATCCTGCCCCTCTTGGCTTCTCTAAACTCTGGCGATCTCTAATTTCAACATCAGGTTTATTTTTTTCAACATCATTGTTTTCATCTTTCGCTCTATCCTTCATCTTTCTAGCCCTATAGAATATTTCCTATTGCATTAATTAAACACGTCATGTCTTGTCCCAGAGACCCACGACCTTATTTTTTGTATAACGTATAATTTACTTTGCTTGTATATTTACATTTATACCTGTATCATATTCGTATTAGTTTTCGTCACTGTCAACAACGTTTGTTCAGTATCCTAGCACCTATTTGCTATTGACGTCACCAAATGTGAAGAATATCGTTAAAGGCGTGAAGTTGTAATGATTCTGTAAACGACAACTGACGAGGAAAAAGTATATGTATGTCTTGTTTGAGAATTATTCGGTCGTTCGTTGTGTTTCGGTTTTATTTTTGAAAAAATATATATGTAGCTTGACTGAAGTGGTGTAGAAATTTTATGCATTAAGAAAAAGTAGGTGATCAAAATTTTAGAATATTAACAACTTGGCGCTTTTATCACACATTCACATATATATTATACATACATATATATATGCACACACACACATACACACACACAGGCGCGCGCACGTATATATAGAAACAGATGGCTGTGTATCTGTGTGTTGATTGTGTACATGTGTGAGAGTTTGTGTGTAAATGTGTAATTATTTTATAGCCATTTAAATACGCGCATAATGCATATTCTACAATGTCAACAATCTATAGTTACAACAAACATGTCATCAGTTATGATCACTGAGATTAATACATTCAATAGAGAGAATACTTAAACTGACAATTTATGAAGCATAAAACTTTCATCATAATAATAATATCATAATTATCCAAATAATCGTCAGAAATCTAATTTCCTGTGATTTGACGAAAATGAGGTGATGAATCGTCCAAGATTATTATTAACAAGACACCTTTGATGTCTCATTTCTCTCTCTTGTTCCTCTCCTTCTCCCCCCTCTCTTTACGCATAACCATGTATAACATGTATGCAATATACACATGGACTGATAAAAAATATATATGTATATATAATACAATAGATATAATATTTATACAATATCAAATATACAAATAACATGCAGTTCAATGCAGAGAAATCTCAAGCACTCTACTATCGACCCGCAGATAGACTATAATTAAAATATACAGGACCAATGGGCTGTGCAATCCCAGAGTAAGACACCAGATGACTAATGATGCAACATTCCATGTGCGTATTACCAAGATGGCAACAGTGTGCGGGCAAGTAGCTAGATGAATTCTAAGATCATTCAGAACTAGCTGTCCACTTTCTCAAACTGAAATATTATCGTATTTCTCCTCGTGAATGATTTACTGTAACCACCTATTACATATCGTATGGAGATCGCCCGCATAAAAATTCATTTCTCTCTTAAACAGCATGTGTTATGTGATAAATACATCCAACGCCATGCTCTTTTACTCTTTTACTCCTTTACTTGTTTCAGTCATTTGACTGCGGCCATGCTGAAGCACCGCCTTTAGTCGAGCAAATCGACCCCGGGACTTATTCTTTGTAAGCCCAGTACTTATTCTATCGGTCTCTTTTGCCGAACCGCTAAGTGACGGGGACGTAAACACACCAGCATCAGTTGTCAAGCAATGCTAGGGGGGCAAACACACACAGAGACACAAACACACACACATATATACATATATATACATATATACGACAGGCTTCTTTCAGTTTCCGTCTACCAAATCCACTCACAAGGCATTAGTCGGCCCGGGGCTATAGCAGAAGACACTTTGCCCAAGATGCCACGCAGTGGGACTGAACCCTGAACCATGTGGTTGGTTAGCAAGCTACTTACCACACAGCCACTCCTGCGCCTATTGGTCTTTTGAAACAAAATGCCTATATTCTTAGAATATCTCATGTCATCTCAAAGCAGATCTTCCTGTCTTGTTCAGTTTTATTAACTACTAGATTTAGATAAATTATTATTGCAAGATTAACATGCTGATGATAAATTACAAAGCACAATACAATATTCCTGTTATTAGCATTTGATTGATTAAGAAGCACAAAGGGCCAGAGAAAAACATTATGGAATACATTTAAAGTATAATTATAAACACCTATCATCAAATCTATATATAGATTGAAATATATGCTTGGCTACCTCTAATTTGAAATCTTGTATCTATTAAACGCGGATACATAATGAAATATATGAATTAAGGCACAAATCTAAATACGAAACTGAATTTATAGAGACATTTAAAAGCATTCAGAAGGATTAGAATTACTGTCCAGTTATTTTCTGAAGTCATTGTATTGTTGTATGGCCCCGCAACGACCTAATACAGAAAGCATATTTTCAAAAGTATTCCAGTCATGAGTAGCCTGTCTTTATGTATATCTCGAGCCACATTCTAATATTTAAGATTGTAAAACTGAATTTAAGGAAAATGTGTCTGAGATTTCCAGCAATTAAAGTGACTTCATAGACACTCTCTTGTAACCGTTTTCCTTAATAGAAATACAACTGTTAATCCTTATTGTAAAATAGTATAGATATTATTAGAATAATCTTACCAATATACATTTGAATATGTCTGAGATAAAACATAATATACAGTAATAATTGAGAATGATGTAAACATACCAATACTACATAGAATTAATGTAACAACATATATAAGGCGGTGATTTGGCAGAAACGTTAGCGCACCGCGCGCATTGCATATCATTGTTTCGCCTATCTTCACGTTTAAATGGCGGTGCCCCAGCATGACCACAGCTCGTGAGATGAAACTAGATGGAATAAAGAAATATACATGTGTGTGTGTGTGTGTATGTGTGTGTGTGTGTGTGTGTGTGTGTGTGTGTGTGTGTGTGTGTGTGTGCATGTATACACACACACGTACACACCTATATTTTTAATACTTTTTCATTCTATTGCGTGTTGGTATCTTTCTTTTGCATCTGCTATTTTGTTGTTGATCTTTTATATTTATGAAGCTATATTCTTTAACCTGATGCTTTTCTTTACACGTTGCAGAACTGTTATTTTAACGAGTTATATCTATTTATTACCCGAAGAGACACACCTGCACCGTAGGATACCCGTAAACTAGTTGTGAAGTATCCCACCCGTGAGGGATCGATGCTAAATATGTCGAAACAATTGTAATGTTTAATAAAAATTATCTTATCTTACGTCTCTCGTTTACCATACATACATAGATTACATATATATACATGTGTCTGCGCCTGTGTATGTATGTATATATATATATATATATATATCATATCATATGTAGGCGACTACATTTATATATAGAGATCAATGCTACATAGTCTGACTTCAATGTCCAAATGTTCTATAAATTTATCTTTCCTACATAGCAGGAAACTTGAGTAGTCACAGCAGCAAAAATATTTCATATGGTCCAAGTCCCACAGTTTACTGACCACATCTGTACAATAGGAATCGATTAAAAAGTTATCCTACCAACATAACCCATTCGTCTCGATGTTTCCTCTTTGGAACGCTTATGGCATTGAGCTCTATTTCAGCATGTTTGACATAATCGCATTTTCGCCGCTCTTCAGCAAATATTTGCCATACCTTTCAAAGCTGCTCACCGTTGTGAAGCAAAATGCGTTCTCAGCACACTCTAGAAACTTGTTGCCGTATTTTGAGTATTTTCAGTATTTTGAGCCTAAATGAAATCTCATTGCTTTTGGGAAAACTGTTCTTGTGACTGTCTATGCTGTGCACTATCTCCTTCTAATGTATGCACGCTGTTTATGAGTAAGTTGTTCTTGTCTATATTGGGCAGTAACGTATTCTCGCTGCTTTTGCTTGTCTCGTTATTATCTGAATTTCTTTTCTGTTTCGTTCGAACTCTGTTTCTTTGCTTGCTTCTGTATACTTGCTGCATCTGGGCAAAAAATACTTTGTTGCTCATTCATATTTTTATTTTTGGAGTACAATTTTATTGAACAAATTGGAATTGATAGGATTAGAAAAAGAAAAGGAAGTCCATGAATACGCCTTGCCTCACATGCTATGAATGCACGTAACATTGGTACAGTTGCTTTTCTTTATATTTCATTTCTTTTTATTTCATATCCAGTAAACAAGAGTTTAAAAAACAAGTACTCTGCAAACATTTCAGAAACTGGAATTGACTCTTTTGTAATAACACTATTCTAAAATTTGCAACATTTTTAATTGCAATTAATAAATAGTACATGCTTAATGAAGAATTCGGGGACATCATACATGGGATAAAAACATATTTTCTTGCTAATTTATTTAATATAATGAACATTTGGTTTTTAAATGACGCTATAACTTGTGCTCTCACAATTCTGTAAATGGGGAGAATATGGCCTGTATTGGTAATCATTGCCAAATGGAATTGAATAAATAACAAGCAAGCTGTGGTGCAAACATCGCTTATGATACCTATGTATATGTAATGTGAATTCGGTGAGCTTGTATTTCTCATTTTAGGTTGTAAGCATTTATCAGGTTTTGCAATATCATATGAATTATTCGTATCGTATATGAATAGTCGAAGAGATATAGCTATAGGTGGATAAGACTCTGATTCTTTGGAATTAGAAGAAAAAAGAAATATTTTGACATCCACATATTCTAATATTAATATAGGGGAAGATATGAGCAAGAGAGCAAGCGGTATTGAGTTTTAAAGATAGAATTACTGACTTTGATATCCACACCATTATAGTTAACTAACATGGCAAATAGCTTAAAGTTGTTCTGACCATATAATCACTTAATTCAAAATTACATTGTGCATTGACAAAATAAATCGATATTTGTATAAATTTAAGTTTTTGTAAGTGGCATTAGACATACTCAAATACTAGGCACTTTCGTTCCCCATTTATCGTTTCAATACACCATCACGAAGTATCATGAAGAAAATTTATTATAACTGATAAAAACACTGGACAAAGAGGGTCGTGAAAAATCCATAGCCTCTGTTTTAATGCTTTTATATGCAGAGATTCTCTTTAAGCAATTAATAGTTTCAATTTTCTGAACACATTTCAAAGAATACTGACAGACTTAAAGTTGAAATAGCATTCTAATTAATATGTATTATGTTGATGGGAGTGCATTAAGTTATTCAAATTCTCTCAAATATACTTCAAATCTACACAACAATCTTTTTACAAAGGAGCTAAATATTTATGCGATTAAAATATTAAATAATTTGTATATAAATCATAAGTACAACTATTATATAATTGTCAATACTTGGAGGAAAATAATCATTGTCTCAGCACCAATCGGTGCTGTTTCATTCGGAAATAAATTGACAAAATTGTTTACGAAATTTAGTAATACTTCATTCAATTATTTCTGCCAAAATTATTCTTTAAGAGTGATGCTTATAAGTACCAGTGGGGTTAAACGGACTGTTTCTAATTCTAAATTTAGCATTATTTGGCACCAGTATTTCCCCTAGAGCTATGTAGAATAGAGTGCAGAAATTTTTTCAATTTAAATCAATTATCAGAAACAAGCGTAAACTAATATTGAATAAAGGTTTGTAAAGCAGTGAATGTAGTTAAATACATACATTTTCGTTTACATTGACCCTTTTATTGAAATCCTTTTACAATTAACAGTATTATCTGCTGCATTTATTTAGTCGACTATGCCATACCCTCATACATATCACAAATCAGAATGAATAATTATTAATAATTGAATTTAGTGATGCGTTCAACTTGTCGGAAAGGTAACAGATACTTTCCAACAATATGATTTGAACGAAAATAAATGTGCTCAGTAACGAATAAACTAATCCTTTATCAGCTTTCAGCCACATGGTAACTGAATAACGCAAGTGTTATATCGTAACAAGTATTGTACATTTAAATGTAATTCAAATAAAATTTAAAGGTATGTGAAAAGGAAGAAAATAAGAACATGTAATTCAATTAGAAGTTACATTTCTTGGCAAATACATCTTGAGTTATAAATATAAAAGATATTGGAAGTATAGAAAGTCAGGTGGAATTGTTCATATAGAAAATCTACTGCGATATTAAGTATATTAGTTTTCAACGAGAGCTTCAGGAATAAACACCAATTAAGTCTTTCTCTTACTCAAATATACGTACATAACATATATACATAGCTTCTCCACTTGCACATACATACATACATACATACATATATATATATATAATATATATATATATATATATATATAATATATATATATATATACATACATATATACACATATATATATTACATATATATATATATATATATATATATATATATATATATATGTATATATATATATATAGTGTGTGTGTATGTGTGCGTGTGTGTATGTATATCTATCTTTCTCTCTCTATATATATATGTGTGTGTATGTGTGTATATATAAATATGCGACAAATTTAAAAATCATTAACTCAGAAAAATGAATAATGTATTTTCTAAGTTTACAGCTGAAGTAGTTCTCCTTTAAAATTTTGACATATATTAAATTTTCATTGAGTTATCGACTCGATGAGAATATAATAAAATCTAGACAATACAATCTGAAATGTTTTTCTTAAGAATCTGGAAGCGTTTACTTCATTAAAACTACACTCTACATTTTTTAAAAATATTATCTCATATATCCATACGAATGGTGAGATTTTATACGCTCATAGACAATATTTATGAAAAAGATCACAACGCCTGTGAAGCAAATGTTTAAGAAAATTCGTGCGTGCTTGCGTGTATGCGTGTATGTTTGTGTGTGCGTATCTGTGTATGTTGGCGTGTGTACATACGTACAAATAGTAAGACTACAAATAAATGTGAAATATATACGCAATAATACTTATATTTTACTGGAAATTACTTCTAACAAATTGACAATTAATACAACAATAGGACAAGTTTCATCAAAACCATTTGGGAATTTCAAAAGAGAAATTACATAGAACTCTGAGAGTCTGCCCTGCTCTAAAAGGGACAAAATATTCAACACAAAATTTTCATGAATTATGATTATACTTCTGCAGAAAACGAAAAAGATTAAAAGAGTGTTCTTAAAAACAATGCTTCAAGAAATAAAGTAATAAAGGGTAAAATAGCAATGAATGAATGATAATTTGTAGTTGGTTACTTGGTTAGTAGCCTTAAAAAGAGAAAGAACAAAAAAATCTTCGACAGAACAATGATTTCCAAACTATTTGCTCAATAGTGGAAAATATGAGATGAAGAGAGGAGCGTGAGAGAGTAAGAGAATGGTTGAGATATAACTGCAGGAAATGGGATGTAAAATTTTAGTAAATCATTTTTGAACTCAATCTCTAAGAGAAAGAATATTGCCAGTGGTACCAGACAATATTCTAAATAAGTGTATTATAAAATTGAAGAATACCTCGCAAGATAACATGATAAGGGGGTCTACAGGAAAAATCAATTGTCATTGAAACAGATCTGATATAATCATTCCAAATAAATTCATAAGAAAAAGTTAAACGTAGAAGACTGTGACTCAGAGCAAACTGTATTAGACAGAAAAAGGAATATTACTAAAGTTCTTGATAGATTAACACAAAGAATTGTAGATTTTGCAGATATAAAAGTAATCAACCCTTGGCAATTCTAATCAGTCAGTAAACAAGTATTCAGCTCAAGATAATCGATGTGGATCGAGAGAAAGTATAAGTCTTCTTATTGAATAAATGATACTAAGGCTTGACATCAAGGTAGACAGGAAGGTCAGGCATGATATCATCTGAAAATTCCTTAATGAAAGTTAAAATTGGATTGCAATAAAAAAACAACAACCCAAATCCCATGAGAAGCAGTATGTAGAATAACAATAACCATTTAAATCAATATTAAATAGTATCTTTATGCATATAAAATTTAGAAATCTCAGGGAGGCTTCCAAAAATCTCATATAACTTACGTTTGCGAGAGACCAGCTTACCACATTTTGTGGAATGAAAAGACAATAATACGCACCTTACCAGAATTATCTAAAGTATGCTGAAATTGTTTATTTATTACAAAAGATCAGCAGCAGAGTGTGAAGTTCAGAAATATAAGGGTTTACGAAAAACAAACGAAATGAATCGTAATATAAGAAACTACACTGCGAAAAATGCTGACTGGGGTGTGGATATGAGGAGCAGAACATTCACCAGCCTTACTTTTGAAGGTAAAAATAACAGAAGCCGACTTTCAGAGAGATGGATACGAAGACTCAGCTAAGTATTTGTTGAAGAGTATCCACAAAAAAAAAATACAAAGTTCAGAAGAAATATTTTGCAAACAATAGCAAAAGTAACGTTAGAAACAGAAGCCATGTAAGCGTCTAGATTCAAAATAAACTGCACTTCATATTCCAGAGTTTTATGTAGGCCACAAAGAAAACATCACATCAAAACGGAAATTCTGGGAAAACATACATGAACTGAGGGTACAAAGCTGCAATGAATTCTACATTAGATTATGTATTATTAGTTCATAGTCATTGATGTACAGGTGGATATGACGTTTACTATTTTCAATAAGCTATTGAAATAATTACAAACCCCTATAAACCCAGCGTTTGTGAAGCAATACTGGATTTGGCTTGCTCCAAATATGAGATAAAGCAGAATCTTTTTGCAGCGCTCCCAAGCCAAAGAAATACGTCGGTTATTCATATATTTATGTGGCTTTGGTCACTACACAAGTTTCAAAATCGTAGAACTCAACATATACATATATATAACTTTTGTGGTGTTATTACCGAAGCTGCCCCCCATATCATAAGCAGTTGTTCGAAAATGTCATCACAGTATTATCTACCGGTGAAACATGATGTTGTAACTAGGACACTGTATAACGAGATCCACCGAAGACAAAGAAATAAGAAATAAGTCATATCCACTCATAATAAAAAAAGTATTGGTAGAATGTCTCAGTGAAAACCATAATAATATGTAAACACAATAGACTTGATATAATGATTTGGGATAGAGGCGAGAAACTGTGTACGGTTGTGAAGATCAGCTGCCCAGCAGATGTTAACATAAGGTGAAAAAGAGGATACCTATGCTGAACTACTGAGAGATCTTCATCTACTCTATCCGGATTACAAGTTCCGGGCTATACCTATAATTATTGGGGCACTGGAATATGTAAGACACTGCCTAAGAGAAAGACAGAGACAACTCATTTGTAGACTACAGATCCAAGCCATCACTGGAACTGTGAAATCTCTAAACTTTCTAGATGTTTGTCATTTAAGTATATATGAGCATGTCTAGATATGCAAGTATATGCATGAGAAGACATATATAAAAAAAAAACATGCAAATCTACACATATACATACACATATGTATAATTACATTCATATGTAAATATGTACTTATATGCGTAAATATATCTGTGTGTGTTTCTATACACACAAACACGCACACACAAACACATACATGCATATATATATATTATATAGATACAGAGAGGAATAGAGTGTGTGAAAGAGTGAGAAAGAGGGAGAGAATCCCGTTTCTTACCCACAAGGATAAATTTTGTATATACATAATTTTGGTGAAAACAAACTGTGATAAAACTAATTTAGTCTGTCCTGTTTCCATTTTAATGCAAGCGCTGAAAATATTTATTTACGTATTAATATTGTAGTATGTTTTAAATCTTTGTGTTTTTTGTAGCAAGTATACAATTTTAGCATTGCTCTGAAAAGTTTATAAATTGGATAGAGTAACATTTATGTTGCCAATGACAGCCAACATGATTAGGCTGACAAATGTCAAGTTTCCTAAAGCATCATAAAATATTGCTCATATCTGTGCCAATGTGTATACAGCATAGTAACCTATACGCTAGCTAAGCTATAACTGTTCTAGTCATAGATATAAATTTCTTGTGAGTGCTTCGTTTACGTTTGACAGTGCGAGAAAATGTGTGCGCTCCAAAAATAACAAAGCTCGCTGTCACTGGCAAACGAATAGAGCAGCGTAACATCTACCGTGCTTGACCTAATTGATTGTGTTGACTGCATAACTCGAGAACACATAAGAAACTCTCTGGCTCTGCTCAAACTTTACCAAGTGTCACATCTAAGATGTGACACATAGAAGGAGACTGGGATGCACAAGTACCTGGATAGTGTTCATTTCAGTTAAGTCGCCTGAAACAATGAAAAAAAAATTCCTTACTCCAGAACACAATATGAGGCCAAGTCCAGTAACTGAACCCACAAATTTGTGATCAGGAGCCGATCATCTTAACCACAAGCCCAGTAATTTCACAAAGTTTATCTTACATGCAACATTATTCTTTAAACTATACTATTTCGTTAGTAAGGTCTTTATTCATATCGATACAGCCTTGGACAAGTAGTCATTGGCAATCCTAGTTCTTGATAAACTTGACTTTGCTCGTAAGATTATAGAACAAAAAATACAACCAAGCTTATTATCACTTTTATGTATTTTAAGATAAGATTTCTGGAGTATAATAATTCCTACAATTTGAGATTTTAAATATATTAGTGAAAATGATTTAGATCATTTAGAGTGTTTGTATGTTTTTACGTTCTTTTATTAATTCTATTAAGCGCAATGTAACAATACGTTTTCAGCGCATAAAGAAAATGCCAATGCATTCTGAAGTTGTAAACTCGGTTAGCTGGTTTCTAAACGTTAAAAAACCTATTCTTAGTTCATCAAGATATACGACAATTTATCAAGACATACGAAAATTGTAAACGTCAATTTATTATCGTGTTTTCACGATCTTATATTAACTTTTCAGGTAAAGTTATCAGGAACACCGAGCTTTCTATGTGAATCAGATATTCAAATAAATATATAAAAGCTATTCTTTCATTCCAAATAAATTAATCACACAAACACACATACAGATATAAATATGCACATATACTCACAGAGCTACACAAATGTGTACGCATATGTACATACCCACAAATATACACTCACACAGACATATATAATTTGTATCCAATGCGGGAACGAATACTGTCTCACTTTCTACGATAGCTGACTAGAAACTGGTACTTTATATGTATATGACCAAATCATACAGCATCAAGTAGATGCACTTGTAGGTAAAACCACAATTCTTTATAAAGGTATTTTTAAGCGTCCAATATCAGCGTGCAATATTCGATGGAAGAAAATATTTGGTATTGAGATATACTTTCATTCATATAAGTACAGAGAAATATATTGGCCATTATATTCCGTGTTAGACTTAACGCTCTTCATATGAAGAAAAGAATAAGACAGAAATGTTTATGCGGTACTCTACATACCAAATACATGCCATCAGCCAGTACATGCCAATACATATCATTACCAAATCAAAATGCAATGTTAAAAACAATACAACAATATAAATGCAATGTTAATTATGCATGTGGATGCGAAAAGAAGATATAAATTGATTTGATAATTCACTTAGTGTAACTGGCTTTCTAAATATGACTGAGAATCACACAATTTACGCTGCGTATGTAATTGATATAACCGAGTGTTAGCTTATTTTACTGACTAAGAAGAACGAACACAAAGACAAATTCGTGAGATAATATATTATTTTATCTCCAAAATTCGTTCCAGTGGTCCCATTTGATCATAGCTCCATATATTCAATACTTGTCCCTGCTATTTTTAACTTTCTTATATCCATCTGTGAACATTGCTCTCGAGAATGATGTCATCTCCGGTAAGAATCTGTTGTCTTCTGTAGACATTAGATGTATCATATTCTTCCTTTTTTAAGATATTACTGACAGCGCATTGCTTTTTCTTGAAACACATCTTTACTTTTGCCTGCCATGAAAAAGGGCAAAAAGTGTTACTACAGAGAAGAGGATTTGCATGATCCATATAGTTTAATACATTTGTTACGTCCGCTTTTGTATTTGTGTCGGAAGAAAACTGGTCTAATAAAATACGAGCAATGAGCAAATAAACCAAGATCAAAGCCAATAATTATCAGCGCGATACCATTTCTGGGGTTGTTTTTGTGTAAAGAGGATTGGTATATGAATATTTCTTTGCAGAAGATTCATGCATCCTTAAATATGGGAATTCTAGTTTAGCATATTGTTACATAACGTGACACATACCTTTCTATTAATACATGATCTAATTGATGTGTATTAGGTCCGTAGTATGTTACTTTTATGTGTTGGAATCGCATTATTCTCTCTTAATATGCAAAAGTGAGCATATTTTCCCTTATGATACTTTGATATATGGTACAACCATAGGTAAAAGAAGGCTTGAATATTTTGAACATGTCAAAGAAGGATTAGAGAGGATTATATCACGTCGTTCAATGTAGTTTAGATAATAGATATTAAATTGTTAATCAATTTATTTCCCAATTAAATAGAAAAGTGTAATTTAGGATTGACATTTATTGTGATAATTACTAAAGTTGACGGCACTATCATAATGCTAGTTCTTTACAACAAATACAGAATAAATAGTTTCTTGTTTTCTCAATTATTATCTCAAGTACCAAGTAATAATCAAGGAATATACTGAGTGGAAAAGTATCTTTGCAATTAGAAAAGTAATTGCTGAATAGCGAGAGTAAATATTTAGGGTAATTAACATAATTGTTTGGCATCCTTTCTGTCTCGGGAGACAATGGAGTTGCGCATTTTTTTTTTTTCTAGGTCTAGTCCGGCTGTTATATTTTATTTCCTGTTACATTTCTTGCTGTGGCTGTGTAGTCCTATCCTGGACAAACACTCCCTCTGGCAGGTACTGCAAATGTAGCGAAGACTGTTCCTGGCTGATTGTAGTGCCATGGTCTCTTGTTTATGTCTCTTCCTTTCTTTCCATTTCTCCTCTCTCTTTCTGTCACTCCTCTGTATACCCTCTTTTACTGTACGTCGCCATTCTCCACGGTTGCCGGCGACTGCCTCCCAACCGCTAATGTTGATGTTGCAGGCCTTCATATCCTTTTTGCAAACATCCTTGTAACGCAAGATCGGTCTACCCACAGACCTAGTACCCCTAGCAAGCTCTCCGTAGAGTATGTCCTTGGGGATTCTGCCATCTTTCATACGGCTAACATGCCCAAGCCATCTCATACGTCTTTGTGTGAGGAGTGCAAACATGCTTGGTATTCCTGCTTGCCTGAGGACATCTTTGTTGGGGATATGATTCTGCCATTTGATGTGGAGGATTTTTCGGAGGCAGCGCAGGTGAAAGATGTTTAGGCGACGCTCTTGGCGTATGTATAGCGTCCAGGTCTCGCTTCCATACAGTAGAGTGCTGAGTACACATGCCTGGTAGATCTTCATTTTTGTGGTCTTGGTCAGCTTATTGTTGTCCCAAGCCCGTTTGGAGAGTTGGGCCATCGCAGCAGCTGCCTTGCCAATGCGTATATTGAGCTCAGCGTCAAGGGATAGGTTGTAGGTGACGGTAGAGCCCAGATAGGTAAACTTCTCCACCTCTTGTAATCTGTGGTCTCCAATATGTATGTTTGGGATGTCCGATGTAGCCTGGCCCATGATGTTGGTCTTCTTAAGGCTGATAGCTAAGCCAAAGTCGTTACATGCTTGCTCAAAACAGTTAATGAGCCTTTGGAGGGCTTCTTCTGTGTGTGTTACCAGAGCGGCATCATCAGCAAATAACATCTCCTTGATCAGGACGTTTCTGATTTTGGTCTTGGCACGCAGGCGCGAGAGATTGAACAGTTTCTCGTCACTTCTACTGTGCAGAAACTCTCCATCATCTGATGTCTGAAAGGCATGTGACAGCAAGAGTGAGAAGAAGATGCCAAACAATGTAGGAGCGAGGACACAGCCTTGCTTTACCCCGTTTTTTATTTGGAAGGCGGCTGATGTTGAACCGTTGTGCTGTATGGTGCCTTGCATGTCATCATGGAAAGACTTGATGATCCTCAGCAGCTTTGGTGGACATCCGATTTTTTGGAGCTGGAGGAAGAGGCCTGTTCTGCTTACCGAGTCAAAAGCCTTTGTTAGATCAATGAAGGCCATATATAATGGCATTTTCTGCTCTCTGGACTTCTCCTGAAGTTGGCGTATGGAGAATATCATATCGATAGTTGATCTGCTTCTTCTAAAGCCACACTGCGATTCCGGATAGATTCGAGAAGCAAGTAGTTGTAGCCTGGCCAGGATAACGCGGGCAAAGGTCTTTCCAACAGTGCTTAGAAGGGATATACCACGGTAATTGTTACAATCACCACGGTCACCTTTGTTTTTGTAGAGCGTAATGATGTTGGCATCCCGCATATCCTGAGGGACTGTACCCTCTTCCCAGCACTGACACAGAAGCTCATGAAGGTGCCGAAGCAGGATGGTGTTTTTGCCGGCTTTGATGATCTCTGAGGGGATGCCGTCTTTTCCGGAGCCTTATTTCTTGCTAGGGAGTCAACAGCCTTGGTGAGCTCTGCTATAGATGGCGGACTGTCAAGTTCGCACATGACTGGCAAGATCTTGACACTCTCGACTGCAGCCTCAGCCACTGTGGTCTCCCGTGAGTAGAGATCCTGGTAGTGCTCCACCCATCTATTCATTTGCTTGTCTTGATCCCTGATGAGATCTCCAGTAGTTGATTTCAGAGGGGCTGACTTGGTTGCGGATGGACCGAGGGCCTTCTTCAAACCAGCATACATCCCACGGGTGTCGCCCCTGTCAGCAGCTGACTGGATACTCTGACAGATTTCCTGCCAATACCTATTTGCACAGCATCTGGCTGTCAGTTGGGTTTTATTTCGTGCCTTTCTGAGTTCTTCGAGTGACTTTGTAGAAGAGTCACTCTTGTATTGCACCAGAGCTGCACGCTTTGCTTCGATAACTGGCTCCAGCTCTGAGAGCCCAGCATTGAACCAATCTGGGTTTTGCCTTTCTCTCATGCCGAAAGTATCCAATGATGTCGTATACAAGGCTTCCCTGATATAGTCCCACCTACTTTCAGCAGAGGAGGTTGGGCAGCTACTGAGGGCAACCTTGATAGAAGCAGCAAAACATTTTTGCAGTGTAGGGTCCGAGGTTCTGGCGGTGTTGATGCGTGGTCGGCCCACTTTCTTGGAGCGATGGACTTTTTTAGGGAGAATCCTCACCCTGCTTCTAATTAGTGAGTGGTCTGTGTCACAATCCGCACTGTGGTAACTGCGGGTCAATAGAGTGGAACTCAGAAAGGATCTCCGTGTAATGATGAGATCCAGCTGATGCCAGTGGTGAGATCTTGGATGTCTCCAGGATGCCTTGTGGGATGGCTTGCTGGTGAAGAATGTGTTTGTGATGCACAGGATGTGGTATGTGCAGAATTCGAGTAGTCTCTGACCATTGTCATTCATGTTGCCAATACCAAAGTGTCCAACACAAATGGGTCACGAATCATGGTCAGATCCCACGCGAGCGTTAAAATCCCCTAGAAGGTAGATATTTTCAGTCGTTGGTATATTTTCTAGGACACAGTTGATATCTTTGTAGAACTGGTCCTTGGTCTCCTCTGAGCTGTAGAGAGTGGGAGCATAGATGCTGAGTAGATGTACTGAGCCAGAAGAAGTCGAGAGGCGCAGTGAGAGGATACGCTCAGTGCCTCCCGATGGTGGTTCTATTGAGGAGAGTAGTGAGTTTCTCACTGCAAAGCCAACGCCATGTTGACGAGTTTCTTCTGGATCTCTTCCCTGCCAAAAGAAGGTGAAGTCCTGCTCTTTGAGTCTGCCGTTTGAGGGAAGTCTTGTCTCCTGCAGCCCTGCAGCCCATAATTAGTTCATAACTAATGTACATTTAGCTTTCTACCTCTAGAAACGATACTATATTAATTCTTTCCAGATTACTATTCATAGAGACATATATACAGTAGATTAGTATAGAAACTAGTATCTTTCATAAGCTTAATTCCACAAATTGCAAAATATGAACACGTTATTTAAAAAATTAATAAATTTGAAGTGTGTTTGCTTAGTTAAGTATTTGAAACTAATAAAAGAAAAAATCGTGTAATTTCATGTTACAATCTAATCACATGAACAATTAAATATATTTTACTGTCGAATAAAAATGGTTAATATATACGAGGGGGTACCCAAAAGTATCCCGGAACGTTCTATGTGGAACAAGCCCGTTCCAGTTCAGGTTTCTATTGCTAGAAGCTACTTGATGCAACCTTCAGTTATCGGTTTGCTTTCCGGTGTTGTTCAGTGCGCTCATACTGTCAAGCGTCTTTGTCTAGCGGTGTTTCTCCTCTGTTCGTCGATTTTTGCGATGGCCGAAATGAAGGAACAGCGTGCTTCCGGGAAATTCTGTTTTCTGCTGGGGAAAGCAGTGGCGGAAACAGTTTTCCCGCTTCAAAGAACTTACAAGGACGCTGCCATGAGCAAAACAGAAGTTTACGAGATTGGTTTTCATATTTAAGAACAGTCACTAGTAGCTTGAAGGAAATGGAGACCAATCTCGTTCAGGACGACAGTTGACCTCCCGAACGAATGAAAATTCGTGAACTGATCTCAGAAGACCGTCACAGAACAATTGACAGACTTGTTGATATGACTTGTTCCTGGAAAAGAATTTTGAGCGAGAAATTGTGAATGAAAAGAGTTACAACAAAATTTGGACGTTGCTTACTCACGAAAGATCAAAAGCAGTCACAATTGAATGCATGTTGCCGACTGAAAGAACAGTTGGAAGCTGATCCGGATCTTTTTTGGAAGGTCCTCACAAGTGACGAAAGCTGGTCCTACGGAATTTGCAGATATGGAAGAGGGGAAGACAAAACGACGAAGGTATCACTTCGCAAGGGTGCCAGCACTGCTTCTAACTGTGGAAAATGCGTGTGATCCGAGGCATTGCTTCAAATGGAGAATACTTTGAAAGGCGATAAAAGCATAAACATGAATAAAATAATATTCCCAAATTCCAGTTTGTTCTGGGTACCCCCTTGTATACACACACACACACACACACACACACACACATATATATATATATATATATATAATATATATATATATATATATATACACACTGGATATTTCACAATTTTAAATTCTCTAAAACAAGAGAGTTCGTGACAAAGTTAAACAGAAATCACTTCAGATTACAACCACTGTTACGTAACCGGTTCGTCTACGTTTGTAAGGAATGTTTGCCATGATTTTATACTGAAAATGAAAGAAATAGTGAAAGATGAATATGATTTAGCAACATGAGAGACCAATCCTCACTAATTGAAAATCAAAAGATACATTTTGTGGCTTGATGGTTACAGTATTCTTAAAGTAACATCATTTTTTATTTCTTTTATTTTCTTTTTTGTTTTGTATTTTCCTGTATTAAGTCACTTTTATGGGGTTTTTCTTACACTACTACATTATGTTAACAATATTTGTGGCAACAAGTTTCCCGTTTTTTATTATTCAACTAAAGTTCCTATCTTTGGTACAATTTAGATATTCATAAAAAATATTTAGAAACACAAGCTGTCTGAAACAAAATTTGAAATTTCTATCTTTGTTATCGCATCTAAAAACGCATCTGCCTGACTCGTCCAACATATGTGCATATATTACTTCTGTCTTCATGAATACGCAGATGCCTATATTTAGTATGCAAGCGTGAATTGTATATTTGAATATGCGTATCAAAGAGCCTGTTGATTGATCATTCATTATTGCTTTTGCTAATATTCTAAAAATTATTCGTTATTCTCTTTTCGGTATTCATGCAATTATATACTCACCACTTTTTAGACACACACATACACTTAAAAATACAAATACATAGTATATTACCCTTACAGTCCTGCAATCAGTCGTCGCATCTATGACTTTGGCATGACTTGATAAGCTTTCCCCATACTGTTCGGAATTTTCGTTCGTGTTTGCTGTTTATCATTATCAATTCCTTTACACCTCATAATCCTTATTGTAGTATCTTTGAATCTCAGTCTAGATCTTCCATGATTTATTTTCCACTTGTGTAGTTAGAAGTAAACAAGTTGTCTTAGGAGTCTGCTGTATTCTATCCTGTGTATGTGTAAACGAACGTAATGTGTAAACCAACGCAAATTTCCATCGTAGAAAGCAGACAAGTACGCCAGAGAATCTCTTCATTCTTGATATTCATAATATGTTGCAGCTGTCTCATGATATATGCATGTAACTTATCTACTCGAGTGTTATATAAGCTGTTCATGGGTAAGCTCCGTACAACAAAGAAGAAATTACTATAGCTTGATATATCTTATATTTGACTTGTAGCGAAACATACTTATTTTTCCACGGCCGCTCCTGAAGCCTGACAAATGAACCACTAGATCTAGACATTCTGTATATGATTTACTGGTCCAGTCTTGCATTATCTGAGATGGTGTAACCTAGGTATCTGAATACTTTGCAACATAGAGATGTTTTACAGGGGCAGCTAGATTCTCCGCAGGCTGGTAAAGGCATTCGGTTTTCTGATGTTAAACTTTAAGCTGAACAGTTGCGCAAATTATCTACCAGTTTCCACATAACTTCAGTATTGTAAAGAGAAGGTAATTGAAGCATTTTGGACAGTTTATCACAGCGAAAGGTAACGTCTTTTTTAAAGATGGATAATATGACTTAGTGAAAAGTTGAGTAAAGTTCATAAATGAACATGGATCAAACTTTGCTTAAATAAATCAGTTCTCTAATACTTCTGAAATATTTTATTTTTAAACTTTCAAATGCGACACTTCATGTGTGACAACCTATATATATATATTATATATATATATATATATATATATGTATGTATGTATGCATGTATGTATGTATGCATATATGTATATATATATATATGATGTGTGTGTGTGTGTATGATTGATTGATTGATTCTAGTTTCAGCTTATGAGCTGTGGCCATGCTGGGGCACCGCCATTTGTAATCGCTACTTTTTGTTTGGATGAAGTTATTGCAATTTCTATGGAACCTTCTGAAAATGAGGGTGTTTGTATATACACCCTTAAGGGGTTTTCTGTCTTTGCTTTTTTTTTTAAGCAAAATTATTACAGAAAAAAATACACCTTACTTAGAAAAAGAAATAATCCCACCGAAAAATTATTTTTTCTAGTTTTTTTTTTTTTATTTTTACTTTTGTTCACTTTCATAGTTTTGTGTGATTGTCCTGTAACCAGATTTCTCTTTTTTTTTAATAATTTTATTTTACATTATCAAATTATTTTTGATTCATTTCCAAATGGGTTGCACTTAAGGATTATAGGATATTTTGGCTCTCTGGACTTTGAAAGAAAAAAAAAAAGGATTTTTTTTTTTTTCAGAATTTTTTTTTTTCTTCTGCATAATTTTCCATGTTAATGTTAATATATATATATACATATATATATGTATGTATATATGTGTATATATATATATATGTATATATATATACATATATATATATTTGTATATATATATATATATATTGTTACGGAATCACCCGTCGTCGCTCGTCCCGAACGGCTCACACAAGTTCCGCCACGGAACCCAAAGAGGCGGAGAGAGGAGATACAGATAGATACTGCCACAACCTCAACAGCACAGAGATACAGAGGCACAACCCGAGATACAACCCAAAGAGGCAAGGCAACAACTGGCAACACTGGCTTATATTCAAACAACAGTTTATACGACAATTACAATTGCTACACATCAAATACATTTAAAGGAAACATGCACGTGACTACTCAATACATCATGCAACAGATCAAACATTTAACAACACCATTTCAAGATTACAATTCAAAGCATAATACAACATCATGTAACAATTCAAGAGTACACGTCCCAAGACAACAGTTCTCTTAAAGTCTCTTTCTGAACATCAATACCACAACTCGATAATCGACACATCGACAGAGTCTCTGACTGTTCTCTTCACTGTTCAATACACCGTGACACATATCAATGCACAACACATACCTCAATTCCCATTTGAATCTGCCAGTGTCCCATTCCTCTCAATACTGCTAATTCCTCTGAATACTCTGCTAATTCGCCTCTGTGCATATTCCAATCGCTCGCTCCTAGGCCTCCTCGCATCCCAGCTCGCTCCCAGGAATTCCAACGCTTGCTCCTTAAATCCAAGGTTCCATCCACTCGCTCTGACCTCCAGAGTCCGTCCGTGTTCCTCGACGACCGCTCAACGACTGCCCAGACCTCACTTCGTCTCTGTCCTTCTTCCACTCCCTCATCTCCCTCTGTTCTACCACCTATAGTCTTTCTATTTGCTATCTGATTCCTTACTCTATCTATATCGCCTACTGTCCCTTAGCCTCTCTATCTGTCCCTTAGTCTTATACTCTATCTCTCTCATGACAGCTCTACCAAACTCTCTGCCTGTCCTTCTCTCCTACTGTCAATACCCTCTTCATCTGCTCTTAGATTCCCTTAATCTGTCCTCCTCTTCACTTCTTCAAGGGGTGCCCAGAGCGACCCCTAATTCACTCGCACAAGGTCACAGGTCATTCCAAAACCCATTAGTCCTCCATTAAACAAAAGACTGCACCAGCTAAACCGTAACAATATATATATATATTACTGTGTAAATTATAAGGGTAAATAAGTAGAACAATTTATTACCAGCGGTTTGCATGAGTAATAACAGTCATAAGACAACATATTTTTATATATAAGAGTGTATAAATGTTTATACACGGAGAGAAGACCCGTAAAGGAGTTCTTACATGCGACTTCCCTTTTTAACATGTAAGAAGTTCTGTTATGAGTATTCTCTCCGTGTATAAACCTTTATTCACTCTTATATATATATATACTCACACGGTTGTGTATGATTGTGTATAGAAGAAACTATTAATCAAAGGAATTCCAACTTTGTCTGAGCTTCATGTTTCATTTACAATCTTATAAAAATATAATATAATATAATATACTATTTAAATGAAAGAATATTAAATGTTCATTCTGACTGAACTAGAACTTTCATGCCTTAAACTATGCAATCTTCAGGTTCATGTAGTAGTGGTGACAGTTATGTTTTACAAATTACAACTGTAGTGAGATGGCTAAAATGTGTGCCTTAAATGCATTTGTACAGGCTCCAGAATGTTAAATTTTGCAAACTGTGTTATGACCAATCAATGTGTGGCTTCATTAAATTACTTAAGTTGATTAGTGTTTGGTTTAGGCGTCACGGTTTGTTAAACATGTGCAGTGACCTGTATTTTGATCCTAGCCAAAGCAGTAATCGTTTGGCTATTTTTAGAAATGTAACATTTTCTAGTGATTTTTACATTTCAGTTATCATCATTACCGTTATCGTCACCTTTATTATTTTTATCATTGTTGTTGGTGGTGGTGGTAACAGCTGTGGTAATGGAACTTTAACTCTAAATAAGATTATTTCTACTGACCGTTCTTTTAGCTAGTATTTTCCTGTTATCATCATAATGAGAACCTTTAGTATTGTTTTTGTTGTAAGCTGTAGAAGTAGTACCTCTAAGTATTATTATTATTCTTTATTTAGCTTGTGTTGGAATTTATCAATAAAGTTCTTTTCTTTGACATTTCTTACGATTTCACTTAGACTGTATAGTTTGTAGAATGGAAATATTATAAATATTTCTAGATGGTTACTCAGAGGTATCTGACGGACATCTGGATCTCTAATTTGCTGTCGGTACACACGTGAACGTTCTGATAGAACATTTCCAGTCTGACCCACATAGCTTCTTCAGAATTCGAGCATTTGAGGCAGTAAAATAAAAAGAAATGCTTTTGCAATTCATATTTGCGTTTGTGAATATTTTTCGGTTGTTTTGTGTTCATATATTTGGCAGTATGTATGAATTGGCATGTGCCACAGCGGCTGTCATTGCATTCTGATACAGTGAATGACTGATCTTTGTTGCTAAGGTCAAAATGTTGTCTTTGTTAATGATGTTTTAATAATATTTCAAGCTGTCTTTTACTAAGAACTATAAGCCAATCCGATATTATATGTTTCCATTCATTACTTTGGTAGGTTTACTTTGGCAATGTTGAAGATATTCTGGTGACATGGGTTGTGTGTCACTATAAATGGTATGACTTGTTCCTGTTTTCCTCTTCTTTGGGTCGTCCCCAGTTGTTCTATGGGTATTTTTATAGCCTGCTATGCCATTTTCTAAAAGTGGAGACAGGTAAATTTGTTTGAGCAAAAATTTTCTTAGTTCTGTTATGCGTTTGTTCAAAAAGAATGGTACACATTCTTCTGGCTAGGCTGTATGGGATGTTGCGCTTTGTATGTGGTGGATGACACGACTTAAAGTTCAGGTATTGATGTGTGTCCGTGTGTTTATAGTATATCTGTGGTAATGACGGTGTCCTTTTTAATTACTGTTATATCTAGGAGTGGTAATTTGGTACTACTCATCTCCTTTGTAATTTGGTGAGATGCGTATAGGTTGCTCAGGAGTATATTGAACTTCCAGAATATTTAGTGATTCTATCCAGATTATGAAGCAGTCGTCAAGATAACTCTTCCATGCCTTTTCACTATAATTTCTAAATTCAGTGCTATAGTTTTTTCCTGTTTCTTATTAGAGTTGTTCTAAATATCCCATTACAGAATTCTCGTAAACAGGCGCAAACCTTGTTCCCATCACCGTTCCTTTAATTTGAATGTAATTATTTCTATTAAAGAAGAAGGTGTTGTTTTCTTGAATACGACTGACTGTGTCTAATATAAATGGCACTCTGAATCTCTTGGGAATCTCTTCACTATGTTTTTCTACCAAGTATTTAATTAGCTTTATTCCTAAATCCTGTGGAATATTGGTGTAAAGGATTAAAACATCAAAACTAAGTAAAAGTGGATTTCTTTCTGTTGTTTTGTGAAGGTGGGGCAGGAAGTCGATATCATTCCTGATGAAACTGGTTATGTAGGTGCATAGTGATTTCAAAACAATGTCGATAAAATTGCTTAGACGGTCGGTAGGACATGTTCTACCAGCAATAATAGGTATAAGTTTTAAGTCTTTTGTATATAGTGATTTTATGTACTCACTTTCTTTTTCTTTTACAGCATGCTGAATATATTTTGACTTATGTATTTTCGGTAGGCAGTATTCCTCATACAAGACTAGAAAGGGTCGAATTTTATTCCAAGTCATCAATGACAAGAGGAAAGACCGTGCTACGAAGCTTTTGAACAAACTCCAGCATCCCCTTCAGAGGAACGTGCTTTGGTTTTTCTCCGACGAGGAAAATTTCTGCCAGGATCAGGTGGTGAACACATAGAGCAACCGTTGGCTTGTCGTATCTCCAAAACCTACTGAGGGTGATGAATATCAGACATCCAGTCAAATCAAGGTGTTTGGAGTGATCACTAGTGATGGCGGCGCTATGCTTCCATTTATCTTCCCACACGGCCTCAGACTCAACACAGAGGCCTACATCAAGTGTCTGGAGGAGGTAGTGTTGCACTGGGTCAAGTGAGTGGCTGCTGGAAGACACTATGTCTGGCAATGGGACTCTGCACCATTCCATACAATCAGGATAACCCAGTCATGGCTATCAAACAATTTCTACGACCACATTACTCCTAACATCTCTCCACCCAACTTCAATGACTGCAACCTCATTGATTATTACGTGAGGC
>NC_042998.1:124192488-124204988 GCF_006345805.1 Octopus sinensis | reverse complement strand
AAGAGAGAAAGAGAGTAGGAGGAAAGAGAAGTATGAGTCGGAGCAAGAGAGGAGAGGTGTGGGAGGAAGTAGGAGGGAGGGGGAGAAAGGCAAGGGGAGGTGGTTAGATGAAGAGGGGAAGAGAGCTGAGCTCATGTGGCGCAAAAGAGCGAAGAGAGAAGATTAATCCATGTTCACGCCGCAAGGACAAATGTGAACACGGACAGGTGTTGCAAAGAGTGAGCGGTAGAGTGGAAATTGCGTGAGACCGGAATGTCATTGCCGAGGCGGATGTCTCGGAGGTGTTCCGCGAACAGGTCAGCCAAGAGGCGTCCCGTTGATCGGATGTACACAGAATGGCAGAGAGAGCAGGAGATGCAATAGATGATATAGGTAGAAGTTCAAGTGAAGGAGTCGGTGATGTGATAGGGTCGATGATGGGTGCCGTTGAGGAGGGTCTTGTTGGAGAGGTAAGGGCAAGTGCGGCAGCGAAGGCGAGAGCAGGAGAACGAGCCAGGTTGGGTGGTTGGGGAAGAAGCTGTGGACCAAGAGGTCTCGTAGTTTGTGAGTTCATTTGAAGGAGGGGAGGTGTCGGTTAGTGAAGATGTGTGAAGTGGGGGTTCGGTCTGGAGACGCCGGAAAGCTCGGAGAATGGTGCGTTGGAAAGGTAATGTTAGTGGGGTGGGAGGTGAGGGGGAAAGGGATATATATATATATATATATATATATATATACAGGGGGGCCTCTTTCAGTTTCCGTCCACCAAATCCACTCACGAGGGTTTGGTCGGCCGGAGGCAGTAGAAGACAGTTGCCCTAAGTACCGCGCAAAAGAACTGAATTCGAAACCATGTGGTTGGGAAGCAAGTTTCTTACCACATAGCCACATCTGCGCCTATATATGTATATATATACACACACAAACACACACACACACACATACACACATACACACACTCACACACTCTCACACACACATATATATATATATATTTCAGTATGTGTGTGTTTATATAATTTCTTAGTTCAGCTCTCTCTCTATATATGTATATATGTTTGTGAGACTATATGTATTTACATATGCCAAGTCATCTTATTGGATACGTGTATTTTGTAATCAAGTAATGTAAGACCTCCTACTCACAGACATACTTGGCAATTTACCTTATACCATCTACTAAAATATAAGAGCACTTGGGAACAACAAGGATGTGTATAAACTACAATAACTCTAGACAAATTATTAATCCATGGACCAATAATTACTTGAGTGTATCAGTTATAATAACTTTCGTACTCGAAACGTTACTGAAACATCTAATTAGCTTTGAGAATAACGAGAATATATATATATAATATATATATACTTAATTATACTTAATTATATCAAAGGGAAATGGAAATTAATTTAAATTATAATTTCCAGTGGCTTAACGTGTAAAAGTTTAGTCTAAAGACTATGTATTAGCCATAAAATACAGTGTATATTTAAACACATAAGGAATCCACTCGTGGGATTCAACACAATAGAAAGCTAAAAAGCTAGAAAGCTATAGAACAGCTAGGTTCTATAACCACAAGATATAGATATAAAATTCGATAGGAACGAAATGAAAAAATAAAAACATTTTGCCCTCTAGTTTCCTGGACCAATTGGTTTCTGATTTTAGTTTAGCAAGCAAATAACCCTTACACGCTAGGTAAAATCGTCTTCAGCAGGTACACCCTAGATAAATATATAAACACGAGGGGATCAAACTATGTGCCTCTTCTTTATACATCCTATTATCACTGGAAATGATAGTTTTAATTATTTTCCATTTCCCTTTGATATAATTAAGTATTGTAAGTTTTTGGATAATTTTCGGTTTTTAAATGTCGGCATTTTTTTATTGCCGGCGAAGGGTTGCGTCTGCGCAGTAGAATTTGAAAACTTTAGTATATATAAACAAGAGACACATAGTTTGATCGCCTCGTGTTTATATATTTATCTAAGGTTGAAGACGATTTCACCTGGCGGGTAAAGGTTATTTGCTTGCTAAACTAAAATCAGAAACCAATTGGTCCAGGAAACTAGATGTTAAAATGTTTTTATTTTTTCATTTCGTTCCTGTCGAAATTAATCCCTAATTTTGTGGTTATAGAACCTAGCTGTTCTTTCTAGCGTGTTGAATCCCACGAGTGGATTCCTTATATGTTTAAATGTACACTGCATTTTATGACTATATATATATATATATATATATATATAACAATTTAGGAATGGCCTAAACAGGCCATTCGTCCACCAGAAAGAGCAGCCATAACTCCAACCGCCAAGTAGTGTAATTCGGAAATAAGGTGAAAATTTAAAAACACTTACCCTAATTCATCTTTTATACGATGCATCGTTTCAGTGTCTTTAATGATAGACCAGCTTAATTAAATTAAATTAAGCTAGTCTACCATAGGTCACTTCATCAGTAAAAGAAACCTGGGAGAGACGGATATCACGAGGCGACTGTATCAATGCCTCGGGAATATCTGTCTTAAAATTTTCAAGACCAACGCATTCGCGCCAAACTTATCGGCAGCAAATATAAACTGCCGATTCAATCTCAGAATTAGTCAGAAAATTATCAATTAATCAATTTAGGGTAGCAAAAAATTCAGTAAAAATTTATCGCTACCAGCGGCCTAATGGAAAAGAGAAAATAGTCAAAGACTAAATATGTATAAATATAACAATTTAGGAATGGTCTAAACAGGCCATTCGTCCACCAGAAAGAGCAGCCATAACTCCAACCGCCAAGTAGTGTAATTCGGAAATAAGGTGAAAATTTAAAAAAGTTTTTAAATTTTCACCTTATTTCCGAATTACACTACTTGGCGGTTGGAGTTATGGCTGCTCTTTCTGGTGGACGAATGGCCTGTTTAGGCCATTCCTAAATTGTTATATTTATACATATTTAGTCTTTGACTATTTTCTCTTTTCCATTAGGCCGCTGGTAGCGATAAATTTTTACTGAATTTTTTGCTACCCTAAATTGATTAATTGATATTTTCTGACTAATTCTGAGATTGAATCGGCAGTTTATATTTGCTGCCGATAAGTTTGGCGCGAATGCGTTGGTCTTGAAAATTTTAAGACAGATATTCCCGAGGCATTGATACAGTCGCCTCGTGTATATCCGTCTCTCCCAGGTTTCTTTTACTGATGAAGTGTGACCTATGGTAGACTAGCTTAATTTAATTTAATTAAGCTGGTCTATCATTAAAGACACTGAAACGATGCATCGTATAAAAGATGAATTAGGGTAAATGTTTTTAAATTTTCACCTTATTTCCGAATTACACTACTTGGCGGTTGGAGTTATGGCTGCTCTTTCTGGTGGACGAATGGCCTGTTTAGGCCATTCCTAAATTGTTATATTTATACATATTTAGTCTTTGACTATTTTCTCTTTTCCATTAGGCCGCTGGTAGCGATAAATTTTTACTGAATTTTTTGCTACCCTAAATTGATTAATATATATATATATATATATATATATATATATCTGTACAAATATGCCTGAATACATGTATACACGCTCACACATATACTATGGCCGATATAAATTTGGGATATTTGTTTGGTTCTTGGTTTTCCCCCTGTTACGGTTTACATGAACAATGAGAGAGTGAGAGTAGGAGATTCAAAGAAACAAGAGACCCAAGATGAGTGCATGTGCTGGGCTTGGTGTCAGCAGTAGTAGTAGTAGGAGGAGGAGAGAGATAGATAGAGAGAGAGAAATAGAGAGAAAGAGCGAGAGAGAGAGTAAATTAAAGAGTAGTTATCAGAAACTCTGTTCAAATTAGAAGTTTTCCTTTACGAGAATTTACCTTAATTTTTTTAAATTAGTATTCATTTCAACATTTTGTACATGCTCCATAAAATTTGATAAAGTTAAATTATATCTGACAGTACATCTATTAGACTAGCTAGCTGCCTCTCTTCCTGTCTCATTCATTCATTTTATTTCTATCACATACACGCATGCTGGTATGAATGTACGACCCCCACACACAGACGCACAACCACACAGACACACACATATACATATATATAGATACATATATATATATATATTATATATATATATATATATATATATATATATATATGTATATATATATATATATGTATAAGGGTGGAAAGGAACACACGAGTTGATAATATGAAAAAACAAGTCAAAAATAGAAAATGCTAAGATGATTTTATAGTGAATCTTTCAGTACCGGTTTCAGTCATTTTGAGACCTTTTCAACTGTAACGATAAAATAATTAAATTTAGAAAAATTGGAAGAAAAGTTTTTTTAAAAGAATATTTCTGTAGTAGTGTTCAGATATAAGTAGCATTCTGCCTTTCTCTGACTCCCTTGTTTGCACTTGTGTGTTCGAGGTCGTACTCGAAACGTTACTGAAACATCTAATTAGCTTTGAGAATAACGAGAATATATATATATATAATATATATATATATATATATATATATATAATATATATATATATATATATATATATACTTAATTATACTTAATTATATCAAAGGGAAATGTGCAAACAAGGGAGTCAGAGAAAGGCAGAATGCTACTTATATCTGAACACTACTACAGAAATATTCTTTTAAAAAAACTTTTCTTCCAATTTTTCTAAATTTAATTATTTTATTGTTACAGTTGAAAAGGTCTCAAAATGACCGAAACCGGTACTGAAAGATTCACTATAAAATCATCTTAGCATTTTCTATTTTTGACTTGTTTTTTCATATATATATATATATATTACACATACTTGCATCCTACACACACATACATACACACTCACACATACATACACACACACACTCACTCACACACCTGTATGTACGCGCACACACATGCACATACACACACTTCCACACACCCACACGTACATACATACACACTCATACACATACACACACACACACACACGGACATACATCTATGCACACACATATATACACACATACTCACATACATTTCATCGGACACACTGACACCCAGACATACACACAGACACACTCACACATCCACACACATACACACTTACGCGCATACTCGCAGGCGCGCGCACACACGCGCTTGCGCCGGTTCGCGCACGCATACGCGCCGCATGCACCTCGCTCTTGGACCCGACGAGACCTCCCGCTCGTTCCTGGGACCGTCGCTTGGCGTTGGGTTTTCCCACGCCCGTCTCCGCGGGACCACTCTTCCATCTTCCCCTCAGCTGGAGTCCTTTTTCCTTAAACCCCCCCTTTTTTGTTACACACACGCGCACACATATACACACATTGCTTAAATATATACATTACTCTTACACACATTCAATCTACTCGCCATTAATACTACCACGACACTGGACACACACACACACTACTACTCAACACACGCTGGCACGCTACATACGCCCCCACCCCTTCCCCCTCCCTCCCTTCCTCCTTCCTTCTTTTTCTTACTACTGACCAGTGTCTGTTATGCCTACCACTGTCTCGCCCTACCTCATACGCCTACACACAGACGCACACACTAACACATACATATATTTTTTGTTTTTTTATCTCGCCTCACACACACACATACACACACGCACACACACATACACACACGCACACACTCACACATACACACACATCTGTTGCGTTACCAACCTTGTCTCCACTCTTTTGCCTTTAAAAACCTACTTTGCTCTTGTTAACGTAAACTTCCGCCTTTCACCATGTGTAACTCGTAAACACCAGTCGTTTTTTTTTTCTCTATCCCTGTTGCCCGCTTTGGGATCTTTCTTTCCTCTCTCTTCCTTCTTTATGTTTCCGACGAAGAGCTCCGCTCGAAACGTCATACCCTCCTGCTTCCTGAGCGCCTATTATAATAATACTGTAATTGTTCCATTGTTGTTTTTTTTTGTTTTCCCGTTTGGATTATATATATATATATATATATATATATATATATATATACATATATACATATATATATCTATATATATTTACCTATATATATGTGTGTGCGTGTATTTATATATATATAAATGAAAATGCATTAAATGCTACAAACCTAACACGTAGGACAGGCACAGAATGAACCTAATTCTTCATCAATTATCGACTAAAGTTACTAATACTCAGTTTCGTGCCTTTAACGATATGACTGAGAACTTCGTATATTGGCGGCACCCGCAAGGTTTGTATCGGATTAGGACTCGAGCAAACAAGACTATACAAGTTGGGCGTACAAAAGTAAACATGTAATTTGAAACGATAGACGAAGGCACAATCAATAAAGCATTTCGGCCAAACACAAGAATAATGGGTAACGCCTAGAAGACTCTATCTTATTTCTTTCTCTCTCGTTCTTATATTCCTTTTCTAGCATCGCTATCTCCTCTCTCCCTCTCCCACTCTCGTCCTCTCACATTTAATTGTAGGCTTTTCCCTTCCTTCTTTCTGTCTCTGCCGCGGTGTCACTCTCCCTCTCTCTCTCTCTCTCTCTCTCTCTGCCACACTCTCTCATCTGCCTTCCATTCTATCTACAGTCCGAACGTTGACAGAGAACATAATCCAACATGCATAAAATATCAGAGACATGGAATATGATGTACCATGTACTGATGATGCCCCACTACGACACATTCTGAAGGCAAACGCCAACGTGTTGTGGGTAGCTTGTTAATATTCTATCAAGGCTTCAGCTTGGACCAATGAGTCGATCATTTCCTTTATATTTCTTTCACATCTTGGCACAAGGTCAGAAGCTTCGGGGAAAGAGTAAGTCGATTACAGTACTCCCCTGCTACTTATTTTATCGATACTTAAACGATGTATGCCAAAGTCGACTTCGGTGGAATTTGAACTCTGAACGTAGAGACAGACGAAATGATGCTAAGCAGTTTGCTTCGAGTACTAAAAATTCTGCCAGCTCGCCGCCTTACGTCATTCCCTTTATATTGCCATCAGCAATTGCGAACTGAAAGCAAACCACAAGTCCAAATAAATTGGCTCCATTACCATACCCGATATATCTTAAGTCTAAGATCAAGAAGCAGATCAGAAGAGCATCAGCAACTCTTGGGAGGGTCAAAGAGTTGGGGAGAATAGTAAAATAATGAACCAACATCATAGCTGAAGTATATAGAATCTGGGATTTCAGCGCACTGCATTAATGGCACGAAGACTTGAAGCCCCAACTCAGGACATGAGCTGCTTCTCAACGTTTTTCACTTCCGCACGATCTGCTTCGAAATGCTTTTCCTTTCCAAATATCAAGTGGACCGAGCAAACAATTATGTTCTGGCCCGCATCAATTAAAAAGCATTTCATCCTACTCCAAAAATACATTCCTGGTGAACAGGTAACGTACATCACGTTTTCAATTGGCGCGAACGAAATGCTGCATAGAAAGATGCCCTTCAGTCCGAGAAATTTTCGTATTATTTCAACGTCATTTGCAAACGAGAAAACATCCTGCTTATGAAACCTGAAAGCTGAGGCAAGATTGCAATCGTGTGCTATATGGAGGTTGGAATTTAGCAGGAATTTCAAAAGACGAGTAGAAAAGCTAAGGGTTGTTGCCGAAGAAAAGTGCATTCGACACTAGAAAGTCACTCGAACAGTTAGTGCATTCAAATGCACTCGTATCCACCGTAGCCCTCTCTCTCCTCTGTAGGTCTCAGCAGGCGTAGTAGGTGATGCTCTATCAATTAGACAGAACTGAAATTTTCTATCCGTAGATCAATTGTATTGTGAGACATGCTGGAATGTACAAATTCTACTACACCTTAGATTCCAATACCACAACTCGCTTTCTGAAACTTCAAGTTAGTATCTAAATGCCGAATTTGAAACATATTATCATGCGGTAGACTCAAACATGTACCTCAAACTCCTGGAAATAGCAGTCAAATTTCATTGCCTTAAACCACTCCATTCTTTCCTAGGTAAATAAAGCCACGCTGAATAATGTTACTCTAATTATAATAAAGATATATACAAATATATAAGATAGTAACTGGGAGACATTAATCCCATGCCTGCTCAAGAAAAGTGATGTTGGGCTAAATAAAACCAACCTTATTACATTTTCATTTCGTTCACCATCGAACACACTTCTGGCGAATGAGATATGATATTAAATTGTAATTCGTCTAACTTTTATCTACAATATTCTCTATTAGTAAAGGGTTGTCGTCCAGGGTGACCATATATATATTTGACAGTACAAAATGTTTAATCAGGCTAAGAGTAATAGGATTAGAGAGACATATGACGTGGATTTCGTCTTGATGAAGTTCAATATCTTGAATGATATCCAAACCTGACAGTTTATGAATATGTACAGCGCACTCCAAACTTATTTTTACTTCTATCAGTTGATATTGGATCCAATTATATACTCATGATTGTCACCATGTCGTATGCGAGGAAATGATAATTAGAGGGTATCGACTTTTCTTTAATATATAAACACTTAAACTGCTGATTGACACAATCATATCACAATACTAAATTGATCCCAGGTGCTTTTGATATCGTTAAATAATTTCAGCGGAAAACTTTGAAATAATTCTCGTATAGTTAATGAGATTGCATAATAGGAAATGTCATGTCACGTTTATCTGAAAACCCTAATAATTTACTAATTGTATGAAAGTTATAATTAATTTATCCTTAATGAGGGTTGCAATATATGAAGCGGTATCAAGTTACATATCCGACGTTATTGCGTGTAGAAAATGACATGCAGAATGAATAAGTTAAAAGCGTTAATTGCATCTGACGCTATGTTCAATATTTGAATTCCACTTTGATAACAGAGAAATAATACAATTATATATTAACCAACGCTAATTCATTGCTTCGATCGAGATGAAATATTATTATCTATCTAGTAGAATGAAAACATATAATTGCTATTAGGGATCTACTTTACAAGTTACTAGTTTTAGAAGTATAGGAAATTCATTTGCAATGTTGTATCATAATGATACAACAGATCTTGAGAATCTGTTGTGTCGTTATGATTAAATACTTAGCACTACAAACATTCAGAACGTACAACATTGGTAAATTTCGGCATAATATCGAAACACATGAAAGAAATTATATATATATATATTAAACGGCGGCGTTTCAGCATGGCTGCAGCTTTGAGGTGTGGCCGATAAGAGAAAAAAATCATACAAGTGAACTCAAGCTTTTAACAAGCTGTTACTCCTGTGGTTACGTAATTGAAGATTGATTTGAGCAGTTTTCTTGTGTTACAGAGTAAACATGGCCACTCCACCGGCACTGTACATTCAGAAAGTGCAGAGATCAGTGACTTAATTTCTATGGTCTGAAGGAGTGTTAAGGGTTTGTGTGTATGTATGCATGTACATATGAATGTCTACGAGGTAGTTACAAAACGTTTCCGAGCCGGTTGTGTTTAATAAAAAATAACTTATTTACCTATAAGTTTAAACATTATTTGCCTCGAAACAGTCACCTGAAAGTGGTTTTCCGTAAGCAAGTCGAGGACCTTCAGTGATTCGCCCTGGATCTCAACAACTGTGTTAAAACGGTATCCTTTGAGCTGCCTTTCCATCTTCGGGAAGAGAGGGAAGTCCGCACATCTGGAGAATAGGATGGATGCGATACCATGTCGTTTTTGGTGAGAAACTCACGAGTGAGGAGGACTCGGTGACAGGGAGCAGTGTGATCATGAGGAATCGATTACTTCGCGCTCCACAGATACAGGCGCTTTCGTCCGCTCTCAAACGCTTCAAAAGTTTGCAGTATAACTCTCGACTGATAGTTTGACCTACGTTCGTGGCAGGTCTACCAGATCGCTCATCGTCTTCCAGGGCAATTCTTCCACTTTTGGAGCACCTGTGTCACTCGATACATTGCGTACGACCCATTGCCTTGTGGCTGTAAGCTTACTAAGGCATGCTCAATGACTCTGTAGCAGAGGTCGCAAGTTTAACACAAAGTTCCACGTTAGCTCTTTGTTCCTGTCCATGACAAAATTGCTAACTACAACATACACGTGATCACAAAAACACAAATTTCACAACTTTGTCAGCGATGTCACTCAGCACACATGCCTCACGACGGTCACTGCTAACTCTCACTGCGCACTCAACCGTGTACTTCCATCTTTTGGCGCACTACGAATCTAGCCCAGGAACGTTCTGATACCACTTCGAATATGTAAACATATATATGTGTGTGTGTCAAACATAACAATGTTCATCTGCATTACCTCTCTCTCTCTCTTCCCCCCTCTCTCGTCTATCTATACCTATATCTATATATCTATATATTTGACATTTTTGGACTAATGGGCATATGTTCATTTGTGTTTTGAAGTTTTGAGTAGAGTACTGCCACAGATTGGGCTACCTGGTGTCATCCGAAGTCGGGGTATATTTCTGTTGGATATACTCCAGTAATTCCGCAGTGTAAGTTGAAATAATGATAAACTGATTGGAAGTGTTATCATGTACATTGTTTTGTCTTGGTATAAAAGATGGGCTACAGCAAATATTCTGCTCAATACCACAGATTTGCTTGTCAGTTGTTTGACTTTAACCAGTTGAGCATGTCCCTTAGTGGCTGACGATATGTGCATCTCTGATCACGAGCAGAAGTAGTGGGGAAGCATCATAGCCATGTGTTGAGAGGGATTCTTTTGGGTTTGAATAATTCACCTCTGGAAACATGAGTGGTTCTTTCAACATCCTTAAACAACCCTTATTCAGGGACCTTTTGAGCGGGATGGGCTACTCAACCTGAAGAAAATTCTAACTGGGCCCCACCTGCAAGGTCATGTGCTGTTTATCTTGATATGAGATCACCATGTCGCGCACATATGGTTGTGATGCATGTGCCTGGTGTACCTTTATCAGACGGGTAGTCATGATGGGTATATTGGGCTTCGCATATTTTACCCCAGTGTCACTTTGATGGCATGCGCTGCTCTCTCACTCAATAATAATAATAATAATAATAATAATAATAATAATAATAATAATAATAATAATAACAATAATGATAATAACAATAATAATAATAATAATAATAATAATAATAATAATAATAATAATAATAATAACAATAATAATAATAATAATAATAATAATAATAATAATAACAATAACAATAATAACAACAATAATAATAATAATAATAACAATAATAACAAAAACAACAGCAACAACAATAATAATAATAATAATAATGATGATGATGATGATGATGATGATGACGATAATAATAATAATAATAATAATAATAATAATATTTTTTTAAGTAACGAGAAAATGGATTTGGTATTAATCTTTATTTTGTACCACGGTCGCTTCGACCCATCCTGTTACTGTCCCATGTGGGCAGGACTCCGTTCAACATGTGCAGCATCAATTTTGCCCTCTGGAACTCATCAGGTGCATTTATACATAAAGTTGTGTCTCGCTAAAGTACATGTTGTTATATGTTTCATTTCCGTCTAGTTAGGGAATGAAGCATCACTATAATTTTCAATTACTACTATATTTCTTCAAATTGTACTGATGTTTCATTCCCTAACCAGACGGGCTTATAACAAACTAACACCCGAAACTCAGGATCATTAGCAAGACAAAGCTTTATGTAGGAATGTACCTGATGAAACCCAGACTGCAAAATTGATGCAACACAACATGTCGAACGGAATCCCACCCATAAGGACATTAGCAGGATTAGTAGAAACGACGGTTGTATTATATAAAGAATAGTACTAAATCGAGTTCTATATTTAAGAGATGAGGAATTATGTACATTATTTACGTTATTTACATTCGACGGATATTTGTCCTCATCTTGTTTGTTGTTAACACAACGTTTCGGCTGATATACCCTCCAGTTTCTTCAGGTGTCTTCGGGAAATTTTGAACCTGGGTTCTCATTCCTAAGGTATTTTTCGAGGGGTTGACATTTAAAATCAACTTCACCGTGCCTCAGCATCGGTGTTCTCTTTTTCATTGACATACGTAGGTCAATGAAAAGGAGAACACCTATGCTGAACTATTGAGAAATCTGCAGTTACTCTACCCATATTACAAGTTCTGGTTTATACCTGTAATTATTGGGGCCTTGGGATATGTAATATACTGCCTAAATACCAATCTTGAGAAGTTAGGCCAAAAGCCAAACAGGAGAAAGCTAATTCGAAGACTACAGATCCAATCCATCACTGGAACTGCAAAAATCTGTAAACGTTTCCAGAAGTTTATCATTTAAATACATATGAGCATGTCAAGATTTGCAACTATATGCGTGAGAATACATACATAAAACATACAAATCTGCACATACATACATGCATGCATACATATAAACAAAAATACCCTCTGGTTCCAATGTAGGATTCTTGGATCTGGGTTAGAAACCGGCTCTTTCTTTATTGGCAAAAAGTCTTGAAATAAACTGAATAATGACATACATACATAATACATACAAA
>NC_042998.1:124159988-124187488 GCF_006345805.1 Octopus sinensis | reverse complement strand
TATATATATATATATATATATATATATATATAATTATTATATACATATATACTCTTTTACTCTTTTACTTGTCTCAGTCATTTGACTGCGGCAATGGTGGAGCTCTGCCTTTAGTTGAGCAAATCGACTCCAGGACTTATTCTTTGTAATCCTAGTACTTATTCTATTGGTCTCTTTTGCCGAACCGCTAAGTTAGGGGACCGTAAACACACCAGCATCGGTTGTCAAGCGATGTTGCGGGGACAAAACACAGATACACAAACATTAACACACATACATACATACATACATACATTATATATATATATATATATAGTATATATATATATATATATATATATATATATATTATATATATTATATATATAATATATAGATATATGTGAAAACGGAGACTTATACATCACCAAAATCTGATTGCTAAAGTATTTAGCGAATAATCCATTCCGATACGTGCCTCTGTGGGTTAAGTCTCCTTGTGTCGTTTGATATAGCAATTATGTGCATTTAATTGATTTATAATAAATCAATTGCAACGTAACTTTATCTAAAGTCTGAAAACCTTATGCGAAAGGTTAGTCATACAGGTGAAATAAGCGCACTGAAGATTGTAGTATTAGATGTTCCCAAAATTTATTCTGGTTGGTATTATTATTCGAGTTATTACGACTTTGATGCATTAATTGCTTGTAATATATATATATATATATATATATATATAATATATATATATATATATATATATATATATATATATATATATATATAATATATATACATCGCTGGTCACAATGCGCTTCGTATTGTTTTAACCTTCAAATGACGCCACCCGCTGACTAGGCAAGCAGGCCAAGAGAAGAAAGGGTGAGAGAAAGCCGTGGCGAAAGAGTACAGCAGGGATCGCCGCCACATCCTGCCGGAGCCTCGAGCAGCTTTACGTGTTTTCACTCAATGAACACTCACAGCACCCGGTCTGGAATCGAAGCCGCGATCCAACGACTGCGAGTTCGCATCCCTAACCACTGGGCCATTGCGCCTCCACACACACATACATATTCACAGCAGCATATATATGTGTATACATCCGTTACCGGCAATTGAAAGTGTTTTTAGTTAAAACAGCCAACTATGTATCATAGTTAATGATAGACATTCGATATCTATGTATTTTTTTATTCTATCTATTTATCTATCTATATAATAATAACGTAAATCTATCTATAGTCTATATCTATCTATCTCTATCTATATATATATATCTATATATATATATATACATTCTATATAATATATATATATATATATTATTATCTTATATATATAGATATAATATATATATATATATATATATAATATATATATATATTTACATATATATCTCCTATATATATATGTTTGTATATATATATATGCATATATATAAATCTATCTATCTATCTATCTATATATATATATATATATAAATATATGTATGCGTTGGAAGTTTTGAGTTTTTTTTAAAAAAGTACATTGATGAAAATTAGAAAAGAAAATCGATTGAAAAATTACGTCGATGGTTTCACAAATGCAAAATTGTCACCATGGAAAAGGTAAATCAATTAGCAACGAATAAAGGTCATTCCTATACTATCAAATTGATAATCACATTATATGTGTATTACTTCCTGGGAATTTACATTGGTAATTATGTCAGAAAATGTACCAGGAATTATAATCCCTTGCTGCGTTTCAGAATAAGTTTCAAAAATGAATATTACATGAAATATGGAATAGAGTGAACACTGAACAAAAGTAATAAATACGTATATCGCAATACATCAAGAATTCCCATATGCTGTTTGAAATATTTAAATTTCAAGATATCTAATTTCGAATATATCAAATTACGCTTAATTAGCAATAATCTATTTGTTTGTGTTATGTTTTCTACAGCAAATGCGATTACTGGAGTGAAATTATAAACATGAAACAGACAAATTATTAACCTTGTACAGATAGAAAGAAAAATGTTGAATGAACGAACCGCATCTAGTTTCTGTTGTAAATTCATTGGACTATTTATTGCAAACTTCAACTCAGTTTTATCCAACCATCTGTATTTGAGTTCTTGTATAATCTATTTATTAATCCACTGTCAAAATATATGCTAGTCAGTGTGTAATATATCTAATATTAATTCTGACAATTTGTCCCATAAGAACTATCGAAATTCATGTTTGAATCTGACCAAATGTTTCTAATAATCATTCCTATATAGAAAAATCAGCTATTTTAATGCTATTATTAAAATCATATCTAAAAGTACGCAAACTCACACAAACGAGACAGCCTTGGTGTTTATACGTATATATATATATATATATATATATATAAGCAATTCCAAACGCAATATAGAATTAATACGATGATTAGCTTCGCCTTCAAATTGTATCATCACTTTATAAGTTTGCAAGTTAAACACACTGAGTTGATATGTTCACTGTCTCAAATTTATGAGGGTGAAGATGTACAATTGCATCTCGTCGATAGAGTGAAATAAAATAAACTATACCATACACAACCTAGATTTGAGCAATTCAATGAAAGAAAAGCTCAAGTTTAAACTTAGTTAATTTTGATGTTGCTCCTGTACTGAACCAGTATTTGTATGGCTGTAAAATATCTTACAGTTGCGACCAACTATTAGAGATACTTGTTTGCCATTGCAACAATTAGAGTCATTACATAGACCACATCTGCTGAACTACAAATTATTTTTGACAGGATATAGAGTGATAAGGTGGCAGAAATTATGGAACGCCGAACCAAAGTTGACTTTTGATTCTATTTTCTAGCCCGCATGATTTACGATGCATCAGTTTGACAAAATATGTTCTCTTCACTGTGGAACTACGTTCAGTTATGAGCACATCTTCATTGAAGTGTAAAGTATTCAGTAGTTTTTAGTACAGATTGTAGTATATACACCATTGTTGTATAATTTGTCGCAGTCAGTTTTAATAAAAAATAGTTGTACTTTAAGCAATTTGACAAACGAAGCAGGCCGTAAGGCTGGCTCACGTCAGCAGATCTGTTGAAGATGTGAAAATTATATCCATGAAAATAATTTTATGTTTACAGATTAGCCTTCACGTTTCGCTTTTGTTTTCTTTAACATTTTACTGTAAAGATATATTTTAAGCGTCACGATTTACTAGTGCATGCTTTCTAAAATAAGATGAAGACGGTCCATGAGATTACATGAATGTAATTAATGTAATATGAGTACAGCAGCCATGACAAAGACATGTTTCTTTTTATAACCAAATCATATCAGAAATATATTTGTATGAACACATAAACATGTCAAGATCACAGATATTTATTGCGGAATTTCTTACTTTAATGGATCAACTTCAAATACAAAGTTTAGAAACGTTGTAAGCTTCAGAAAGTTTCTACTGAAAACTGATGCATTAATATGTCATGTTTGTAACAAATTTAAACCCAAAAGTCGGATTAAATTAATACAACTTCTAAATATAGACCTATGTTTGGATATATCTTAAATATTATGACGAATGTCTGGGAACGAATTTTAGCCTACAAATGAACACTCATAGACGCATACACTTGTATGTGCATTTGCATGTGTAAATGTAGGTCTGGAACAGTAAATATATATTTACTCACCTACATATACGTTAATGTACGCGCACACATTTGAGGATAAATATGAATTTATATACGAACGCAAATTTGTATTTAACTATATCTACATTAAAATTTTTTTAAATATATATATACGGCATGCATACATACATATATATCTCTATATATGTAAATTTATACATACGTATAGTGTGAGTATATATATATATATATATTTCTCTTCTTTCCGGAGCGTCCAATAATACTTTATTTGTTCCACGTCCTTGTGTTGTGTTTTTTTGTTTTCTTGTTTGGATTAACTTTATATATATATATAACTATATTTATATATACGTATAGTGTGAGTACATCAAATTAACTATACGTGTGTGTAGTACACGTATCTGTCATTCACATAAGCAGACAGACTTTAAAATACACACACGCCCCCTCCCACATTGGCAGAAATACTTTTATGTCACCTTATAATCCAATCTACTCTACAATCTCTCTCCTACGTGTAGCATTATAGACTGAATCGACATGGTTAAACTAAGCTAACTCTAAGCATATAACTTCTGAAAGCAGTAGTACTGACCCTATATTCGCGCCAATATTCTGACCTCACTTTGCTTATTATAGGAGTTTAACCCTACCTTAAATTTATGATTAAAGGTGCACTAACTTTTGAGAAGTAACAATTCATTCATTCATCCATTCATTTATTCAGATATGTACATGCGTGTTTACCGTTGGCGATTTTTTCCCCTCTGTCTTCCCTTCTCCTATGTTTCCGACGAAGAGCTCCGCTCGAAACGTTAAACCCTCCTTCTTTCCTTCTTTCCTGAGCGTCCGATAATACTATATTTATTCCACATCCTCGCGTTGTTGTGTCTTTTTTTGTGCTTTCATGTTTGTATTAACTTTATATATATATACATTACAATCATATACAGTATATGCATACACATACATATGTAATATATATATATATATATATATATATATAACATAAATACATATACACTATATAGTATATATATATGCAATATATATATGTATTTATATATATATTAATATATTATAATATATATATACATACATACAATACATATATATGTATATTATATATATGCATTAATATGTATTTATATTATATATATATATAAGTTAGATACATACATACATATACATATATATGTATATCTATATATATGCATATATATATGTATTTATATAAATGTATTATATAATATATATATATATATAATATATTATAGATATATATATAGTACTACAGACATAAATACAACAATAACAAAACTATACAGGCAAAGAATAACCACAGACAAGGAACAAACAGACCAAAACAACAAAGGGTTTAGGAACAACAACAAAAATAAACACAATAATGATCACAAAATATGAAATAGAATGATAAAAAATTTTTAAATGCGCACCTATATAATACACTATCCGGCGTATGGGACCTGTGCCTTGAAGAAGCCTTGTGTATCCTTTTAGGTAACGAAGACTTGGTATACAAGCATGCTGAGAAAATACCGAGATCTCATCGCGCCAAATAAGCATTTTCGAGATTCATCACTGTGAAGTAACAACAACAACGACAATAATAATAATAATGATAATAATAATAATAATAATAATAATAATAATAATAATAATAATAATAATAATAATAATAATAATAATAATTAAAACAAACTTTTTATTTATTTATTTATTTATTTATTTAAAAAAAAATTTATTTTTATGTATTAGACATTCACTAGTACAACATCAAAAAACCCCCCCCAAATATATGGGTGAGACTTGGAGCCAACTTGTACAGACATAAAGCAAAAGTCAAACATAGAATAATAATAATAATGCGACCAGGCCAAAATGCCGTGTATGTAGCAGTAGCTCAACATGTCGTGTATGTAAACAACAAAATGAAACCATTGATATGGCTGTCCCAATCGACATAAATGTATCAAGACCTACCAAAAACTGAGCAGGTATAAAGATCTTGAAATAGAAATTGGCAAAATGTGAAACTTCAAGACTAAAACAATACCTGTTGTCATGGAAGCCCTAGGAATGATATCAAAAGGGGCTGATACCTACCTAGCTCAGACACAGGTAAAGCCTAAAATGGCCGAAATTCAAAAGATAGTGCTCATGGAAACTGCCCATATCCTACGTAAAATACTGTCTGTGTAATCACACATTTTAAAACAAATTCATAATAATTTTCTTATGTTTTCTTAAACATTCTCTAGTTGTATTTCTTCAGGTTGTCCCCGTTAGTTATAAAATCTTTGACTTCGATACTAACAGATCCATCCGCCTTGTTTGAATTTATTATACCCTGGCAGTTTCATTCCTCTTGTTATTAATATGCTTCTGCGTGCCTGCTATGAGTGGTATTGGATATATTGGCTACTTATTTTGCTCCCCATGTTAGGCTGCACAGGTGAAATTTTATTATCCGACCTTCAGTATTCCTTGGGTCAGAGACACACAGACCTCTCCTATATATATATATATATATATATATATATATATATAATATATATATATATATATATATAATATATATATGGAAACTGAAAGGATCGATATTAAATACGAAATGAATGATCAATAATAAAGTAAAAATGGACATCCATTAATTCGGTATCCGGCAAATTTGATCTTTTCCTTCAGGAAGTATTGAGTATACAGCTGAGTAATGAGAACCTGGTAAACAAGGATGATGAGAAAATTCCAAGATGTAACTACCGCGCCAAATATTCACTTTCAAGACGGGACATATAAAAATAACAACTGCAATTCATCTATCTATCTATCTATCTATCTATCTATCTATCTATCTATCTATCTATCTATCTATATGTGTGTATGCATATATATATGTATGTGTGTGTGTATCTCTCTCTCTCTCTCTCTCTCTCTCTCTCTATATATATATATATATATATATATATATATATAGGGAGAGTTTACGAAAAAAACAAAAGCCGAAGACAGGCGGTGTAGAAAACAAACAGATGTATTAGTATAACGCTCAGGAATAGAAAACGTCTTTTACGTTTCGAGCCTACGCTCGTCTACGGAAAGGTACACAGAAAAAACAAGGAGAGAAATAAGGAGAGAAAAAATGTGTGTATCATGCAGTAGACTGTTACAGAGATCGATATCTATGTGTGTAATCTGTTTACTTCTAAATTATTGAAGTTTAAACTGATTGTATGAAAAGAAAAAAAAACACTGTGGGATCCGTTTACTGTTACATTATGTTTTTAATAAAACTTTTACATAATGTATTATATTATGCTGATAAAGATTGTTTTTACTTTACTATGAGCTCCTTTTGGCACATTTGCACTATAAACCGTAAATGATATTACTCTTTGTTATTGATGCAAATAACATTCGAAACATTTCTAGTTTCCGTTTTATTGATGTGGCAGTTTCCATTCTGTCAAATATATACTTCAAATAATTTAATATCTCATGTACAATGACCTGAATTAAATATAACTAATGGTTACATATGATAATGTAATATATAGATATAACGTAATATATATTATATATATAGTAGATATATATATATATATATGTTGTGTGTGTGTGTATAAATATGTATATATCATATAGATATATATATATATAATGATATATATATATATTATATATATATATATATATAATATATATATATATATTATATATATATATATAATATATATATAATATATATATGTATATGTCTGTATGTATGTATAATGTTTTGTTCACAATCGCATTTATTCTTTTTATCTGTGGTGTCATAATATGTTATATTTCAAAGAAAAACGAACCAAACTTCCGGGGTTTTGTACTGATCAATAACGATCAGATATATTTTAAATTATTGAACAGTTTCCCTTAAATGATATGTAGCGTTATTGACCAAAATGAATTTAACAGTTTATGGTAGTTTTCTTTTATGTATTCAATATATATTAGCAGTTAAATATTTTACAGGAAGTCTGTTGTTTCTCTGGATAAATCTATTATGCTTCGGAGTTTATATACTTCTATACACACCAAAATATATACAACTGTGAGATAAGTTAATAATATTACGGAATAAATTATATACAAACTTACAAATATAACATCAATCGCTCATCATCATTTTCATCCTCAACTTCAGCATCGTCACCCTGGTCATTAGCATTTTATCATCACCAACATCATAATTATCACCATCATCATTATCATCATTGTCATCGTCACATTAATATCATCATCAAAATCTTGCTGGAGAGATTGCCTATTATAATAGATTACAATAAGATAAATCTCAGAAATACTGGTGTATTTCAGAAAGTGAGTTTTAATCATATACGTTAATATATCTCTCTCCAGATTGCTAATTGTAGAAACCCATATGAATGTTTTAGTTAGAAGCAGGTCTAATAATGTGAGTGTAGCAATATTGATATCCTCACTGTTTGAGAAAAAGATTAGGAATGATCTCGGCTGAGATTACAACCATATTTGACTAGTTTAACCATGTTGTGTCCACTGATCTGATTGGTTAGCATCTAGCGCGGTCTAACACTCTACTGTTTTCACGCCAGTTTGTAAACTGACCAATCACGGCCTTCGGATAGGATCTTTTAATTGAGCCATCTTTACTCCTTAAATAAGCTAGTATTTTCACAATTCATCGTCTTTCGGCTTTAGACCTTCTAAGGTCTAGTCGGAGACCACAGAGCTACTCAGCCATGTTCCAGTTCGAACAACAGACGACAGCCAGCCAACCATACTATAAAGACGCTATTGTATACCAGCGACAGACAGAACGTCATTACCAACGTCATCTCCATCTCCGAAGATTTCAACTTGTACACAACAACACAAATACACAGATTCAACTCAGGCTGTTTGTGTGAAACTATCACCACGAAAAAACAGTTGCAGTATATATATCTGAAAGAACGATCTATATCAAGAGAAACCTGCACAACAAGTGACTCAACTAGTCTCCGCTTCGAGACCCAAATCTTGTTATAGAACTTATTATCGTGTACCACATGAACTGGTAACTAACTCTATCTTAACTCAATATGCTGAGACTTCTCTTATGCTCTGTATTTCTGTTGTATTTGCATGCACCTTTATCTGTACCTTCTGTCGCACACACGGACACATAGACACTAATACTATACGCATGCATTCATACCACAACACTACGCTAATAGTCACAACTCACTTTGTACACTGTGGATAAAGTCTATCTTCTCTCTCAAACACTAGAACGGGCTTGTCGTCCCTCATTCGTTTCCTTTGGCACTGTATAATATATCCATGTATTATGGTTTCTCTTATTATTATGTTAGGATGCGATCGTGCGGTGTACAAGAGGAGACCTTGCTACCAACCTCCTTACGTACGGTCGTAACCTACATGAGCATATTACCAAATCAACTAAAAACGAATTCGAATCGCTGGTGTGAAGTATACATATGCAGATAGGATAAAATCGATTTGTTGATGTGCAACAGCGAAATAACGATATCCAACGTTACCGTTCATCTACCACATGGAGCAGAAAGGAGATTTTTGTGGAACGTTTTTAATGTGATCGAGTTTTTAATCCATCATTCACTGTGGTCCTGTACTTCGTGTCTACTTTCATTTTTATATCACTTCTTTCCACAGTATATAAATGTCCTAACTAACTCAAGTCGGTCACTTCTTAAAGGAGGAAAAATAAAGCCTTGTAATTCTGGTCATTTTATACGTTCAAAAGCCGTTAATGTAATAAATACATAGTTATCCTCATTGAAATAATTTTCGAATGTAGAGTGGAAAACAAGTTACCCATTCAGAAACACAGGAAGACTGTTAATTTCATTTACATATTTATTTGTAATATGGTGTCAAAAAAATTGTCGCTCGAAACTTCGACCTGTTTACTTGCAAAAGAATTTTGCAGCAAAATTGTTTGTCAGTGAACAGGTCGCAATTTCTAGCGACGAAAATGTTAACACTATATTACATATAAATTAAGTGAAGTTAAAAGTCTTAGTGTGTTTTTTAATGTCAAACGTGTGTCTTCCACGCTGTAATCGCTTTACTTTCAGCTCAGAATTTCATATCAAAACACTTGCTATGCAAGTAAAGATGACGAGTACTTCTGCAAAAGCTAAATCCAAACCACATTTTTGAATCGATGTTAGCGAATTACTAAAGGCGGCAAGCTGGCAGAATCTTTAGTACGCTGGATTCTAGACAAACACTTAGCGGAACTTCGCCCGACGCTACATTCTGAGTTCAAATTCCACCGCGGTCGACTTTGATTTTACCTTTTTGGGTTCGATAAATTAAGTACCTGTGAAACACTGGAGTTGATGTAATCGAGCAGCACCCACCGAAAAAAAAATCAGGCCTTGTGCCTATAGAAGAAATGATATTAGTGAACTACTATTATGCACTTGACGACACTCACAAGTTTTTGATATAATAATACGTATAATTTGTCGACTATTAACCCCTCTCTCCTTCCCCCTCTCTCATATGTATGTATATGTGTGTGAGTATGTATCGAGTGTATACAAAGCAGAATATTAAGATATTGTAGTCGATAAATATACTCACCGTTGTTCATAAACATCTATGGCAATAGCATTTGAACCCAGAAACAAGAAAATGATTTCGATTGACTATAAATAATTTAGTTGATATTCTGCTGTTTTAGCTATCCCCGCCAGCTATTCTTTTATTACCATAACCAGTTGTCCAATGTTTATAGTGTATTTTACTACTAGTCTCCGAAGATTTCTAACAGCTTTTACACTAAATTGGTTCACTCTCCTCTGTTCCTATTCAACTATATTTCGATTGGCAGTGTATTTTCTTTTTTTTTTTCCATTCACTTCCCTTTTTGATCAATCAATATTTCCCAGTGATTCAATTGCTTAAATTAATTATCGTCTGTAATTGTGATGGCAATAAAGTAATTTGTTGTTTTAAATAGGCAATTACTATTTTGACTAATTAGATCTTAAAAAGCAAATGAAATGTTCGGCTATCTGATGAGGGAAACTTAAGTGTTTCTAAAGCACTAGTCTCAAGTGCATACGTAACCAAAGCTGATTTTCACAAAAGGTCGCGCTTATATCTCTGTCGATAAACGAATATTCTCGATGGGGGAAACAGCTATAACGGAACCTATTGTCTGAAAGAATTGATTGAAAAAGGAGCTTTATAATGCAATGTTAAATAAATTAAGAGATTTCATATGGACATTTAACATTACATTCTATACAATTAATTCCGATATGCGAAGTTATGTAGAATTCCAGTTAGTAATAATGTTACATTTACGCTTGTTTTAATGAAAACGTCTAAATGATAGCGAAACAATATTAATCGAAATCCTATAATGATTATAGATATTTTAGATATTTATTTTTGTTGGCGTCGCCACAAATAACCGAACTGTAGTGACGCCAAAATAGCAACAAAATATATTACTTTAAGCAGAAGGCAAGCATATTTTAGGAGAGGGTTAGCCAACTTCAGTACATGTCAACCCCTGAAGATAAAATGGTCAATTGACATCGGTGGGGAATTGAATGCAAAATCAAAAACAAATACAAGGAACTTTGTACACCGTGTCTATGATCCTAACAATCTAGGAACATTGAATTTATATACAAATTCAATGTAATTTAGCAATGTCACTGAATACAATCTTGCTGAAGGTAAGCTAAAACTTTACAATCGACGATTACGATTATTTCGTTTATGGAAATAGTATACGCATGCAAACGAGTACAATCAATTGCAGGAAAAGTATAAAAAAAATCAGGTATCTGCTCTTTTTAACCTGTTGAATGGGTCACACTGTATTACGTAATCTATTCAAAATATTTTTTTTCCTGCAGATCCGAACTAGTTATACTGCAATATGCATGGAATAAAGAGGATACGAGGTTATATGGCCAAACAATTAGCTACACGTGAAGTTAGTCAACAAATCTGCACATACAATAGAAAAAAAAACCCACCAAGGTTCTTAACAAAAGTAAAAGATGAAACAAATTTGGCAAAACTATGACGAAGTTTTCTTCGGTTCCTTTAATTAAGAATTCATATCATATGATTCATAATCAAAAGCTTATTTCAAGTCTCGTTAAATGAAGACAAGTGGTTTGTAGAACAGAAGGAATTTGGGAATTTAACACAAAATCATCCCCGTACAGAAACATGTTATCCTAGGGAGATAAGAAAAAATGATTTCCATCTTTCACACACACACACATGTTTATATATATATATATATAATATATATATATATATATATATATATATATATATATATATATATATATATATATATATATGTATGTATGTATTATCAGGTTATCCCATAAGTTCTGTCCCATTTTACCTACTTTAAAATTGAATGAAATTTGATAGTATTCTAGAATGTCTAATGTAATTCAAATTTATTTTTATGCATTTCTGTATATTTAAACTAATTAAATGTTTGAAAAATTCAGAAGTGGAGATTTCAGCCTTGAACATGAAGATCGAACAGGATGTCAAGTTGAGTTTGATGATAAGCTCCTTGAAGCATTACTTGAAGAAAATCCTGCATTATCAGTTGAAGAATTGGCAGTAAAGCTTGGTTAAAACCATACAACTGTTCATCGTCATCTTCAACAACTTAGAAAGGTTCCTAAACTTGGAAATTAGGTGCCTCATGAATTGTCCGAAAGCAACTGCAAATCCCGAGTTGACATCTGCTCTTCCCTTCATTCTCGTGAACTCATTTCACCCTTTTTGAATAGACTTGTCACTGGTGACGAAAAATGGATCTTTTATCGAAATGTTAAACGTCGTAAACAGTGGCTTGGTAAAAGGGAAAAAGTTCAACCACTACAGAGAAGGGAACTTCATGGAAAAATGTTCTTCTCTCTATCTGGTGGGATTGCAAAGAAGTAATTCACTTTGAATTGTTACCACCTAATGCAACAATCAATGCTCAAGTCTACTGTCAGCAATTAGAGCGTTTTAACCAAACTTTGAAGAAAAAAAGACCCGCTTTATTAAATCGAAAAGGAATGAAGTTTCATAGGGAAAATGCCTGATCCCACACTGCAAAGATCACATCACAGAAGATCGAAGAGCTTGGTTGAGAAAAAATTCCTTATCCACCTTATTTTCCAGACTTTGCTACTTCAGACTATCATTTGTTTCGTAGATAACAGAATCATGTGGAGAACAACTTTCGCAAGCCAGGAGGAGGTCGAAACTGACATTTCAGAGTTCTTCGCTTTGAAACCAAAAGAGTTTTACAATGATGAGATTAAAAAGCTTGCAAATAGATGGAAGGAAGTCATAGATAATCAGGGAAAATACATTGATGATTAAATTTCGATTGAATATAATATTTGATCACTTGATTTCTTTATTCAAAATTCGGACAGAACTTATGGGATGACCTGAGTACATATATATGTGTGCGTATGTTTTATACTATCTTGTGTTTTTCTTTTCTAGTCACTGGATTGAAGACGTGCCAGGGTTCCGCCTTGAGAGATTTAGTCGAACAAATCAACCTAATGCTTATTTATAAATCTGGTGACATATTCTACCGACCACATTTGCCGATTCACTAAGCCAAGAGGAGATGAACAAACCAACACCGGTTATCAATTTATGATGGAGGAAAACTCCCACACAATGACAAAAGCATAGAGATACACATACACACAAACACATATATATATATATGTATATATATATATATTCATAGGTAAATACAGTGTACTTTTAAACACATAAGAGACGACCATAATAGGACATCTGAATCACTAGAAAGAGCAGTTAAACTCCAAACCACTAATAGTTGTAATTCTGAAAGGGAATGAGAAATAAAAACGTTTACCCTATCTTTCCTGGACTATACATAGTTTCGGCAATCTTTTGTAAATAAAATAAAATGATTTTAATTTATAATTGGCGTTGCCATCTTCAGCAGGAAGCCAAGGCTAATGAGGCGATAAAGACCATGCCTCGTGTTTATATGTTTTGACTTTTCAAAATCCAACACGCACGCGCGGTTCATTCGGCAGTAAATACAAGTGCCGATTTTCTTTCAGAATTTTCCCCAAAATCTTTTATCATTAATTAATAAATCTAAATCTCTTTATGTGTATACATATATATATATATATATATATATAACGGTGATAACGGAAGTTGTTTAGAAATTTCTGTCAGCGTGCTTCGACACGTATGATTTTAGTGATGAATTATATGTGGTTATATGACGATTTAAAATCTAATTCTCGGCATATTTGGCATAAGAATATTTTCTGTTACCTTATTTATAAGTTGTTTATAATTTTCACCTTAAAAGGTATTTTCTAAATATGCTGGCCACTGATAAAATTTTTTTGAAAATTTATCCTATATTAGATATATATAGATATATATCTGCCCCCTCTCGTCGCTTCTATACGTATTGACTCTCGAGCCATTATTGCGGAAGCTGGCGACTCTGAGGGGCATCCCGCGAGAACTGGGATGCGAGACGAGCGTGTCTGCATACGCGGACGACGTCACCGTCATAGTGCCTAGTCACGAGCACATCGAGCAGGTCGGCGAGACACTGAAAAACTACGAAGCGGTGACAGGAGCGAAAATCAACCGGGAAAAGTGTGTGGGCTTGCGACTAGGCACCTGGAGAAGCAAGCCCATGCCGTCCACCGGCGCCTCCGTCGTGGGATGCTGGACCGACGGCCCGGTCGAGTTGCTCGGGGTCTGGTTCGGTCCGGACCTCCAAGTGGAGAAGAACTGGAACGAGATAACGAGTAGGGTGGTCACTCTCTCCCGGCAATGGTCCGAGAGGAAACTGTCCCTAAAAGGTCGGGCGGAGGTGGCGAACACGTACATCGCGTCCGTCATCTACTACCGCCTGACCGTCGTGCCTTGTCCCGACCCTACCATCACCAAACTAGAACGCATTCTCTTTCGCTTCTTGTGGAAAGGATGCGTCCCGATGGTCAGGCGAGCCATTTGCTGTCAACACCCGTTAAAAGGAGGACTGGGCATGCCCTGGTTGATGATGCGCAGACACGCGCTGAGATTGCGACATCTCAGGCTCTTCGTAGACGACGGTGAACAGGTGTGGTCGCCGTTTGTGAGGCACGCTTTCCCGCAGCTCGTCCCCATGACCGAACTGCAGTCGTGGATCAAAAAGAGGCCGAGGAAGGGCGAATGGCACCGCGAGTGTCGCGTTGCTCTCAAACAACTCTGCCGTCCTGGGTCGACCTTGAGTGACTTCATCACAACTAAAGCGTTCTATAGCGGATTAGTGGAGGGGAGGTACGACGAGGAGCTCGGGGCGAACCTGGACGTCGACGAGGAGTACCTGACCCGCCTGTTCGGGACGACTTTCGGGCCAGGGCCCATGGACAACTACCGGAGATCCCTGGCTTGGCAGTGCTACCGAGAAGCGCTACCCGTTCGGGATAAGCTCTACAGACACGGCTCGAGAAACACGGGGCCGACCTGCCCGAGATGCTGTCAGAGCGACGAAACCGTTCTGCACGCACTCGTGCAGTGTCCAACAATTTCCGACCTGTGGGCTTATGTCGAACAACTGCTGTCACGTGTGGGACGAGTCGGTTTATCAGCTGAGTCTATCGTCAATATCGTCACGCCTCCTTCCTTCAAACGGGAAGAAAGAGCTATTTTAATCATCCTTGTGGCTATGGCAAATGAATGTATCTGGTGGACGCGTCTGAAAGGATTGGAGACAAACATTTTCCTCTCTCGTCAATCTATCATCAACTTCTTCAAGTACCACTTGAAAAGGAAAGTGAGAGTAGAGAGGCAAGTTTTGTCTAGCGAATGTTTTAAAAAAAGCTGGGTGAATGTAGCAAGGATGGCACGTATGAATGACGAAGCCACCTTAAGCATAATCCTATGAACCCAGAAATTAAAAACAGAGGGTTACCCACTTGCAAACAAATGTGGTAACATATAACAATATTGACCAAGGTTACCGTGGTCTTTTTCGTAGGCTTTTCTCCCCACGGATAAACCTTACTTGCTTTCCACTTTACACCATACATCATAACACTGTGTTTTTTTCCCTTTTTTCTTCTTTTTTTCATTTCCCTTTTCCTTTTTTCCTTTTTTTCTTTTTTTTTCTTTTTTTTTGTTCTTTTTTCCCCTTATACGATCCCTTTTGATCGAAAACCTATGCCACCTGTTTTTTGTTTCTTTTGTTTTTCGTTTTGTTTTCATACCCCAAAAGAAAAGGTCTACCTTGTAACTTGTTCCATCTGTGTGCAGCCCTGAGTGACCAGTAAAGAAACTTATATTATATATATATATATATATATATATATATATATATATATAATATATATATATATATCCTATATATATATATATATTATATTATATATATCCTATATATATACAGATATATATATATATATATATATATGCCACATTTAGACACATGTATATGTAAATATAGACATATATATATATATATATATATATATATATATACGTATACGTATATATATAATATATATACACACACACACACACACACACACACACACACCCACAGACACACACACACACACACATATATATATATATATATATATATATATATATACATATGAATAATTCCAGGCCCTGCGCTACCAGCATCCAAAACTGAATATTAAACTTACAGGATACACCGGTCCACAGGGAATTTCAATCCCAGAGCCTAAGTTTGTGAGGGACCTGGGTATCGACATGAGTGATGATACCTCTTTCCAAGTGCACATTACCAGGATGGCGACAAAGTGCAGACGACTGGCTGGATCGATGCTAAGAACATTCAGAACCAGGGATAAGGAAACCATAATGGTCCTCTGGCGGACATTCGTCCTCAGCCGCCTGGATTACTGCTCACAGCTATGGTCACCTACCAGTGTAAGATTAACAGCAAACCTTGAAGCAATCCAGAGAAGATTCACATAGAAGATCGTCTCTTTGCAACAGCTTAGCTACTGGGAAAAGTTGAAACAGCTAAGACTCTACTCCCTGGAAAGAAGACGGGAGAGGTATGCAGTAATATATGTCTGGAAGATCCTGGAAGGAATTGTGCCAAATATTGGCATTGTAAGCTACGCCAATGCTAGAACGGGACGACACTGCATAGTGCCAAAGATCCCAGCAATGCCATCACGCTTCAGGACCAGCTACTGCAACAGCCTGCTTTTCAAGGGCCCACAGCTTTTTAATATTCTCCCAAAGAGTCTGAGGAAAAGTAGATGCAGCGGTTTTTAAATTAACGCTGGACATCTTCCTGTCGAGAGTCCCAGACGAACCTACCTCACGGCAAGAGGTGCAAATGAGAGTAGCTATATCAAACTCCATTCTTCACCAAGTGTCACATATCAGAGGAGGCTCTTCGTAATACTAGTGTAGCACAAAACGGCGGTGCATCAGCATGGCCGCAGCTCTGAGCTGAAACAAATAAAAAAAATATATATATATATTATATAGACATACTTAGGGGCGCTACCAAGAGATGACCATATAATATTCTCTCTTGAAACAATGGACAGATTAGAAATGTTTTCAAACGAAAAGCACTTAGATTAATCTTTGTCTTTATTATTAAGCTGAAATAGATAGATCGTCTAACAACAGATTTCCTCCAAGATATAGAATTGATGAAATTTATTGTATATTACTTTCTCACGTTTTGTGATTGGTGTTTAATTTCTGCTTTCTACAAAGGTGTTTACCTTCTCGTCAATAGCATTACACGTAGTTAATTACACATCAACTTAGACGATAAAATATAATCTGAGATACAAGGAGAGCAGGTGAGAGATTATTGATTCTGTATACATACAAACGTACATATATATAATATATATGTGTGCGTATATATTTATGCATGAAAAAAAAAAAAAATATATATATATATATATATATATATATATATATATATATATACATACATACATACATATAATATATATGTGTGTATATATTTATGCATGAATAATATATATATATATATAATATATATATATATACATACATGCATACATATATATGATATATATGTGTGTGTGTATATTTATGCATGATAATATATATATATATATATATACATACATATATGTATACATATATATACATACATATATGTATACATATATATACATACATATATCTACATATATATACATATATATATATACGTACATACATACACACACATATATATATGCATATATACACACACTCATATATATGTACGCATATACAAACATGTATATATACACATGCATACACACAGAAATCAATAAATATACATATATATATAATTCATCAATACATCTACAATTTGTAGAAATATACGTGTGTTAACGTATTCTTCGATCGCTGATGATGTCCTAAGTATTTTTGTTATATATTATATATTGGTTCATTCCATAAATCATGCGGATTTTTCCATTGCATGAACAAAAAATCGGAGAGAGACGGGATAAAATACATGCATCTACTTGCTATAAAAGCACGTAGTAATTTTCTCTTTTTTACCTATTCTTAGTGCAAGTTTTGAAGAGTGCAGTTCGATTTGAACAGTTATTTTCCAAAGCTATAACGGAAGGAGCATATTAGACATATTTTGATTTATGAGTTCAATAAAGGCAACAAAGCAACGGAAAGTGCGTGGAATATAAATGCACTATATGGGGATCGGACAGTAAGCGTAAAGCCAGTGGTTCCTGAAATTTCAAGCTGAAAACTACAGCCTAGAAGACGAACCTCGTCCTGCAAGATTTATAGAGCTCGACTCATTATATAGACACGTAATACATCTTACGATTCCACTTTGATTTTTAAAAGATTATTGAGATATTCAGGACTGATTTTGATCGAAAGAATTGTGTATAGAGAAATAGGAATGTATATTTTACACCGGCTTATTCTTGCTATTTATACTTGAAACGTCTTCAATTATAAACCCAAGTTTCACCTCACGGATCTACAAAGCAACTGATGAAGGTTAAAGAAGCAAGAATATATACACAACAATGACGTCCCGAGTAACAGCGAGATTTCTTTGGGAAAGACCAACAAAAAACACTACACATTTTTATATATTTATCATCTTGATATGAAACCGTACTAAGTTCATATATTGAATAACATGAATATGGAAACGATTCTTGCTGAAGAAGTTTCAGCGTCGATATTTATATGTATCGCTTCGAAATATGGCGTAGCTTTCAATTCGGAAATATAATTTATCATTTAGCCCATGAACACCTCTATAAGATTGGCACAAACAATAGCCGGAACGTAATGAAAGCAATTCAGGATGAGGTCATGTATCAGACTGAAGTAAAATGAACATAATATAAATTCCTCATCTCGGAAATAAGAATGGCATTACTATGTCGTCGTTGGAAATTTCTCAATAAACACTGATGCAAGAGTTCAGTAATGCCGATCTTCGTTTTTTTTCTTCAAAATTACCTTTATACTCTGTTTGTAAAATATGAATGATTGCTGCTACGTTGGAATGATTTTGATTAGAGACTTGCTGTATTCGGTTGGTATTGAATAAGAACAAACAGTAGTAGCAATATCAATATCTAAATTATTACATGCCATCTTTAGTCCCTCTGACACGTTTGAATATTATTCATTATATTTTCAATATACTGTTCCCTTTCTTAAATGTTAGTCTAGTAGAAAACCAATGTCTGTTGCATGTAGTTGTAGAATATCATGTCGTTATCATGGTATAAAGAATCAGGAAACATCTTTAGTCTAGTCTCATTTGAAATATCAAACCAGATATAATAATTTTTATATTGCTGCCTCCAAGTTATAATGCACTCACTCATGTCCAGTAAAGGGGGATATGTATGGGCGTGATATTCTCTCTTAATTGTTACTGGCTCTTTATTCTGCTCTTTCTCCATTTTTCATGCTCTATTTATTTATTCTCTTTGCTTCTCATGCTACCTTTAACAGTTGTTCTTAGGTTGCATTTTACTAAAATCATTATTCATAGATATCCAAATAGAGTCCTATCTATTTCACTGTTACATTATTTTCAATTAATCATACTGGATATCTCTACAATTTTTATGCTTTCGAGTAGGGGAAATATCTGCTGTACAGTATCTATAATTGACAGATTCGGTAATCTTCGTGCGCTCTAGGTTTTCCTCATAGTAAGAAAGCAAAATCAACAAAGTATAATGAAATGTTGTATTTTGTCACTTCTCATTTCCCCTTATTACAACTCCCTAGGACGAACTTTGTTTGCCACTAAAAGTATGAATGAAATGTCATTTATCTTGTTGATTTTATGCGTAAAACGTTCCCTCAAATGTATAACCTTTCTATGTTAAAAATCGTTATTACAACTATTTTGGCCGCAGAAACTTCTGATTCACATTGCAACAATACTGGTACAAATTGCAACAATTATGATATTTATTATTTAATAATGATAGCAAATTATTATTTACTGTTATTATTACGAATAGGTGGCAAGTTGGCAGAATGGTTAGCACACCGGATATACGTCCAGAGTTCAAATTGGTGGGCTCGTACCAAATCTTGGAAGCGTCATCATTATTATTACATATAAAGCATTTTAAAAATTATTCTTCCTAATTTTGACTCATGGCCAGCAATCTTATGACCCAAGTACTCGACAGACACTTCATATTATTGACTCCCAATTCATGAAAGAAAAAGTTCACCGCAAAAGGATATGAGCTCCTAAGGAGCTGGGAAAATACTGCTAAGCATTTTGTTCGACACGCTAACGATTCTGCAAAATGACTGCTTTATCTAGTTCGTAACTTTCGGTTTCTTGTTGTATGTTGCTAACTTCCGATATATTTTGGTTTTACTATCTTGCGACATCTTTTGGTTAAGTAATCATAGATTTCCATAATCTAAGTTTCTTCGCTAAGTAGTCTTTCCTTAAAAAAGAATATATTGAAAATAAGATTATCTTTATTATTGTAATATTAAAATCTTCATATTTGTAGTTTTGAATTTTCTGGAAGACGGAGATAACTGCTGGAACTCAGAATCAACTCATCTTAGGAATAATTTAGTACTGTCTCTTCTTTATATTTACTTAGTATTCAATATTTTGTAGAAAAGTTTGGAATTGAAAAATGAGAGATTTGAAATTACTAATACAATAATTAACTTTCATTTCTGAAGCGGTCAAGAGCAAGTGTTAAACTGAGACCCACAAATAAATATAATAATCATAACTTTTACTATTATGCGTCTTATATCGGTGAATTGTTATACGCTTTGCCAAGTATTTCTGAGTGAATCTTTGAGACGTAGTTACTTTTGGACATACACATAACGTAGTGCCGTAAACTAGTCAAAGTAAACTTCTATCTCAAAATTAGAAAATCATTGCTCTTGGTCATTGTTTTTCCTATCTTCATGTATTGTAATATGGAACTGAAATTATTATGTTCCAAATCACATTTCGTTATTAAAAAAAAACATACATAAAATGTGGGGAGCTGGCAGAATAGTTATTACGCTGGGCAAAATGGTTAGCGGTATTTCGTCCGTTTTTACGTTCTGAGTTTAAAGTTCACCAAGGCCGACTTTGCCTTTCATCCTTTCGAGGTCGATGAATTAAGTACCAGTCAAGTACTGGGGTCGATATGATCGACTACTTTCCTCCCCTAAATTTCAGGCATTTTGCCTATTGTAGAAAAGATTATTAAAAATATATACAGTTCAGAATGAGATAAATAGTGGAGGGGTAAAACTTAATTAGGACAATATACAATATATATACATAATGTTCAGGTCTGAACATCTTACACTTGACTTTAGCTTTGTTCTATATCAAAAAATATATGCTAGGTATACACTGGCAATGATTCAAGCAGATGTGCTTCAGCACTAATTCAGATATTCGATAATGCTATATTCCGTATCTTTCAGTATCATATAGTAAATTATTATCTTCCGATATATCTTGGTTTTAATATCCCACGGTATCACATGATATGAAATAATGAATTTCCAACACCAAAGCTTGCTCACTGAGCAGTCTTAACTTAAGGTGATAATACTGAAACTAAGATGGACATTAAAATTATTAACGTTGCGCAGGTTGACAGAGACTTGAATAACTACAGGTACTGACCTTCGTTCTTTTATAAGAATAGGCCTTTGTTCTGAAGCATTTTTTTAACGCAGCGGTATTAATAATCAAAATTAGACCCTAGATACAACTTGCAAGAAGCTTATACTGACATTCTGCAGCGCTGACTGTACAAGAAAATAAGGAAGATGTTATATAATTTCACAAGTCAGCCTCTTTGTTCAGCTGTAATTATCTTCAACGTAGCTGGACGATATGAGATAAGACAGCGAGTTTATCATTTAAGAACTAGCACTACATAAATTGTTGTATCCCCATGTGTCCTGAAGTAAAAGATAAAATCTGCTCACCAACAATAATGGACAATTTTCCATTATATATTGCCTGACAATTAATTGTTTTGAAGTTGTATAACGTAAAATGGTTCACTATCTATTTAAGGGATTTTATGTACAGCTCTTTTTCTTTTTCTTGAAATATTTGCTGCTTTGTAAATTAGGTTTCATCGTCATCTTACATAAGCGAATGGAAACTGTATTCGTGTGACAGCATTATAAACTCGTTTAATCATAGGGTTTCTCTAAATTCGTTTTTGCACTCCAAATGTAATTACCATTTATATAAGAAGGCACTGAACATGCTGGTTGCTTTCAAATGTAAAAGAGACACGGGATAATAACGAGATATGCTCAAAGGCAAAAGAAAAAATTCTAAATGTTATATAACTAGTATATATTGTATGGCATACGTTAGAGCATACCTCCTTACGGTAAACAATGTTGACCAGTTGATAAATAATTTCATTCAAGACAAAGATCTGGCAAAATTAAAAGGTAATTTATGATTCCAAATATACTTTTCGCCATAGATTGCTATTTCCAAATTTCTAACGATATTTTTCTGCAGTGTTGTGTGAAATGAAATTACAATATCTCTTAGCAATTATTAGCTTTTATATATAATTTAATTATTTTCGGATATTAATTTTCATCTAGAGTACAATTGGTAAACTATATAGAACAGTTAGTCAGAATCATGCATAAACAGACTCCTGTACTCATTTTCATACAACCTGATACATGCATACACCCGTACACACATATACGTACATACACACATGCATAAATGCGTACTTGCACACACGCATATATATATATATATGAATATATATATATATATATATATATATATATATATATATATATATTATATATATATATATATTCATATATATACGCACACATATATATATAAATATGTACATTATATATATATATATATCAATACACACACATACATATATAAATATATATATATATACACATTCACACACATATATACATACACACATACATATTTATTTATAATATCGTCACTGTTTCTATATGAGAAAAACAGGGTTTATGTTTTTATGCCCGTTACGGTATATCACTATTCAAAAAGTTATCTTCAGTTTCGCACCGACTATTCGGCGTGGCAATATTGATAATACTTCAGACATTGTTGCGTGAAGCTTCCTTTGTGGAAGCGGAGGTAAAATTTTGAAAAGTTATGATGTGCCGTAGCATACTGCTTCACGATATCTATTTATAGACAATATTTTTTCCACATTACTTATACATTTTGATGAAATAGTTCACCTTGTTCTTCACAAACACCACCCAAGTTCTCTGGAAACTCACGCAAGTAGCTGTGTAACTAGAGCGATTTAATACTCACCCTACATCCAAGTGTTTGCAAACACAAGAGCAGCTGCACCACAATCTCTAGATAGTGGTCAGTTTTCCTGTTTCCAAGGAAATTCCGCACCACATCAGAGAAGGCATTCAAGCTCTAGCCTCTGTTGCTCTCGGTTCATCAAATATTCCTGCCTTCTTCTCATCACTTAGATTTGGAAAGTTTGTACATATATATCTGAAGCAATCTCCACTCTGATCATGAGTAATTGCTTCATCATACTAAGTTTCAACAGAAGTTTTGTATACTTCGTAGGGATCCCTGGTATTGTTCTGGTTTCCAAGTGCTACTTTAAAGTAAGCAAGATACACCTTGACAAAGTTATTAACCATGCACATTTGAGCCAATGGAATGAAGTTTCTACAGATGTAACAGAGATATCGGGGTCATTACAGCACATTCTTCTTTATGATATTTAATTTACAACTAGATCACCGTGATTCAGTTTACACCTGAATGGAAGAGATAGAGTTTTAAAGCAAAACCCCGCTTGAAGATATTAAAAATTAGCATGGCAATCCAACCAAAATTCTTGCAAATAGTGGTGTAAAATTAACGTTTGGTATGCTCCAGGTAAATAAATGAATATACCGTTGGCACAAACATGTAATATGATAGGGCAAATCTAAGGTTGCTTTTGGAATCAGCTCCCCCAAATTAGTCTAAAACAACTCTAAGATTTTATGCCAGAAAATAAAAGTTGTATTTTGTTGACCAGTGTAATTTATTATCTAATTAATGCATTGTTGAATATAGATGAACCACTGTAAAATATGCATTTTTCCATATAAATAAATATAACGGAAAAACATTTCTTCTGATGTTATTGAACAACACCAATCAAGTTCGCATCCATCAGTATGAAGAATTGGTCACTCTCTGATTATTCAAAGATTATTCTAAAACTGGTGATAGAGCTTATAAAACTAATATCGTCAGCAACACCGCAACCCCCAGAGAATAAAAGTGGAAATTAAATCAACGTAGAATAGGTTTAGCCAAAGTATTGCAACAAGGAACAACAAACTTCAATAGAAGAATTACAAGATCATCGCTCAGAGAATGTTGACAGAAAACGTATGGTACTTGATGCAGCTGCGCAAGAATTGCTTTATACCATTTCTTAAACCAGAGTATTCAAAAATAAAATAGATAAAATAAGAAAAGAAAGTAATGGCTACTTTTACCTCGTTATGTACGTTGTCCGAAATACAGGAGCAAAAGCAATTCAATGGAACCGGAGGGCCCAGGTGCATCGAGGCAGCATTGAAAAATTTTGGTCATACATGCAACGCGAAATGCAATTGTCATCTACCCTTTCTGCCACCGACGTAGTGTCTAACATAAAGTCTTCTTATTGCAGTAGTTTGGTTCACTTCAGATTTAAGTTCATCTCATAGTATCATCGAGTAGCATTTGTATAAAATATATATTATTCATGGACGGAGTTTCACCATCACTTGTAGCAATGTGAAAATTCTTCAATATAATGTAAATTGTCTTTATCTTTCTCCTTGTCACAATGTTTGTTGGATCGAGTGCTGCACTGCAAAGATTAATTATAGAAAGAAATAGAAAAAGACAGCATGGAAATCTTTAGCATAATAAAACAGACTGAGCTATTACCTTTTAAACAACCATAATTATGTGATGTGATCGAAGATATAATAGAAATATTCCACGTAATGAAACTGTTATGAAGATCAATAAATCTATGAAATAGAAGAATATCTTTATAACGTGCAACTTCCACAACTCCGGGTAGTTTTAATTATTACTTTGTAAACTTGTAACATTGAAATAACTACTGCAGCAAGTTCGATAACTTTGAAGGGAATTTGAGTGTTTAGAAATGTACTAAAGTCAGGCTTAAGGAAGCAGAAACAAGAAAGTTAATAAACCGTTTACATATCGAATATTTCATCTCGTAAAATGGTGTTAAATTCGTCGAGAAACTATTGCTCTGTTTTAACTATTGGCACGATATGTGTAATTGTTATTCGTCAGTTGGAAACTGAGAAATAAAGCATTTTTAACAGCTTGGCAGAACAGTTAAAATGCCATCTACATTTGTGAAGTGATATAACGATGACTCATAATGCTTCTTGGCATATATTATCAATAGAAATTTTATATCTCCTCGGAAAAACTTTTGTGCACATAAAAATATCTCGTATATAAAGCACATACATAGACATAAGTACACTTGAGCACAAACAAATACATACGCACACTACACACTCACACACACATACATTACACACGCATATGCGTGTAAGCCTTTAGTATATATATGTATATATATATATGTATATATATATATGTATATATATATATATTATATATATATATATATATATATATATATATATATAAATATACAATACATGTGTGTGTGTATGTATGTGAATGTAAGCATAAAGTAGGAGAGAGACAGCGAGAGAGAAAGAGCGAAAATGATGGAACAGTACAGAACATAATCTCTTACATTTTCTGAGCTTAGTCTCCATAGTTAACGGTGTTCTGGACTATAAGTAGTGATTAGTTTCATTTCCCTTCGTTTATATTTGTTAGAAATGTAGGTGCTTTAATACTCTTCTGTGCTCGGCTGTAGCAGTGCCAATTATAAATAGTGTTCTTGTTCCTAACCATATTAATTTACGGTGGCTCTCTTATATGAATGTGTTTAAATACTTACAGGAAATACTGACATTCACTACGTAAACCTTTTAATGGCGTTATCATGCAATAATTGTGTTAGTGAGAATGATACAGTACTTCTTAATTCCTAGGCTTTTCAATGCAAAATATATCGCCATCTAACGTAATATACTCAGTGATTTGCATTTACAGAATGACTTGTAAACGGAATAATACTGTTTCGATATCTTTGTTATTCCTAGCTGCCGGTCCATACATTAGCGAACAATCAAACTGCGGATGCTATATAGAATACAAATGTATTGAAGCTGCCATGCATCTCATATTAGCTTTTTCCCTTCGCGTTGTATATATTCTTTGCGGAAAGCTTGTTCTTATTTAATAGTCATGTAAAATGTCAATAAAAAACCCTTAATCGAGAGATCATTCTTGACTTCTGTAGTCATTATTATTTCTCTTTAAGTACTTCTGTACATTTTTTCGAAAACCGTAGTGACATAGCTTCTGTATATAGCGTTCAGAGCGTTCAAGTCTTTTATATTGATTATTTTCTCTTATCTAAATTGATATTTATCTTACAACCAACACTGGTCATACTATATCTTGAAAGTTGTATATATATTAGAATATATTCAAGGCAATTACTATCAACTTGATAATGATACAAAAATCCGCAATTCACTTTTGTATTGAAGAATGTTTCTTTTATCTTCGATTAACTTGTCCTTTATTTGTTTCTAAGCGAGGTAATTATGGATGGACGAAATATTCTGTACGTGGTTATTTCCCCCGTCTCTCTCTTTTTCTCTCTCTGTGTTTCTTTCTTTCTTGTTCACTCTCTCTCTCTCTCTCTCTCTCTCTCTCCCTCTCTCTTGTGTTTCAGTCATTAGATTTGACCATGTTGGAGCGCTGCCTTTCATTTTTGCTTGAAAAATTGCCCCCATGACTTATTTTTTTAAAGCCTGGTACTAATTGTATCGGACTCTTTTGCTGAATCGCTAAGCTGCGGGGATATAAGCACATCAATACTCGACTTCAAGTGGTGATGGGGGATAAACACAGACACAAATACACACAGACGTGCATATATATATATATAGAGAGAAAATTCACGAAAAACAAAAACAAAAGACGAAGACAGGTGGTGTAGAAAACAAACAGATGTATTAGTATAACGCTAGGGAATTGAAAAAGTCTTTAACGTTTCGAGCCTACGCTCTTCCACAGTGAAATAATTACT
>NC_042998.1:124049988-124144988 GCF_006345805.1 Octopus sinensis | reverse complement strand
CAGCAAAGCATTTCGCCCGGCGTGCTAACGTTTTTGCCAGCTCGCCGCCTTTCCGTCATTAATATTCGACAAAACGAAATTTAAACTTAAGCCTTACAGTATAAAAATAGAGAAGGTGAAGTTTTCTATCAGTCGCTCTAAGGATTGTGCCGATTCGCTTCATCGGTAATGATATTCTTAAAGAATACATATAAGACCATAATGATTCATAAATATAAACTAAGTTGTAATGCACATATTTACACAAATTTGTGTATATACGAGACAGATATTCATACGTATACATAAAGGTAAACAGATGTATATATTTATAAATAAATGATTAGTTTATATTTATGAATTATTATGGTCTTATATGTATTCCTTAAGAATGTTAATGAATTTCGTGAAATAAAATACATACTGATTACAAATAATGAAAACACACAATATTCATTAGATATGCATTAAGTAAACAAATTGGTTCAGGTGGTATTTTGCATGAGGATCGCACATAAATTTTATCTCACAAAGTTGATGAGGGTGGATTGCAGTGTATAATGTAATGAAGTGTCAGCATTTGTGTCAGGGTATGATATTGTTTAAAGCGTTTAAATATATTGTCAGTTTTGCACCTCAAGTACGGCATGTCTCTCTGTAAAAAGATCCGTAGACTTCATGGCGTAATACACATTATATCGTAGATTTGTTGTTGGACTTCATTTTACAATGTGTGTGTGTATATATATATATATATATATATATATATATACGGCTGGCCGCCGACAGATTTTTCTGAAAATATGGATAATTTATTCTATTCATGCTATATTATTAGCATTATCCTGCGTTTGAGAATAAGATTATTTCCTTATCTGTATCTTTCAATAAATCTCAATGCTTCTAAAGTAAACTTTGTTGACTTCAACGTAAATTGAATATATATATATATATATATATATATATATATATATATATATTAAGTGTGCTTTTTTCGGACTTATGTTCAAGTGAACGATAATTTAACTTAGATGAATTAGATATGTTTCACCCACAGATTGATGTGTTTTGGGATAATTGCAACCAAAATATGACCTGTTGACGAAAAGAAATTGTGTTGCTGGGAATTTATATGCTGTGATCCTGAATTGTGAATTGTGAATTCATCCATTCAACCTTGGATGAATTCTGAATCTAATATTAAGATTCTTCGGGCAACGTTGGTGATATAATCTGCACATTGTGAAAATAATGTTCTGATGGCGGCGCTAGAGGAATAAAGATAAAAATTTTTAAGGTAATCTCAATAATCAAGATCAGTCATGTATATATATATATATATGTGTGTGTGTGTGTGTGTGTGTACATATATGTGCGTATGAATGTGTATGCATATATTTTGTACTATCATAGACAAAATTTCTTTCCTTTATAAGGTACTTCTCATCTGTTGTTAAACTATTTTGTGTTTGCGTATGTGTGTGAGAGTCTCAGTATGTATGAGTGCATGTGTGTATAAGCATAAATATATTTCTCGCATTGAGTTATCATACTAATTGAAAGATTACCTGTTTCGTACTGTATACTAAAAAACATAAATCTCATTTCCGTTCGGTAACACAGTCATTGCCTACAGTACTAGCTAAATTACTTCCTAACCATCTGAGAAATATACACAAATTTACGGAACTTATCATTCTTGGTCGAAGTTAACAGCCATATTTTAATCTCCATATCACTTAGCCTAATGTATTTTCGAAATAGGGGATTATTTTGTATATTAATATAATCTTAAGCAATCTCACATAGGATATATGAAACTGTAATCCAGTAACTATCTAAAAATCATGATTTTAAGTTTCAGAGGTCTCCTTGTAAAGCCGCATAGATATATTCATTCTAACAATATAATTCAAAAGGTCGTTGCTGTTATGTTGAAGCAGTATCTTTGACAGATCTATGTTAGATCACAAGACTATTAAAACTCTACAGAATTACGGAAATGTTATTGCAGTTTCGCTGATTTTAATCCGAATGGTAAGTTTTGAGCTAAACGTCTTGAAGTTGTCACGGAATTTATCGATTTATGGATATGTAATCGTGGTAAGACTATTCCAGTAGCATTTTCTGGTCTGATATGTTTAATGGTTATCGCAGTCCACAAATGTAGCGCGTATGGTAGTGAATAGTAAAGAGAACACTTTCATTGAATTTCCTGTCTAGCAAAGTGTTATTTTTACTCTTAACTCGTTATCGTATAAGAATGGAGTAAAATGCATTTAACCCAGCAAGACTAATCGGTGAACGTCTTACTTTAAATTAATGAAAATTGGAATATCAATGCATTTAGAATGCATCCTTTTAAATACACATGCACACACGTAGTTATACGCATGGGCTCGCGCATACGCGTGCACACAAATTGCGAACACGCCACCCATATAAACCGTACACACCCATACACACACATGCTTACATTTATACATATATTCGTACGTGTGTGTGTGTATACACAAGTGTATGCATATACAAGTTTTGCGTGTATTACTGACTCGTCGTGTGTGTGTGAATGGGTGTGTTGATGTCTGAGTGTGTTTGTGCGTGTGTTTGTGCGTGTGTACGTGCGTGTGTATGTATGTGTGACGCGTGTGTATGTATGCACACATATATTGATATACAGTAATACCTCGACTATCTCGGCTGTTGAGTTCCAAGCCCGCACCCCGTGAAAGGTGAGAATCTGCGAAGTAGAGACAGTATTGTACTGTATATTTCTTATTATTTTTGTAATTTGTATATATCTATTTTATTATAAATGCAAAAGAAGACCACGGAGGAATCAACGTAAGCTTAAATAGTAAACTATTGTAGCTGAACCGAGATATGCTGAGAGATTATCGTATATGGTAATGAAACCAGATATGTACAAGTACTTTATAAAAAGACATTGAAGGCTTCACTAGGTAGTACATAAAACAAAGGATGTAAGTTCTTTCTCGATCCATAAGTTCTTAAGGCCGATTTCACAGATTTTGTGGCCTCTCTATTTTACTCTTTTACCCTTTTACTTGTTTCAGTCATTTGACTGCGGCCATGCTGGAGCACCGCATTTATTCGAGCAAATCGACCCCAGGACTTATTCTTTGGAAGACTAGTACTTATTATATCGATCTCTTTTGCCGAACCGCTAAGTTACGGGGACGTAAACACACCAGCATCAGTTATCAAGTGATGTTAGGGGTACAGACACACAAACATACATCACACACACACACACGCATATATATATATATGTATATATATACATATATACGACGGGCTTCTTTCAGTTTCTGTCTACTAAATCCACTCACAAGGCTTTGGTCGGCCCGAAGCTATAGTAGAAGACACTTGCCCAAGGTGCCATGCAAGGGATATTACTAAGAGACCACATTTGAAATGAGATAAGAGGAGAGCGGGACGGAGTGCCCAATGTGATAGCAGAATACTGAAATCACAATTTCGGCTGGGTTGGACATGTTGCAGGGTTCGCAGACAACAGGTGGACACATACAGTTGCCGAGTGGATGCAAGAAGTCGGAAAAGGCCACTTGAAAGGTTCCCCCCCACACACACACAACAATAAAAAGATAGGAAAGAATGGCGCAATCAAGACAGAATTTGAAGCGTATTGTAGCCATTTGTGTATAACAACATCTGATGGCCTGGTCGATACTGTGATACTGTGTTATTTATCATAAATCAATAAATTTCTCTCTAAAATAACGCTATAGTCCATTACCTTTATTTTTTTTATCTCAGACAAGCCAATCAACAAACATTTAAAGAAAGAATTCTGTTACCTTCAAAAGCGAGCCACAAAAAATGACGAGAATGTACGTAATTATGAAATTATTACCAGAATTTAATTATCAAATTATTCTCATATTAATGCTCCCAAGAAATATGTTTAGAAGAACAGATTTAAAAAAAAAAAATTTATTTTATTTATTAAAAAAAATTTTTTTTTTCTTTTACTTGTTTCAGTCATTGACTGCGGCCATGCTGGAGCACCGCCTTTAATCGAGCAACTCGACCCCGAGACTTATTCTTTGTAAGCCCAGTACTTACTCTATCGGTCTCTTTTGCCGAACCGCTAAGTGGCGGGGACATAGACACACCAGCATCGGTTGTCAAGCAATGCTAGAGGGACAAACACAGATACGCAAACATACACGCACACACACACATATATATACATATACACGACAGGCTTCTTTCAGTTTCCGTCTACCAAATCCACTCACAAGGCTTTGGTCGGCCCGAGGCTATAGTAGAAGACACTTGCCCAAGGTGCCATGCAGTGGGACTGAACCCAGAACCATGTAGTTCGTAAGCAAGATACTCCTGCGCCTATGGTTTTTTTTTTACATATTATTCCACTTATAATAGTTATTGGGAGTTTCACAAACATTATATTATTTCCGTGGCATATGCCGCTCTACACAAAGTATTTGCTATGTGTGTACACTACTGAATGTCAAATACAGACAAGTCAATTCTGTGTGTCTTCTCCTTTCAACGGTGACATCGTTATTTTCAAGACGATAGGTATATTAAGCCACAGAAAATGAAATATATAAATGCACTTGTCCTTACGTTACAGGGCATATTTATTTTGTTTTTCTTTTCTATATATATTTCCGAGACAATACTTTTCGAACCAAACGCAAATATACTGACGACTTTGTTTCTCTATTGCTGAAACTGGTACAGCACAGCCAATTTAATAACTTTTTCCTGGACACAATATAGTATATAGAAAATGAAATCCCTTACTGCTACAAGTAGATTTTGTAATCTTGTGCATCAGAGTTGAATAAATATACTTTACAACATATATAGAATGAATGCAAGAACCAACTCTATAGTCTGTCTGCGCCTTTGAAGATTTCTGTCGTGTTAGAGCCAATAAATTGAATGCATTTTATGACATATAATATGTATATATATGAATGAAATTATATATATATAATCTCATACATACGAGAGACAGAGGGAAAAGGAGAGAGAGAGAGAGAGAGAGAGAGAGAGAGAGAGAGAGAGAGAGAGCGTGTGAAGGAAAATATATTTCATATTAGGATAGCATTTCATTAAACACTCTATTCACAGCTATGTAGGAGTTGATTAGTTAGTTAGATCCCTAGTTTAAGCCATTTCGTTTCATGTGTTTTGATTAAATTTTTTTTAGATAAAGTGATGGGAATTCGATCCAGAGAATTATTTGCTAGAAATATAGTTGCATCATTTGATGAGAAATAACACACCAGCTTCAACCATATCTAATTATTGGTCCGTCATTTTTGTAGAATTGAATATCGAAATTAATGATCGATATCAAGTTATTATAGACGTACGTACCAGAGAATTGGAATAATCTAGGTTTAAATAGTTTGTAGAACATTCCAGAAATAACGTTAAACAAATACAATAAATCAGGATTTTATCAAGTCGAAGTAAATTAAACATATTTTTGAGGTCAACGTATTAATGAAACCGAAATTCCTACCAAACACATTTGGCTATTAGGAATTCTATTTAATATTCAGATAGGGTGCAACTTTTAGTCTTTAAATTTTGAAACAACACAACTTCATGAGGTTTGACTATGGCCTCTTTTGAATAGCTGAATCGGTATGTATCATTTATCTAAATACAATTTTGCTTTAGAATAAATTTTAATAATTGTGACATTATATATAAAACTTGAACTACCCAAAAATTATATCAATTTTTATGTGTATATTGATTATATTTCCATGGCTTATTTTTAAACTAGCCAAACATTTACACTAGATAAAACTTCTATGTATTTCGGTTAACTCTAAACTATGATCACGAAATTCATTTTAATATTATATGTTCATCCTCAAACAGTACTGCATATAATTGTATACATTGGCCACGGCATTATGTAGTACCGAAAAGAAGATGAGAAACGTCTATTGACTGTTTGACCGTGACCTCTAATAACTTAGTTATTTGAGCCACTATAACTTTAAAGTAATACAGTGTATTTCGTTTCAAACATACTGAAATTCAGACAGTACAATCCACCGCAAGTATTCGCTGCACCAGTAAAATATTACCGAAGAAAACGAAACAATTATATTACATTTCCTCTTGGCAATTCAATTACGATTTCCAAATAAATTAAAAGCTGGTCAATGGGGATCAAATGGATTCTCATAAAAATGTTTAAGAAATACTATTCCATTAAAAATTCTTGTTTATTTTTTATCAAATTTTCACTGACATGCATAAAGTAGGATAACAGAGTGGTTTTTATGTTTTCACATTATTAAAATATTCTTTCATCTAGAGAATTACTATTTCACCCAGCTTTAAACTAAATTGAGGATTATTAACTATAAAAACCTTTAGGATTTTATATGAACATATTTGACATTATTTCTGATATTTTGTATTTATTAAAATACCGGAAAAACGAAATGAAGAAATAAATTTATAGAAAATATTTGATTTTAATAGAAATCTAAAATCGAATTTGTTATCTAAATAAAAAAAAATACTCTACTATTATGCATTACCACTTCAAAAACTGCGCATGCATTTTTCACTATCGTTTAACCTGATTAGTACCTCGCTGAAATTAGTATATACAAATTTATTTCCAATAATCACTTAAGTTTGTGGCAAGCATTTTAAAGTTAACTGATATACAAGTAGTAATATGTGATTGTGATTGGTTTTCCATTCATAGGTTCAAACTATTTAAATATTATCTCTTCAGCATGCGTTGAAAACAAAGGGGCCGTCCGAATGCCATACATTACTGATAGAAATAAAACATATTAAAATACGTCTTCCGCCATATTTTATTCATTGGGATTTGGAAGAGTAAGATATGCTGTTATAGATTTAAATAATCCCTTTAAATAAATTACTGTTGCATTTATCAACAAAATGAGAAATTTAGTGGTTCAATCATGAAATTCCCACGTATTTCATCATCGAATACTAAAGAAAAGTCTAAGATGAAATATACATATTTGAGTGGCGATGAAATCACGTTTACATATATATATATATATATACGTCTGTGTGAGTGTAAATATGTATATATAGATTCTTTGAAGTGACGTACACCTTTTATATATTAAGAGAAAAAAGGTAGTCAGAATTCATGAGAGTTATTTATTTAGCGGTTTCATCTCGTTTATTAGATTAATCTGAAATAGCATTTTATAGAATATGCATGACTTTTATATATTTGTGAGCTAGTCGAAAAAGGCAAGAATTGAATTGGTAAGTGATTGTCTTTCTTACTTTAAACATATATTTACAGACACACACATACACACACATGTATATATATGCGTGTATGTGTGGATGTTTATTGGTATATGTATGTGTGTTTATATATGTGGGTATGTATGTGCCTGTAAATATATGTGTGGTGAATTGTTGGCAGCATGGTTAGAGTGAGAGAAAAAGAAAAAGAAAAATGAAAGAAGAAAGTGAACCTTTTCCTGGATGGCTGAAAATACATTGACTTCTTCCTCTAACTGATATATATAGAAAACGCATAATTCTATAGTAAAAAAGTCATTCTTAATGAATCATTGAAACGATAGCAGGACGATATATATATGTATATGTATGTATATATATATATACATATATATATATATATATATATATATATATATAATATATATATATATATATATAATATATATATATATATATATATATATATAATATATATATATATATATATATATATATATATAACACATACACACACACACACACACACAGATATATATGTATATATATATATATACATATATATATATATATATGTATACATATATGTATATATATATGTATATATATAGATATATATATGTATATATATATATATATATATATATATATATATATATATAATATATATATATACATATGTATATATATATCTCTCTCTTTCTGCATATATATATATATATATATTGCAACTGCCTGGGCTTTAAAGGACAACTCCTCTTCATTATCCTCCCGAACGACCTGAGAGACCTACATGGGATGTATGTAAGTGTCTTCAGAACTTTTACTGTCAAGTATCCCAGATGAACCAACTTCACAGCAGGAAGTGCAGCCAAACTTCTTCATGCACCAAACGTCAATTAGTGAAGTAAAATTTGTTGCAACACCATATGGCGTTTGGTGCATGAAGGAGTTTGGCTGTGGCTGCCTTTATCTGCACTTCCTATAGTAATAAACACATATATAAACACATATGCATATATATATATATTTATTTTATAGAAGGAGCTTCTACAGGACTAGAACTGTTTCATTCAAATGAAATCATTTCATTTGAATGAAACAGTTCTAGTCCTGTAGAAGCTCCTTCTATAAAATAAATCAATTTACTCTGCCATGCATTGAGTACCTTATTTACTGTGGTTAACCCCGACTCAACCCGGGACCTACATATATATATATATATATATATGTGTGTGTGTGTGTGTGTGTGTGTGTGGAGGCGCAATGGCCTAGTGGTTAGGGCAGCGGACTCGCGGTCGTAGGATCGCGGTTTCGATTCCTAGACCGGGCGTTGTGAGTGTTTATTGAGCGAAAACACCTTAAAGCTCCACGAGGCTCCGGCAGGGGGTGGTGATCCCTGCTGTACTCTTTCACCACTCTTTCTCCCACTCTTTCTTCTGTTCGCCTGCTCGCGGGCTAAAACAATGCGAACGCATTGTGACCACCGATGTGTAACAACATCTGATGGTCTGGTCGGTCACATGATGATGATATATATACATACAATATATATACATATATATATAGACATATAGACTTTCTCTCTCTCTCTCTCTACCTTTATGTCACTGTATCTATCTACCTCTCATTTTCTGTTCAACTACTAATTGTCCATACATTTTTACACAGATGTATAGATAAAAACACACAAACATGCACGGACACACATACACGGACACACATACACACACACACACACACACACACAAATATGCACGGACACACACACAGAGACATATGCAAACACATGCATGGAAATTTATACGGAAATATATTTACTCATGCTTGTATTTATGTCTACTATAATTCATTATGCATTTTCATATATCATCTTCTACTTCTATTTCTTTTATTTATATGATTGATTGATTGATTGATTCTAGTTTCAGCTTATGAGCTGTGGCCATGCTGGGGCACCGCCATAAATATTAAATTTCTCCTTTACTATTCTGAGAATATTTTTGGTTGTGTGTCTTTGAATGTTTGCATGTTTCGAGTAACCATTGGAAGACAAAACGTGAGAGTTCATTATAAACTTCGTAAAGATAACGAAGTCAAAAGTTTATATAATACAGAGTGTCTTTGGAAAGACGATATTTTTATTTAAAATTTAGCTATTTTCTGTAGCTTCAATACACATCATTACAATTTTCAAAATGTAATATAATATAATATATATAATATACCCGCATACATACAAGCATACGTATAAATATATGTATGTGTGTCGTGTATACACATAAACATATCTACATATAACGATATATCGATATATGAAGGTAGTGTATCAAATGTCAAAAATACATATGCCTGTTGTTATAGCATTCCATCATATCTTACATGCAGTAATATAATATTATAGGTGCGTGTAAGAAACGGATGTGCAGAAGCACTGGTATGTGAATATGTTGTTTCCATGGACCTAAGTTTTTGTTTTATATCAGCGCAGGGAAGCATTTATGATGCAATTTGATTGTAGAGCGGAAGAAATAATTTCTGATTCGCAGCAGATACCTGCCTCTTTTTGTTTTGCCTTTTTTTTTTCAAATTTACTTTTTACTCACAGTCGCTTCCAATTTTATTTTCCGTCAAAACCGTACGCTAAAGAATGAACTTAAAATTAAAAAAATAAAGATGTAGGATCTAGGAACTTCTCTGAATTCATTCTTTATTTCAGGAGTGGAGCACTTATATCTCAAATCTATTTATGGTTTAAATTGTGCAATTGAAGGTAGGCTATAAATAATTGTGAAAATAGAAAAATTAAACTATGCAAATCAATACATAATCCAACAACGGATGTAATTTTTTTTCTTGGCTTTTTATTTTCTTATTGAAATCTACACAATATCTGAAGTTGCACCGTTACGAACTGCATGGAACCAGCATAACAACATTTAGCTTACAATCGACTTTTACGTTAAACTATATTTCTGATAGAATTATTCATGCCGGGTTGCTCAACCGATCTATCAAGCATATCTAATCTTGTAAACAATTCAGTTTAAATTAACTCAGACATCCCAATATTTTTCTTCCTCGAGTAAGAAAAAAGAAGAAAGACAACAAAATTAGCGAAATAAAAACTAATACTGCAAAATCAGTGAATTACAAAAGGAAAACTTAAAATAAAAACATATTTGATATCATTATTTATTAAATCAGTTGACGATGTCTGCTCCATTGTATAATTCTAATATAGCAGGGTCTCATATGCAGTATGTTCAGATTATTAGTAGGTGTTTGTGTTTGTAATTCTTTCTCAGTATTTTTCTACCGTATTGTTAACGGTTGGAGTGATATGCATGTGCGTATATATGAATATATATATATATATATATGTGTGTGTGTGTGTGTGTGTGTGTGCAAGTGTATGCATTTGTTCGTCCCAGATTTACTCAAAAAGCAGTTTTCTTCCACTAGCTTTGGCCTCTACAAGGATCACGTGCTGAAAACATCTAGAGGAGGAAATGGTCACGCGCTGGATAAGCTTAGAAAGGACCTCACTAGCATCATGAATTCCCCGGTGGATTTCCTTAAATGACACTGAACTTGGAATACGGTAATGTCAAATGAAAAGCTATCACAACGAGAATCTATTATTAATGTAAGTCCCAGTCATTCAGCCATAGTTTTCAAGAATATAGTAAAGAATCATCAAGTAAAAATATTTCTGATTTTGCCACCCACTAATGAGGCTATGCCCGCCAACGGTTTGAAGGAAGGAATTAGCTACACAGAAGACCCTAACCCCACAAAAGAAAATTCGCTGTAAGATGCTGTGGTTCACACCGCCATTTTCTTTGAATGTTAAAACCTGAGTAGGTAAGAGTTTCCTTAGCTTAGTAGGCAAAAAACTTCTATCCTAGAAATAGGTTCAGTAAAATATTTAATAGGCACACCCTGAGAGTTGCCTTTAGCTGTGCACCCAATGTTAAAAATTATTTCAGTAGGTAGGCTCTCACCTGAGAACAAAGGCAGGATGCTCATGTAGGGGTAACGCAACATGTCCACAGAACAGCAACTGTAATACGGAAATCGTCGTATACGTGGCAGTGGTAACAGAATAGGACCAAATCGGTCATCAAGCGTGCGAAAGTACGTGGGTTAACAGAAGGCCAATTCAGAACCTACTATAACAACTACAAGACCTTAACATCCCGGAGAGACGTAACGCCACAACCCTGGCCAAGCACGTATGGTCCTTGAAAGAATGTACCACTGAATACAGTGCATAAAGTGAAGGACTGTAGAGAAATATAAAGTGTACTTCAATAGCAGTAGGAAGAGTAGATTATATCTGACTGAGATAAAAGCGATATTAAACTGCTGCCAGCACCCAGGCATCTTCCTGAAAAACAGAAGTTAAGTTTTTAAACCTTTCGCACATAAAGGTGAGTATATTCTATATTTTTTGTGCACCATCGTCATTATAATCACCCGTCTCCCAGCTTCGACTCGCGCTCCACCAATATCTGGGAATCCGGCAAAAAGTTTGACCAGAACGTACACGCACTCATAAACATACAGAACCTGACACGGTGGGCGTCCACCAACGCACCATTTTACACTGCTCCCAATATACCGTGCATGCATACACAAATACCTCAGGAATTAAATCAAACATTAAAGAAAGAAAACGTACTAACGAACACAAATGTATTTGCGCCCAACCACAAATCTATTTGCCCTCCACCGGCTATGCTTATGATACCGCTACACACATTCTATTTTTACAAGGACACCAACCTTGAAGATACACATATTTCCCAAAAACTTTTATCAGAAAACGCTTACCGTCTTGCAACAACTACATACAGAGATGATGATTTTCGTACCAAGCGACATAACTCTTAACCTAACCTTCCTCATTTCGTTTCGTCGTCTTTTTCACAGAAACTATAAACCTGATGTGTCTGTCCACCTCCAACAATAGAGAGCAGTAGCCACATTTTATTTTATAACAGCTTTCTCTGAAGGTCGCAGGGTTACACAACCGGACTAGTAGGATTCGATCGTTATTGATATATAATACTGTACATTTCGATTTATATACATACATACATAAATACGTGACGGCGTGAGACATGCAAAAATCTACATATGCACAATTCTAGAAAGGCTAGTATCAAATTTCGGTATTGAGTATTATACAAATACCAGAACTGGCCGTCATTGTATTGTACCAAAAGTACCATCCACTCCATCTAAATTCAGGACAAGGTACTGCAATAGTCTAGAGTTCAAAGGTCCACATCTCTTTATTGCCCTGCCACAAAAATTAAGAAATCTGCATAAGGTGGAAGTAAATTGCTTCAGAACGGAACTTAACATCCTCCCCTCCACAATGCCGGATGAACCAACATCCCGACATGAGGAGCAGACGGGGTAGCAGAATCAAAGTGTCTTGTACACCAAATGAGCAAGCAACTGGGACAAAGGCACATACAAGAGTGGTGATGTGAAATACTCCAGACTGAGGAAATCAAAAATACCATGGTGGTGCTCCATTTTATATACATATATATATATATTTTTTTATATATATATATATGTGTGTGTGTGTGTGTGTGTGTTGTGTGTGTGCGCGTTTGTGTGGTAAATATAAAGAGACAACAAAGTCAAGGCAGTGTGAAATTTCTAGGACATACATACCCGCACACACGCTCACACACATACGAACGCAGAAAAAGAATCATATACACGTCTAGATACGCACATGCAAAAGAAAAATGCAAGGTGGAAGGTAAAATACAGAAAAAATGTGTAAAAAATATGAGTAATGAAAATATTAAAAATATATCACTATAAACATGTAAAAAAATATATAAAAAATATACAATATAAGTAAAAAGTATAGAGTGATAAAAAGCTTGTACGTGGACACAACATAAAAAGCCAGCTCTCTCTGTGATCTCGGGAGGATCAAAAACGTAACAAATATTTAGCCATATATGGACATGAACCGAAAAGTCCAGTTCTTGAATTTAGACATGTAGAGGGGCCTAAGCTGCTTTTCAAGTTGAGCCATCTTTCCATATCACAAAGAACGCACTTTCAACTACCGTTGATGTAGGACTTACACTTGGCTAAGTTCTTCCAATGGATGTTGTAATTGACGCCTTTATCTTTTAAGGACTATATATGACTGGATAATTTGGACGTTTTCATTTTATCCCAGTCCCTGAAGCTCAAGGTGTGATTATTGAACCTTGCCTTGAAATTCCCCTCAGTAAGGCCCACGTATTTCATTGTCGGATGTGTATATAAATTATATATATTTTTTTGGTGTACGTGTGGGTGTGCATGTGTGTATTTTAAGCGCGGCACATGTACGTGTGTCTGTGCATGCGTGCAGGTGTATGTACGGCCATGCGCGCATACGCGATTGCTATGAGCACTTTTACTTACCGAGCAGCATAATTCAACTCAACGGTGCCCAAATCATCAACAATATTCAAAATACACGTAGGATTTACAAAACATCACAGAGAAAACACTACATCCATGTACTTTCATACAAATAAATCCACACAAACATTACCTTTGAGCCAACAACAACGTAAAGTAAATACATTTAACCTACCTTGAATCCAACAGGATTAATACCAAAACTTCAGTAGAATTCATGCAGTTCAAGGCATACTCAAAGCTCAAATTCAAAGAAACCAACAGACATAGACTATGATTATTAAACTTAGCTAAAAATGACTACATAAAGAAAAACCACATAGAACGAGTGTAAAACAAGAAAGCAATTGGGATCATAATTGCACTTTATAGCTAATACAGGCGTTGCATTTGACAACATGACCAGCACAGTAACATGGTTTTAGAAGATTAACACCTAAATCACACTACAATACGTTAAATTTAAAGATAAGCATAAATGTCAGTTTCATAAACAAATTTTAAAGCAAAACAGTAAACTAATGCATAATAAGTTTAATTAGAATGAAAGGAATAACTAGACATAAACCAATAGTTATTAAATTTATTCATTATCGACTGAAAATAGAATGAAATAAAACAAAAAAGATGGAGTTACTTAAACAATACTGAAATTAGTATTTCAAAATCATAAAGAAATATCAACCCATGATTACCTCACTGATTAATACAAGTATTGCCCATAACAGCAAGAGCAACAAAATAGTCAACCATTCTTTTACATAGTCTAGTTCAAATAGGCCGCTAGTATAAATGGTGACAATGACGAGAAGAGAAATACATTCCGAAACCTTTAACAAAGCAGTAAGGCGACAAACACACGTTAATGTCAACAATTACTAAATATCTAGAGATTTCATATTCAGTTGCGGGTTTAAAATAAGCCTATATTTGTCCATGGAATCACCACCGTTTCAGGCCACAATAAAAGTTTTAAATATATATTGTTAACTTAACCTAGCTATATTCGTCATCAACTGTTTCTCTTTATCTATAAATGAAGCAACAATGTTCATTATATTGCTGTATCTAATAACCTAACGGTTATATCAGATTCTGAATGGAATGAATACAGCTTTGTGTGAATGACTTTGCTGGCACCTGAAATTTGGAACAGTCAGTTTTATTCTAATGTTACAATTATTTAATTATTATTATATATTATCGTAATGTCTAAATAATCAAATGGATTTACAATAAAACCTTTTCTCCTTGCCTTCATATAATTTTGATATATTCAACTCGTTAACTATTAAAATAAAATAAGAAAACTGTAACTGAAAACAGAAACATTGTCTCAAGTATCTTTAGTAAACTTCAAGCAGTTTACATAAACCCAGTTTTGTACTTCTGGCAAAGTCACTAAGAAAATCGAACACCTACAGTACTATGGAAGTCAACTAATAGAAGGCAATTATTGTGTATATGAATTCTCTCAATCTTCTAAAACTTTATAACCGTAAAACTAGCGATTGATTTATTAATGGTAAACTTAATAATATAGCTTTTATCTTAGTACAAGTATACTCAGGATAAAATATCTTTAATATTTTTCATTGAGACGTACTTTAAAATATAACACGTTTTCTTAAAGTTATTTAGAAGATCTAATATTCAAGGATAAAATTAGTAGGAGCACTCCGTCGGTTACGACGAAGAGGGTCCCAACTGATACGATCAAAGGAACAGCTTGCTCGTGGAATTAACGTGCAAGTGGCTGAGCACTCCACAGACACGTGTACCCTTAACGTAGTTCTCGAGGAGATTCAGCGTGACACTGAGTTTGACAAGGCTGGCCCTTTGAAATACAGGTACAACAGAAACAGGAAGAAAGAGTGAGAGAAAGATGTGGTGAAAGAGTACAGCAGGGTTCACCACCACCCTCTGCAGGAGCCTCGTAAAGCTTTAGGTGTTTTCGCTCAATAAGCACTCACAATGCCCGGTCTGGGAATCGAAACCGCGATCCTACGACCGCGAGCCCGTTGCCATAACCACTGGGCCATTGCGCCTCCTCAAGGATAAAATTACGCCAAAGTTGAAGCAAATTGTTTAAAAAAAACCCTTCTATACTCTGACTTTATCTCAAAATGATTTGATAAGCAGATGAGGTATTTGCTTAGCCGTACACATTATCTTCCCTGTAATAAATCTCCATGCTAATGACACTTCATGTAATTTTGGAATCCAGAATAATATTGGAATAATTTTGTTAATTTTCTCAATTTTAAAACTTGTTAACATTCGAACTTTAGTTACTCAATGATCTAATAGATCATTAATATTATCTGAAATCATTATGCATGTTGCTTACAGTTATAGCCAGAGTCTAATCCCATCTCAGTAGCTAATGCCATAACAATACGTGGACGTATAAAAGTGAAATACCTTGCTGCTCTGTCTACAGGCTCCACAATGTAAGTATCAATCATTTCATTAACATATTTCTAACTTCTGTTTTCAGAGAATTGAAGCTGAATGAAACCATTTTGATATTTTTGTAAAGTGTGACTAGTCACTCGATATTTGTTTTTCGCAGATCAAAATCGTTTATCTTCACTTTGTATATATGAATAATTTCTAATAAACTATTTATTAATTGGACCATTACATTATTTAATTTGTATGTACTGCTCTTTCTCGATTCAATGTACAGTGTATCGTTCACAATTAAGGATATTGTGTCACTGCTAAAATTAAGATTTAAGTTACTTGTATAAACGCATCCTATTTCTTAGTAGTAAGAGCTAATCTTACACAATCACGAGGCATTTCGTTTAATTACAAATCACATAACGTAGGACATAATTTGTAACTAACCATTGTAACTAACCTGCCTTTGGTCACATCTGAGAAGAGATTATGCCTCCATTTAATCCTAATTATCGTGATCAGATATACTCTGCTCATCGACTTAATAATGAATAGTTCATAAATAATTGCACCATGTATTCAAGTGTAACAATACTAGCTTGTATAAATACATATAAAATTCCATGCATATACATGATTACACAGACACACCCACACGCACACATACAAAGACGCACACAAACACACAAACACTAATATATATATATAATATATATATATATATATATATACATATATATATATGTATATATATATATATATATATATATATATAATATATATATATATATATATATAGGAAGAGAGAGAGAGAGAGAGAGGGAGAGAGAGAGAATGAAAATGTGCCATAGAGAGACGATAAAAAATTCGATCAGGCGGAAAAAATATAAAGAGTAAATCATTATAATTTCGATATATGCAGATAATATAGCTCAATTTGGTGACATCAGCAATGTAGGCCACTGGAATATAGACAAGCTGATACGATAAATAAAAAAAGGCAAGTGCTCTCACAGAAAACAAAATTGACCTGTTGACTGAACGATAAATTAAGACGAGTTGTGAAGAGAACGGTAAAATTATGAAAGAAACTTCCTTCATGCGTATATATAGGATGACTTCACCTTCATGACACAGATAAGATATGTTGTAAAGTTGGGTTTATATGAGAAATTGCGTGCCTTTCGAAATTGGATAAAAAAATGAAAGGAAGCCAGACCTGAAGAAGAATCGACTGACCGGTCCAACCATCAGTTTGAGAAGAACGAGTGACACGGGAATAAAAGAGAGGAAGATTTGTAGCAGAGGAGAAAAGCGAGTCGAGAGAATTAGAGAGAGAAAGTGAGGGAGGAAAAGTGTTGTCGCAGTGATAGAAGGTGGGTTGGTAAAGGCAAGGAGATTAGATATAAAAATCGGAAGAGGAATACACTACATAAATAGATAGACTGGCAGACACACAGATAAATAGACACCTAGATAGACAGACAGACAGATAGACAGAACGATAGATAGATAGATAGAGAGATAGATATATAGATAGATAGATAGATAGATAGACAGACAGATAGATAGATAGATAGATAGATAGATAGATAGATAGATAGATAGATAGATAGATAGATAGATAGACAGACAGGTGGCTAGATTGATGGATATATAGATAGATTGATAGACTGACATGAAAAGGGAAGGTCATCTAAGAAGGCAATGGTAGAAGCATAGATAGATGTAAACAAAAACATGATGACAAGGATGGAAAGGCTGGTAATGAGAAAACACGACCGTGAGAACCTAATGAACAAAATTTCAAAAGTTAGGTGGAGTGTGAAAATGATAGAAAGGCAAGTGGATGGAAAGAAAAAAACTATTTGTATATGCGTATACACGTAGGTTTCTACTAAACTTGTTCGAAAGTGATAGGAAATGACCTGTACTGTACAAATATAAGTTGACAGATATAGTTGTGCATATCCTTCTGGTTGATGGAACATGAAGATGTTTCTGAATATTAAAAAACAAATACGTGTTTCCTGTTGAGTTGAAAATCTTCACCCACCTGAGATCAAGTGATTTAGCAGGCAACTATTTACTTATAAATGTGAAACAAAACAATGGGACAAAAATAATTCTACTTATAAATGGTCTGTACTGTTGAAAAATATAGTGTTTATTAGAATAGATGTGGTCGCTAAAATCAACTAGGGAAAGTAACCTGTGTACTTTGGTTGTATGGAATTTCCCTGGTAAGACGTATTCTACCATGTTGACGAGAGCAAGTGCAGCCAAAATACAATAAGAAAAATATGGAGGGAATAGATTTAAAATGTTATTAATATTAACGATTTTGCTAAGAACAAATATCAGAGGTTGGTTTTATTTACTAAGTAATTGGGAATTTTAATTTAATATTTTAACCTAACTAAATTTCTGTATTTCCTTTTTGTATGTAGGACGTTCGCCTGAGGTATTTACCCTTAGCTATATTATTAGTATACATAATCAACCCCGCTATTTCCTCCATTTCCCTGTATATTTATATTTGATACTCGAAGTCTTGACAGGTGAGGAGGCACGTTTCTCTGTGATGCTCAATAGAAATGAATTATGCTCGCATTTTCCTCAGTTCATATTCATGAACAAATCCACAAGAAGTTGCAATGTCAAGTTTATCCCAAAATTTTGAGGAAATATTAATATTCCTTTCCCCATGGGTTTTAGACTTTAAACAAATTGAGAAATAATTTTATTGTAATTACTTCGGTAATCTCAGTGGACTGAGGTGTGTCAACTTACATTAGATACAAGAAACACTAACCTATTTATATTCAGTACACAGGAAAGCTCTCTCTCTCTCTCTCACTCTCACTCTTTGGGTATTTTTTGAGTAATCATTTTACTATAAGCTTGTACATTAGTATCTGTGAGTGTGATTTGCTTAGTATTTCCTGCATTTGTATATTTTCGGCAGTATTTATGCTGTGTGCATGTGCACATATATCAACAAGGACGTATTTTTATACATGTGTCATTGCGTGTATAGAAATGAACTTATGCTAATATATGTATATGTATAGGTTATTTGTTTGTGCAATTTTAAGTATGCATGCTCGAGTTATAAATTCAGCGTTGAGTCATAAACCTGAAGAACTCAAAGTCGTGTTTTTGAATACATTTCAATAAAATACTGTCTGGTAGTCATATTTGTATCAGCAATAAAAATGTGATGACTTGTGCTTCTGTGTAAGAGTATTTTTAAGATGTGTTTTATAGCTGCCCGTGTGTGTATATAAGCAAATATGTTTTTATTTCCCACACACAATTCTGCTTACGTGTTTATATTTAAGGACATCTTTATGTGTGTATATGAAAGGTATGCGCACCATGTTAACTCTCCAATGCATTAACACAAATACACAAACACACATACACACACATACGCATACATACACAGCCCTTGTGTGCGAATATGTGCGTTAATGTGTGTATGCGTATTAAAATATATATGTACACTTTCCGTGTTTTTTAACGTCGAGGAGTGTGCTTAAACATATACATACATGTATATGTATGAATGTGTATATATGTATACATTTTATATCTATATATATCCATACTTATATACACGTTCATACAGGTGTACATACATATGTGTGTGTGTGTGCGTGCGTAAATAAATGTCTGTGTGTGCATGAATTCTCCGTTGTATGGTTTTAAATGAATATGCATAATATACGTGTATGGTATTTACATGTACGTGTACATACATGAAAATTTGCTTTCAAAATTTGATCACCAAACAATTATTCGGTTTCATATAATTTTACAGTGAGCAATAATTTAACATATGCACCAACAACTAGTCGACTTTCTCTGAAGCATATATAGACGTACAATTAGTCCTCTCGTTAACCACTGTTGGTGTTCGCTATGTATAAACAGACAGAGTTGGTATGGCTTAGTAGATATAAGTTCAAGATGCATATGAGTTTTGTATCGCACCATAATTTATATGCACAAAGGAATGTATTTATCGCTATATCTACGAAATATTTATGACCGTTGATAATATATGAACTTATTGATTTAAAATTTAATATTTTGACTGGAGTTCCAGGACGGAAAAAAATTCTATATTGGATGATTTTCAACTAATCTTACTAGATATGGATTGTTCCACATCGTGACAACATCGGCATTTATACAACTAGCATGACTTTTCTAATTGACTCGTTACTTTCTGAAGGTAAGGTATGTGAATATAATTTTATCTACGCATTTCTGTCTGAAACTTGTGCTATTATCTAAGGGAAGACTTATAGAATATGTCTATGCAAACATGTACAGGGGTTTTTGTGTGTCTCTTTCCATATATCCGAATATTTGACCTGTTCACAAATCTAGTTAAATCTCAGTTCTGTAGAATTTTGACCTCTGGTCAGGTATGTTGTTCGACCCAGTACAACGTTGAACACAAATGGTTTAATTTTCCTCTGTTAATATAAATTACCTACTTTTTGTAAACTTGAATATAATCAATGACTATCTCAACCCATTCATATTCAAATGTAATAAAAATAATGTTTTCTAATTTTCGTGTACAAAAACATTTGCCCAAGCCTCGACATATCCTACTAAGTTTTACTGCACATCATTCCTACGATCCTGCAGCCGCTTTAAACGACAGGCTCTAAAGTGAGTTAGTTTACGTTTAAAATAGCATCAAGAGTCTGCTACACATATACACACACATAAACGCACACACACACACGCGCGCACACACAAAAACAAACATACGTACACACGCAGGTTCGCGCGTGCACACCACATATACATGAATATATATATTTATGTTGTAAAATATAAAAAGAACGAAAACGAAGAGAAATTTTATGTTAAAAAATATATATGCATATTGCTATGAGATAAAATATTTACACAGTCAACCGGTTTTGCTTATGATCATCATGACTAAATTGTAAGGGATAATCATATAATCTCATGGTGTATTTACTAAAAACGTGTTCTCCTGCTACCAAGGACTAAAAACGTATGATAGCATGAAATTATAACAATATCACTAACTGCTTAACATGACTAGTATAAGTGAAGCCGGTAGTTTGACTATGTATTTCATTTCATATATATATATATACGTATATATATATATATATATATATACATATATATGTGTGTGTGCGTGTGTATATACATATACATACATATATACATATGTATATATATATATATATATATTATATATATATATATATATTATATATATATATATATATATATATATATATTAGAAGAAATGAGGTAATCAGAAGATCGGATGGTTTGTATTTACAGATATTTATTTATATATTACATTTTTTACATATATATCATATCACTTAGTTCATTAGCGCTTTCTCCCATTCTAGTGGGGTTTTCAAATGAAAATAAGTTCCTTTGCTGGGGATTTTAATCATTTTATAGTTTCTGGTTGTGGTGGGGAGGAATGTAAGACAGTACAAGAGGGTGAGGTGGATGAGGAGGAAGTGAGAAAGAGAACATGTGTGTATGTGTGTGTGTGCGTGTGTGTGTTTGTATCTGAGGTGATGCTAAAGAGAAAGAGGGGAAGGGAGAGGGAAGAAGAAGGAAAGAATTTTTTTTGGTCTGCTGGACAGGATATTGATTTCAAGGGGTTTTATTTCTGACCACTTCACACAGAGTCATTGAGTGTGTGATGGTAGGAGGTAAGCCATAAATTATATTTCCCTTTAACATTGTTGGGATGGTCAGATGTCTTTTTGGGTTTTTAAGAATTCTTGTCACTTTGTATGATCGTTTTGTGGAGGTGTGTGTATGTGTCTGTGTGTGTGTATATATATATATGTGTGTGTATATATATATATATATATATATATATGCATTGAGTGTGTGTGTGTATGTGTGTATATAAATTCCTGTGATCTAATGCGTCACGATGGTGCTGTTTACATGCACTTGTTTGATACAAAGTCTATAAATTGTAATTGGTGATAATTTCCCATAACATCAGTAACTAGGAAACTTAAAATTGGAGGCTATTGTTCTTGACGTCTGAAAATCTGTTTTTATTTAGAATGCTCAGGACAAATGTTAGTTTTACTGATAATGTAATGGCGCTTTTTAATGTTCTAAAGGTAATTATTCATGTAATTTGAAGTGTTTCATTTGAATTTAAAGACGTCATTTGGCTAATCTAAATCTTCACCGGAAATATAGTGAAGAACATGTATTTCTTAACAATAATTTCCAATTCTCGTGTCTCAGAATTTTTTTTATCTTTAGTTTAATGAATACTAATTGAATACCAATTTCACACAAACCAACCGTGACCTACTCGCGCATTCTAATCTCTCTAAGGCAAACTATAATTGAACGCAATGAACGAAAGCAGCTAATTAATGCATAAGAGTTTAACTGAAACCACGCCGATGCACATCCGCCATACAAGGCAACGTTATCTAAACAGCACTTGGAAAACCAAAATCGACTTTTGTCTCCTTCGAAATGGTTTGTATGTTGCAGCAGGTTTCAAGACCATGGTACCTCTCAACACAAGAAAGATGAAAAACTACTCTGAACGCCTCATCCTAAACGCACTATCTGTTCTACTGAGTCAAAACAGAAATAGCTTTAGCTTTATTTGTCATAGATCAAAACTGCGCTATGATGCACAACACTAATAACACTGGACAACAAAGATTTTGCTACTCGGGTAAAAGCATGTGTTTTAGACTAAATTGTGGGTGCTGATTCTGGGTTTGCATGTCAGGATTTTGAGTTATGTGCATGCACATGATTTTAACTATGCTTTCGGCTAGATATAGGCGATATTACAAAATTTGCTAACATGAAGCGGTCTTAATTCAAAATTAAAGAAATAACAGCAATAAAACAATAGAAAGTCCATTAATTAGTTTAGCAATAGATGGCGCCGGCATATTGTGTACAAGCGCCAAATACGACGTCAGCTTTTTCTTGGGAACTCTCAGTGTCGCATGCCCTGCCGTCACGTATGCTATGTGCATCTCTCGCTCTGTGTGATTACTGTTTTAACTGTGTTCATTATGTTAGATAATGAATAGTAGAGGCTATGTGAATCATCCAGACAACTTTTCTTATATCTGTGTAAAATTTGCTCCCTGTGACCAGCGGAAGATCATTGCTACCAAATTAAAGACTGCCTATAAATATTTCGGGTGTAAAACTAGAGACCGTACCAATGGTATGGCGTGAGCCAACCAATCACGTCTCTGATTGTTACTTTTGCATGCGCCGAGGTCGACTTTGCCTTTCATCTTCTCGGGGTCGATTAAATAAGTACTAGTTACGCACTGGGGTCCATATAATCGACTTAATTCGTTTGTCTGTCATTGTTTGTCCCCTCTGTGTGAAGCCCCTTGTGGGCAGCAAAGAATTATTATTAGTGGTTTTTCTAACAAATCAAAACAAAAATTGTGTATGCAGATTGTAAATTGGCTCTAAAACCGGTTCCACATGACTTTGAGAACCCTGTTCCCGTTCCCCTCTTTCATGATTCACTTAAAGACTTTGGCACGTCTCACGATGAACCCCTTAATCTCCTATCGACGTCGACTACGTAGTTGATTCTAAGAAAAATGATCCACGTTTATTAAGAATGTGTGAACGATTTAGTAAAAAGAACTTAGCATTTTCATAGATGAAGGCAAAAGTTTTGGGATCCAAACTACAGCAACGGAATCTCCAACTGGTACAAAAATTTCTATTTTCCTTCTTGCCATAAAGGCTTATCTGTCTTTTTCAAGCAAAAAATAATGCTTGTTTCTGTACTGACGTTAATGCACTCGTGAAAAAAACTAGGACACGTGCATGTAACTAACGAATAGAGATTGTTTATCGACTCGCGTAAGGTTAGCCTGAAAGCTGTCTTGTTACATAATGGTAATGAAAAACCTTCCATTCCTGTGGGTCATGTGGTCAGCATGGAAGAAACTTATGAACTGATGGAACGCTTTATGAAAGGATTTATTACTCAGTTCATAAGTGGAATATTTATGGTAATTTAAAGGTGATTTTGGGATATACCAAAAATAAGTGCTTCTTGTGTGTTGGACCAGCCGCTACAGCAATCATTACACTGTAAAAGACTGGCCTAAAAGAGATGAGCGTATAGTTGGTCGGTACAATGTGCAGCATATGCAACTGGTAGACCCGCAAAAGATCTTCCTTCCACCGCTTTATACCAACTTCGGCCTCATGAAAAACCTCGTAAAAGCCATGACACACAATGGCTGTGGCTTCCAGTATCTAAGAATAAAATTGGGTGTCGAGAAAAGGGACGCAAAACTGAAAGCAAGCATTTTCATTGGACCCGAGATCAGAGAATTGATGTTTAGTAGCAAATTCAGAGGTAAACTGAATCCAGTTGAGCCGATGGCATGGGATTCATTCGTGTTAGTTGTACAGAACTTTCTTGGAAATCATAGAGCTGAAGGCTATGCTGATTTAATAAACAACATGCTAACAGCGTTTGAAAGAAAGGGATGCCGAATGCCTCTTAAAATGCACTTCTTGCATTCTCATCTTGATATTTTCCAACGAATCTTGGTGCCATTAGTGATGGGAATGGTGAGGGGTTCAACCAGGACATATCTGACATGGAAATGAAGTGTCAAGACAGGTTCAATCCACAAATGATGTGTAACTATTGCAATTCCAACAACAGGAAACCAGCTGGACGCAAAAGCGCAAGAGCTAGTGTCTCAAACATTTCTGAGATGAGCGTATCAAAAATAAAGTGAGTATTCCCTTAACATAAATATACTACGTACCATTATGTTATAATACCGTTTGCCTTGAACGTAAGTATAATATATATTGTACAAATTTACTATTATAATAAATATTTTTCATATATAATTATGCGCATAACTCAAAATTCTGTGGTGCTACCGAAATTTTGTTTCGCATACCACTTTTTATCTGGTTAGCAGACAATAAATTTATTTTGTTGCCCAGTGTAATTAGTGTAGAGTATCTATAATTGCTACACTCTGCTCTAATATTCCTCTTGTGCCTTCAGTAACAACCATTCGAATCTACAAGTGTACATGGGCAGTATGGACCGCGGAACGAGAGAGAGAGAGAGAGAGAGAGAGAGAGAGAGAGAGAGAAGAGAGAGAGAGAGAGAGAGAGAGAGGAGAGAGAGAGAGAGAGAGAGAGAGAGAGAGAGAGAGAGAGAGAGAGAAGAGAGAGAGAGAGAGAGATTATCATGGTCATGTGATTTATTACTAAACAACAAATTTGCAGAATGATCGCTGCTGAAGTAAAATAATTCTGTGCGTCAGACCTTGTCATTTGGCCGTCTCCCCGAGCACCGTAGAACTGTTCGATCAGCGTTAACCGTTATGAGTAAACGACAGCAACAGATATTGGAAGCCAGGTAATATTAAATCCGGTGATTTAAAAGACAACGTGAGAAAAAGCTGTGCCCAACAATGAAAAAGTTGAAATTATTAGTGAAGAATAGTGTTTCAATTATTTTCTTGATATGAAGCGGTTACAAGCGATATAAATAAAGATAGAGTAACGAAATGCGCCCATTCAGAACAGAATCTACTTTCATTTTCTTCGCGATAGTGATGGTGGTAGTAGATAATATTATACTGAAATTAATCGCTCTGTAATTACCCTTCACCTATATACCTATAAAATGTTACTTTTGCCCAGTTAGAAGAAATAAATATTTGTTTTATGCAATCGCTACTGGAGCTCGAACATTATTGAACTTTTACGTTATTTCCAATTTCCTTTCAGAGCTTTAAACTTTTCCGGTGCTAAATGAATTAAACTGAATTGAATGCATCTACTTCTATCCTTCAATAATTACATTAAAGGGAATAGAAACAAAAGTAATAATCTACTTCAGAGCCATGTTATTCCAACTGTCTCTGAACATTAGAATCTAAACCTCTTCTATTCTTATAATAAATAAAATGATTGCACTCATCATTTAATTGCACTCCTAGAAACAAGATGGAATCTACAATAACATACTGCTTCCTAATCTCTCCAGAAAATACGGTTGATACAAGGTCACCAAATTTTATCCCCGATTCGGCCGTTGACTCATTGTGATGTCAGTGATTAAATACATTTGTTCAAAATATCGAAATTAAATTATCGTAATTGTAGGAACTTAAAACTTTTCTATAACCGTAAGTTCTATATAAAATATTAAGAGAAAAACCTATATTAATAGATGAATTTGCAATATTTCGTCAATTTCTAGATCAGTGAAATTACTCCTGATTTAAAACAATTATTCATAGCTTAATGACCCGAAATAAATTATATAGATGTCATTACAGCAATACATTATTAAAATTATAACTTATGTCAATGCTTACGGTTTAGCAGCCTCACAATTTCGACTAGAACTAGGCTTAAAATTGCTTTTATTTCATAACAAAATAATCCTCTCTTGGCATGTCAACTACATAAGAATTCAGCTGACAGCATTTACAAAGCACTTTAGTTTAAAGGGAATACAGGGATTCGGAATGAAATTCATTTTGGAATATTTAAGTGCCGGGAGCAACAAATTGTTTTAACTTTACACGGCATATCTCCCGGGGTAAACAAATTTCCTATCTATTTTGACAGGGGTCGAATGAGAAGAGGTTAGCGTAATGTTTGTATAACAGCTTTATGGTCGCAAACAGATTTGAGCAAGTGCATGTATATGTGCGACAACACTGGGAGAGCTATATGTAAGTATATACCAACATGTATATTTAATGCAACTATATATAGCTACGTTCTTCCACGTTTAACGCACGGTTTATTTTGGATGCTTAAAGACACGCAGTATCTAACACTACCACATATATTGCATACGCTCTCACATCAATACATTCCTACACTCACAACACAGTACACCCCAACACACATTTAAACACACACACAGGCTCAGGCAAGGCTGTGTGGTAAGAAATTAGCTTTCCAAACACATGATTCCAGGTCTAGTCTAGTCCCACTGGGCAAGTGTTTACTTCTATAGACCCGGGTTAACCAAAGCTTTTTGTAGACGGCAACTAAAAGCCCGTCGTTGCATAGTGGTTACGCTGTAGCACTCACGATTGCTAAATCTTAGATTCCATTCCCAGATCAGGCAGCATGTTTCTTTCTGGAGCAAAAGATTTCATTTTTCGTGCTCCAGCCCCACTTTCGATCAAGGGGGTATGCTGGCCTGCTTGCCTAGCTCGCCTAGTTCGAGGTGCGGTTGTTTAAAAGAGGAGAAAAGAGGAGTTATGGCACCTCGCTCTCTGGAGCGGAAGTTTCTTAGGATCTAGGATTCATTTAGCATAGCTTTTTCCCAAAATGCTTCAGTTCAAATCTTCCCTCGGTTAGTCACATTTTGTTTTTGTCCATACATTGACTTACAGCACGTAGATCAGACTCGGATTCAGTTAGGTCTTCTCCGTTGATAATTTTCTGAGGCTTGGAGTTATCGGCGAAATGTCATTTATATAGAGTATAAACAGAAACGAGCACAAGATAGTCCTCTGCGGGACACCATTGGTGACTTTTGCTGGGCTTGAGTGGATTCCAACGATCACGGCATGTGTTTTTTTTCTTCAGGAATTACTCAATCCAGTGTAGTAGTTTTCCACGGGATTCCAACATTTGACAATTTTGACAGTAGGATATTGTTGTTGATTCTGTCAAAAGCTTTACTGAAGTCAAGATATATGACATCAGAGTTCGAACCTGATTCCAAGGCTTTAAGGAGGTCATCGATGTGGTGTAAGAGCTGTATCACACAGGCCCTGCCACAGCAAAAGCCAAGCTGGTTTGAATTTAGGAGATTGTGGCTCTCCAGGAAGTCAGCTATCCTTGATTTCAACGCCCTTTCGAACACTTTGATGATATGGAAGGTAGTGAAATTGGGCGATAGTTGACTGTGGGGGATCTGTTTCACTGTTTGAAAACCAGGATGAGACTGAGATAAGCGTTGTTTCGGTATATAACCTGAATCTAAAGAACTTCTCCAGAGGTTGGTTAGAAGGACTGAAAGTTGCTGTTTACATTCCTTCTGGAGACTAGTGGGGAATCTATCAGGGCCGACAGCAGAATAGTATTTGATCTTATTTATTGCTTTTTATGACGTCTGAAGCAGCAAAGGTTTGTCCGAGACTATATGTTGAAAAATGTCTTCGTTCACATCTCTTGTGTCAAAATCAGTGAGATCACTAAAGACAGATCAGTATTGTTTCTGCAGTACTTCTGCCATTTCTTTAACATCATGTTGGGGAATGCCGTTATCAATGATCAGTGGACCAACGGGTGAGATAGATGTCCTATCCTTATTAGCATATGAATAGAACACTTTTGGGTTCTGTTTGATGTCTTATTACCCAGTGTTCCTTTGCAGGCCTTTGATTTTCAATGCAGGTTTTCGTGTTGATCTGCACAAGGTCTGTTTTCCAACACATGCCTTTTCATTGTTGTTGAATGTGGTTGCTGATTGTGGAGTATTTTAATTGCTTTATTTTTTCATTACGTCTTTCGATGCTCCTGACATATGTTTTTTTCTCTCTAAGGATCCTGTTTCTGTTCGTGCTTAAGAATTTCGTAGGAGCGTGTTTTGAGTATGTACAAGTGACAATGTCCTCAAAGCGCCGTCATGTGGTTTCAATGTCAGTGGAACTGAGAGCGAAAGACCAGTCGATAACAGACAGATCCTTTCTAATTGCCTCCCAGTCCGCTTTGTGGAAGTCTATGTTGTCAAATAAATGCAGTGAAGTGAGATTGACTAGTTTAGGTTTGGTATGCCGGAAATTAAAGTATGTATTTATGTGTATGTGTATAAATGTATATGAAATATATATTGTGAATTTGCTGAATTAAATTGACGGTAAATGTGGTTAAATTTTGCCGTAGGAATGTTATATATCATACTGTTATATGTCACATTCACTTTGTTACGTGATAATGTGTTAGTATGCGCAAGTTTGGTAGATCTCTTATTAACAAGGTCTAGAAGGTCTGCTGCAATAAAGAAGAGTGTGAAAAGGATTACACGCCAGAAGGCATCACATATATTCTATTAATATGTCATTCTTCAATATGTTAGTAAAGTCGGTTTACATACCTGAAGATGATGAATGAAAATTGCTCGTGTCGTAGCATCAGTATCGTTAATGATGCCTGGGAAATTTTTGTTTTAGGAATACCTGGGTCCAGCATCATATTTTAGGAATACCTGGGTCCAGCATCATATTTTTCTCAAAATGATATCGGCTTCTCCTGAACCACCTTCGATGAGTTTCAGAGGTTATACATTTTCAGCTAAAAGTATTTAATGTCAAATTGAAAAAGATGCATCTATTCAGATGTCACGAAGAAACTGAGTTTTAAGAAAATTTCTTGCTGCAATATTGAATGCTGTTGATTTGTGGATTTGTAGGTTTGTTGTTTAAATTAGTTGATAATCATTGATTCCATAGAAGGATTAACAGTGATAATGCAAAAATGAGACGTCAACAGTATTAGAAAATCTATGTGTCAGCGAGAAATATGGTTACGAGAAGAAACTAGTGACTCACAAACTACGATAAAAGATTTAGATCAGTGCGAGAATAAAAAAGAATTTCGTGTCAGAAGGAGAGAAAGTAAGATAAAGGTCCTCTGTAAAGGACATAATAACACCGAGGAATTGGACGGACTATCAAAGATAAAGTGAAAGAGGGAGGGAGAGAGAGAGAGAGAGAGAGAGAGAGAGAAAGAGAGAATGGGAGAGGAGGGAGACAACAGCCGAACGTGCATTGGCCCATAAGCTACAAAACTTTCAGCCAAAGTCCTTCAGAGTTTTTAAACATTTTTTACGTAGATTCAGATTTATATAAATGTTTTTCAGAGATTTCAGTTATAGAGTGGTGTCTTGGTAGCAGACTTAGGTAAAACATTCAGTATGAAAGATTTATCTCTCAAATAAAACGAATATGCATGTGAATATATATTGAAAATAAATCAATTGATATAGATGCATATGATAGAAAACTGTCCATAGAATTGTTTTGCCTTCTTTTGTTTACAATTTGATTGCATGATCAAAAATGGGTTTCATGGATTGTGGATGGTGTGTTTGGAGGGAGAACTGCAATTCCTGTAATCCAATATTACCACTAAGATAAGCCATGTCAGACTTTGACGTTTTATAAGAAAGTAAATATACATCATAAGTAAAAAGTACGTGAACATGAAAAATGAGAAAGGGCGACGCAGATAGCATGAAGAAGATGTTTTGCTCATAATACTTAAACAAGTACACTGTTTGACATAGACTTCTACTATTGTAATTTTCATAATGTATATAAATTATACTAACTACTGTTAATAAATTCCGCTGAATATGTAGGACACGAAAACTTTTCATTCATTACAGATCAAAGAGGAAACCTAATACTTACATAAAATCCATTACTAAGTTTGAACATAGAAGAGGATATATTTCGCTCACTTGAAATTATTTGATTTATGATAGATACTAACGTTTCAACATAGTTAACTTCGGAAATACATACATACATACATACATACATACATACATACATATATATATATATATATATATATATATTATATATATATATATAATATATATATATACAAGGTAATTAGCATCCACCAAATTGGTCAGTAGAATGAGTTGAAACACAATGAATATAATATATAATATAATGTAACATAATATAGTATAATAAAATATAATATATGATATATATATATGTATATATATATATATGTATATATATATATATATATATATATATATATATATATATATATATATATAGAGAGAGAGAGAGAGAGAGAGAGAGAGATATAGATATATAGATATAGATATAGATATATTTGTGTGTGTGTGTGTGTGCGTGTACGTAGGTATGTATGAACATACATATGTATGCATACATGTATGTATGCGCATATGTGTCTGTGTGCCTTTGTAGTGATAGTGTAGGCGTTTGTAGAATTGTTCGCGTACATATTTAGGTAATGGGTGAGGAAATCTTCCATAACGTGCTAAAAACTATGGCAAGAAAGTATTCCCAACAACATATGAAAGAAGAACATTAATCCATTATTTCAGCTTATATAAATATTGGAGGAAAATCTAATTACAGAAATGAAAGATGAAAACGGACAAAGCTTTAGAAGATAGAATATGGTTATTAATCGAGAGAAAGCCATATTCTCTACACATCCATTAAGAGACATGCGCACATAAACACAAGACACAAGAACATGCATATGCATACACGAAAGTATGTTCATACCCACATACGTGCGCGCATATGAGATATAGCATACTTATGTGTCTATGTATACATTTATATGTAAGATGCGTATGAAGACACAATTGTACAATAATTTTTGTTGCAAAAAATTCACACAATATATATCAATCCCTATGCACACACACTACATACACACTACACACACACACCTATATATATATATATATATATATATATAATATATATATATATATATATATATATATATTATATATATATTATATATATATATTTATATCCATATCCTATTATGAAGACAAACGCTCACTCAGAGATGGAAGCGCAGACACACACTCACAAGTCCCTATCTATGCATACGTTTATACACGCAAAAATATATACTTATTCACATATATGTGTCTGCTTATGTATGTATGTGTTAGCGTGTGTGCGTTTTTAAATATATATGTATATGTAAGAATAGATACAAATGTATTTGTATGAGTATATATGCTGCATTAAGAACTCTAAATACATTGGAAAAATGTTATGAACATTATGCTTTCATCAAGTCATCTTTTCCAGTGTTTCACGCTGCTCTATCCGAGCCACTTATATCCCACGACTAAAGAACAAAGGAATTTATGCGTCAGTAATTAACTAAATCTTTTTCATCGGTGGTGTATTGTTTTCCATTAAATAATTCAGACCCTCTGAATAACCGGATATATTCATAACCGGCACAAAAGCCTACAAAGGAACTTCAGTATATTTATATCTCTATCAATTCATATTTTGCAATGATAAGTAGTTACTTTTAGGATAGATGTAATATGGAAGAAAGTATGAATCTGATTTATTATTGTCTACAGCTTTCTGCTAAATATGCATATTTAGGTAAATAACGGAAATATATTTAGATCTTATAAAATGTTATTTCTTCTTTGAAGTAATTTTGTACTTATGTGCAATAATTAGGCAAGACGAACCCAAATTGCCTCTAACGCATATTAACAAAAGAACGATTTCCATGTGTATAACATAATTTAGAAAGAAATTACCGACGAATTGTTTAAATTGGATGAAAGTCATTTCCGTGGCATGACATGCTACAAAATACGTTATATAGACATAGGCTGATCATGTTATTGCGAAGCAACAACATAGTTCTGGTTTCAGTTCTATTGCGTGGCACCTTGGGCAAATGTCTTCTACTATAGCCTCGGTCCGACCAAAGCCTTGTGAGTGGATTTGATAGACGGAAACTGAAAGAAGCTTGTCGTATATATATATATATTATATATATATATATATATATATATATATGTATATATACGTATATTTTTGTGTGTGTGTATATTTGTTCCTCTACCATCGCTTGATACCGATGTCGGTGTGTTTATGTCCTCCAAAGAGACCGATAGTATAAAGTACCAGACTAACAAAGAATAAGTCCAAGGGTCGAATTCTTCGACTAAAAGGCTCCAGCAATGAAAATGACCGAAATAACTAAAAAAAAAACAAAAGAATATATATATATTGTACTCATTGATTATATTGTTACAGTTGTCAACTACAGCGAGCATCTGACATGAATCTTAGTTTCATGGAAAGACGTTTGCCAAGGTAGACGTCGATCTTGTGCACTCTGAAACCAAATGAGAGCCGCAGTGGTCACAAGTTCAAAGTATAGGAAGAGGTTAATGTAGTGTACTCCAAAGAGAGTTGAACGACTGAAATTCATAAAATTACATTGGTTTTCAGAGTACCTAGACTCGAGTCATTTACATGTTGACGCTGATGGAATCATGAGTGTAATCTTCGTTAACGAATAAACAAAAATTGCCTGTAGGTGACGATGAAATGAAGTTCATATGCTATCTGTGAAGCAAGAATGAATGACTTTCTATTGGTTTTTGTAGAAAACCAAATACAAGAAAAATAACAGTATAAAGAGACTCTTTCCACTACTACCCTCTCTTCAAAAAATCCATAACAAAATGTTTCTGCAACAACATCAAAAAATAGCAACAGTGCAATACAATGATCGAAAGTTACAATAACAAACAACTCCAGGGAAGTTTACCGAAAATAGCGCTCTCACACCATATAGCAAAAGAATTCGCACAAACCCAAACTCAAATGAATACAATTTTCCATGCGCGGAGACAACCTTTATATTCTCCAGCTCCTGAAACATGTAAGAAAATGGCTGTGGTAGAAAAGATTAACAGAAAAGACATAGGATATATATGAAAACACGGTATGGGGAATCGAACATGAGAAACGACGACCAAACCTCGAATTCTAAGAGACTTGTTAGAGTAAAGATCTCCATAGTACAAACAGGCATTCTAATTGAGACGAGACTTCTGGCTGGAGATTAAAACTAGAACAAGACAACAATAAAATCAATACTATCAGGAGCAACAAGAGCAGCATGTAGTGTATCATTAAAATCTACAACAGCAGCAAAAATAACAGTAATCAGATCTGCTATAAGAACTATCGCCACAACAGAAGTTGTAAATAATTGAGATTAAAAACAGGGGAACAAGTAACTTCTCGCAATTTCACACTTGATTGGAAATGCGTCTATGATTGAAATGAATTTACTCCACAAATACACAGATATAACAAACAAGGAGTCAATAACCGTATTTCTCTTAAAGACATGTAAATCGAAAAAGCATAACACGTGACTAAAAAGAATGTCAAGTTGAAGATTCTTCGGGATGCATTCATAATTTCCAGGTGAAACAGACGTGTAGCTGTGTATTCACAACATTTAAAACAAGGTAAGTATTTTTCCTGCGTAATTTATTTTTCAACGTATCATCATTTGGATAGGGATATATAAATTCACATACGAAATCATTGTGGAAGCAAGGGTGCCGACTAGTCTCGAGTCACTATGTCCAAATAGTGTTCCCTGGACGAGAATAAACAATTCGGAGGTGCAACCGCACATGCTCTCTTTGGACGATTATGCTGCTAGTCTTCTTTCGACTGCTTTGGAAGCAGTAGTTCCTAGAATCACTATCAAGCAATGTTGTTTGAAACGAGCGGCTCTTGACGAAATTGTTCGACATTCCTTCCTTCAGTATCAGTTCATTTTCTATGTGGTTGTGGGTTTATCCAGATCTTATCCTCTATAGAACGGAATTGTCTACCAGGTGGGGCTATATTAAAGATTGAGCCACTATTTTCATTTAACAAGAAACAATGTGTAGTCTTCCGATATTATATGGCTATGGTGAAAGAAAATGTATGCTACGAGCACAGTTGAAATGTTCATCTTATTTACGAAATATTTCTGACAAAAAGGAAGATATAGGGAGGTACTGCCACACAACGATGATTAAAGCACGAAATCTATGTGGATATAGGCTGAGAGAAAGAATTTGCCGCGAGTATGCCAGGAATATCCGTCAATAATATTATAACGATTTTAAATGTTAATGGGATCTATCTATCTATCTATCTATCTATCTATCTATCTATCTATCTATTTGTCTGCCTGACTGTCTGTGCATATTTTTGCGTTGGGTATAAATTAGCGATTGTGCGGACGCATATATATATATATATTATATATATATATATATATAATATATATATATTATATATATATATATATATATAATATATATATATATATTATTGTGGCGAGTGTGATAGACAAACACCCCTGATGGATTGGAAGAATGGACTAGCCGAACTCTTAGAAAGAGTAGAGTATTGATTGGGCGACAGGAATCGTTGAGAGGTCGTTTTGGAGTCTCGTGAAGTATGACGTGTGAACACATTGATTTTGCCTCCGCTTTATAAATTGTATGTCCAAACGTTTGTCAAGTGGCGACAAAATATTCGAAGATTGCGTCAGACGTTAAAATCATGTTTTTGAGACGAAAACAAAAAAACGATTAAAATGGATGTCTTATTGGCTTGCGTGGTGCAGTTGTAACAACAACAACAATAGCAACATCATCAGTTACAATAAAAACTACAACAGCAACAACAACAATACAAACCTTTACTGGAATTATCTTTGAAGAAGTCTGAAAATACTTCAGGTTCGTTCTCGTCAGACAAGTGTCGTTTTATTTATTAGTTTGCACTCTATTATAACATTGTTATATGTCTTATCTTATATGTAATTTTTCCAAATGGTATAATTTAATTTTTCATTATTGAATTGATAAAAGGTATTTTTTTCTAATTTATATATATATATATAGCCACCTCCCCAAAAATTCAGCTTTGTGCCTATAGTAGAAAGGATTATCATTATTTTCTTTATCTTCATCATCATTGAAACGTTGCTAAAAATTTAGTAGTTGAATTTGTTACAAACATTTTTGCATTTTTCACGGTATTTTCTGTTTTTTCCGAGGAAGATTCTTCATTACTTTCAGTTTGGTGTGTTGTCCGATGTCAGAATACGTAATAAGAACACGCTATTTAAACTACTTCAATAGATCATTTAGCAATATTAGTAACGCAAAACAAGGTGATGAGGTGACAGGATCGTTAACACGCCGGGCGAAATCCTAAGCGATGTTTTGGTGCGTCTTTATGTTCGGAGTTCAAATTCCGCCGAGATCGATTTTTGGGGGGGAGGGGGGGCTTTTCCTTCTTTCGGGGTTGATAAAATAAGTACAGTTAAACACTGGGGTTTACTCTCTCACTCAAAATTGCTGGTCTGTGCCAAAATTTGATACCAATATTAGTAAAGTAAAACAAGGGGCCAGCTGGCAAAATCGTTACCCGAGTTGGACAAGATGCATAGCATAATTTCGTCCGTCTGTGGGATCTGAGTTCAAATTCTGCCGAGATCGGCTTTACATTTCATCTTTTTGCTGGGGTCAATAAAATAAGTACCACGTTAACACTAGGGTCGATGAACTAGACTTAGCTGTTGTTTCGAAATGCTGTTTGTTGCCTATAGTAAAAAGGAATAATAGGAAGTAAACGTAGGCGGTGCGGTGGCTGAATCGTTAGTACCCCGGGTAAAATGCTTAGTGGCACTTCGCCCATCGTTACGTTTTGAGTGCAAATTTAACCGTGATCAACTTTGTCATTCTTTTGGGGTCGATTAAATAAGTGCCAGTTGAGCACTGGGGTTGATGTATTCGACTAGTCGCCTCGAACTTAATGACCTTCAACCAGAATTTGAACCCGATATTAGTAAGGCGAGATATTTTCTAAGAGCTTATTATTAATTTCCACTTATCATTGCTGAATAGAGGTTCAAAGCAGAGACCTCACTCTCCAGTGGGCCCTCTTCGCAACCCTCACACAAACCAGATCACTGACGACCCCAAGGAATGCGCAGAACTCATTGCCGAGTGCTATGCAAACATATTCACTGTTGAAAGTCAAGATGTACCATCTTCACCATCACTAACAGCAAACTCCATAACAACTATGGAATTTACACCTGCAATGCTGCGACGTCACCTTCAAAATAAGCGCAACTATGCCTCCCCTGGTCTCGATGGAGTTACATACCTGCTTCTCAAACGTGGCAGGCACTTCCTTTTACACCAGCTTTCTATTTTCTTCCAGTACTGTCTCAACAATGGTGCTACTCCGGAGCAGTGGAAAACTGCCAGTGTCATTCCTCTGTTCAAAAAGGGCGACCGCACATCACCTGTCAACTATCGCCCAGTCAGTCTCACTAGCTGTATTGCAAAACTGATGGAATCGTGTGTCAGAGAAACACTCTGGAACTTCTGGAGCTCTCACAGTCTCATCCGACCCTCACAATATGGATTTGTCCCTAACTCCAGCTGCAGTGACCAGCTTGTCGATTCCTTGAGGACATTACTCAGATTACTGACAGTGGCTCATGGGTGGATGTTGTCTACCTTGACTTTGCTAAGGCTTTCAACTCTGTGCCACACAAAAGGCTTATGGTGAAACTCTCTGCAATGGGTGTGGGGGATGACCTTTTTAACTGGTTGAAATCCTTCATCCTCAGCCGAAAGGAGGTTGTCACAGTTCTAGGACAGCACTCTACACCATATGAGATGTCATCGGGTGTACCACAGGGATCTGTCCTTGGTCCCCTCTTGTTTGTGGCATACATTAACGACATAGATGCCAATTTAAAGAATGCCACAGTATTGAAATATGCAGACGACATCAAGCTGTACCTTGAAATCAAGAGGACAGATCCTGATGTCTACAACTCTTTCCTGCAATCAGACCTAGACACAATGCAGCAATGGATCACAGACTGGCAACTGAAACTGGCTGTGGACAAGTGTACCACCATGCATTTTGGGAGAAAAAACCCTGCGTTCACATACTCCCTCCACAACACTGATATCAAGAAATCCTCTTGCGAGCGTGACCTAGGCATCACTGTCAGCAGTGATTTGCGTTGGACAAAGCATATCTCTAAGATTGTCAGGAAGGCCGAGGGTGTCTTGGCATCACTCAGCAGGTCTTTTGTTAGCCGCTCTCCAGCCATCTATTTAAAACTGTATACAGCTATGGTACGACCACACTTGGAATTTGCATCATCAGTTTGGAACCCCTATCTTGCACAGAACATTGACCTCCTGGAATCTGTCCAGAGACGTGCAACCAAACGCATACCCTCCATCAGACACCTACCATATTCTGAGCGCCTTGTTTCCCTGGGCATGGATTCACTGAAGCTCCGGCGTCTGGCGACGGACTTGGTAAACACCCACAAAGTTATCAACCACCTCACCAACAACAACACTGAACACCTTTTTGATCTCCATGTGTCTAACACACGTGGACATGCCTACAAAGTCAGAAAACAATACAGCTCTCATGACTTTCGGAAACATTTTTTCACGCTCAGAGTTGCTGAAGCATGGAATAAACTGCCTGCGTCAGTTGTTGACTGCCATGACACTGCATCTTTTAAGGCCCTCATGCTTTCCGAAATCCGCCGAAACTACACCTGATTATATATACACTTTAGATGAGTTGTAGTGCACCTGAGCACTGTACACAATTATTATTATTATTATTATTATTATTATATTCTGTAGAGAGGTTCCTTAAGGTCTTTAAAATGATATTGCAAATTTTTAAGTGTTACAGTGATTTCATGAAACTTAAATCCATGCGTACACAACAATGAAGTTATGTCAATTATATTGATTTCCGTAAAATCCAGATAATCTTATAGAAATATCAAGGAATAATTCCGCGGGCGATTGCATCAGTATATTTATATAATGTAATACGGACAAATATATGAGGGAAAAGTTTTCAAAGATGTGGATTCGAATCTGTAGACCACTGGGGCTGGAATTGAATAGAACCAATTTGATTGCTAATTCGCTTTCTAACACCGACCATTCTTAATAGAATAAGGATAAATGATATGATAAATTTTAATGACAACTGTTAATAACCAAGCTAAATGAAGGGTGCAAAATTTTAAAGAGTACGTTAATCTATGAAATCCCCATTGAACATTTGAGAATAAAGAATTAGCACATTAAATGTCAATGAAGTTGAAATTAGTCATTGATAGAATCAGCAAAGCAATCAGTCTATACAGTTTGTATTGAAATTATTGATTGGCAAACGGGTTAATAATTCAGAAAATTTCTGTCTAAACTTTCTTAACATCCAGACATAAAGAAATAGTTAATCAGTAGCAGCTGCTTAAAAGTGCCGCGGATTCAATGTTAATTCACAACATAATTAAATTAACTTTCATTAAGTTTTAAATTGAAATCTAAATTGAATAAATTTTACACTTCTTGCCTAAGAAGATATGCACAAATATAATTTAATATAGCATATATGATAATATGATATGGCACTATCGAAAAATCGTTTGTGGTGATGTATAACATAATAATGCAAAACCTTTTTACGAAGATTGAAGTAATTATCATTTTCCGTAAATTGTATTTAGCGCTTATATTTATATTTATATTAAATTATTTCAGCATATAACAGATCACAAAAACTAGACATACTTGTTATGCGTTAAACAAAATTATAATTCCTGTTATTGCGTGAATAATAGACAGGAAAATTATTCAATGTTTTGATATTGAATATCTCAGAAATATTTCGATTGACTTTTATATCGTAGTTTCTTGTCACATTCTAACTGAAATTCTTTTGTTTTTGCGAAAACCTCCACCTTTCTACACACGATTAAATGCAATATTTCTGTTCCATTCAACTTTTAAAGTAGATCAATGAGGTGTATTTTTCTATGGAATGTCATTAGTTGGTGAACAAGTTTAAACAAGTATATCCTCTGCTCTAGGCGCGATATGTTAATATTATTTTTAGTTGATCGATGAAAACTTAGGTAGCAAAAGTAAATTATTACAATGTGCCTAAAATTCAAATCGCTTTTCCGCCTTCAATTATAGGAAACATAAGGAATATATAGGCAAACGTGGGAGGATAAATTTAGACTTTGTGAAAAAAAGGGATTAGATATACACATGCTTATATCTAAAACCTATTGCAAAACTAATATTTAAGTATTTTTGCGTAATAAAGCAGGAAACGAAATATATAAATATTTCTAATTTTGTCAATCAGTCTGTCTGTCTATTGGTGTTGAGGACGGTGGTGGAAGTCGTTCTTTCATCGTTTATAAATGTATGTTGTTCGTCGCCACTTCACCTGATTCTGTTGCTGTTCTCGTTGTTGTTGCTGCTGCCACTGTTGTTGCTGTATTTCGTTTTCGGACCGCATCGACCAGTAATGGGAAAATCAATGTCCTAGCAGCTATTCCAACAACCGTCGCTTCCCTTGATTTTGGAAAACATATTGATTTTTTTTTTGTTTTAAAATATTAAATTTGCAATTTTAAATCTAGCGTGCTGGGTTATTTGGCTAGCAGTTCAATAAAGCTTGGAATACCAACTAATAAAACAATAAATTTTCTAGAACACTTACGAGCCACGAACATGAATCTTCTTGGAGCTCAGGGTTAAAGACAGAGTGAAGCCTTTATCTTGGTAGCTCAAGATCAGATATTATTGTCTCGAAACTATCATGGCAATGTGATGAAAAATGGACTAGACTCAAAGTGCCGATACACCAACGATGGGATTGAAATAGTGGACCACCTGATCTCTGGGTGTACGGATTTTAGCACCTGTAGAATACAAATCAAGACATGATAGTGTTGGTCAATATCTAAATTGGATAGTGTATCAGCATTATAAAATCAAAACTACTGACAAATGGTACAAGCACCATCCTCAGGCTGTATGTATTTAAAAGTCGCCATGCTTTTGTTGTTGCAATTTGGGTGAGTGTTTCGGTGTTGTTAGTGTAGCTGATGACCTTGTGAATTTGCTTCGTCCTATATTTTCTCTTTCAGTTTAAGACGGCCTCTTTTTGAACTATTTTTCCGCTTTTTCTCAACACAAGTCTTTCTAAGGGGATTCAATTCCTCCTCGTCGCATGATAAGGCTCCTGAATCGCCCGTATGGGGAGTACATGGTGTATTTGTATTGTCTGCCTATAGGGAATGTCGGGCGTTGCTTGTTTCCACCGCTACAGTTGTTGGTGCCATTGTGGTAGTGGGATTCTGCTGTTGAAGATGTTGCTGCTTTAATGGCTGTTGATGCATTGATTAGACCCACAAGTGTAGCAGCTTGGCTTTCTGCCTTCAAACACAACTCGGAGTTGTACTCCGTTGGACTGCTCGATAAGGTCGGGGACCTTGTCCGGGGATTCGATTTTTACCCGGATCAAAATCTCCAGCCAGATTCTGGACTAGTTCTCCTTTGGATATTTTTTTTAATTTCTAGAAGTAAATCCGGGCCTTCCACTACAGTGCACGCAATTAACCACCAAATGTCTTATTCTGGTGGCACATCTGATGTGTTAACATTCATCACCCGCCGTCCAAGGTATGTGGGAAGGAGAAGAAGATCCTCGTGTTTGCACTGGGCCGCTGAGCATTTTGGGGCCAGTGCCTCTGCAAAGAAGCTCACTTCCACAAAACCATATTGTCTCCCTTGTGTGAGGAAATAAATATCAGTCTAAATGCCCTTCAAGCATTTTTCTACTTGGTTGTGTGGTGCATTGAAGATTTTCTTTCTGGCAGTCTTCTCTGAAGGGATAGCAAGCTTGATTTTCCTATCCCCTCTATTGAGGAGTTTTTCTGCTTCACTCAGGTACACATGTTTTCTTTCCAGGGAGATTTGCTCCTGCAGATTCATTACGCCTGCAAAGGAGTTGTTTTATCGTTACTGTTATTGGTGTTGATTATATCGATTTTGCTGTTAGTCGGAGCCAAAGCGATGCTATTGTTTGTAGTGATGTTCATATCGTTGACCGAAGTAGCCAAGCTACTTGCTAACCGAGGGAAAGCATTTATATCGTAGCTGTACTTCGTATTTGTCTCTTCCATCAAATCTTTACTGTTGTTGCTGCTGCTGCTACTTTTGCTGCTGCTGCTGTTTTTGTTGTTACTGCTACAGTTGCTTTTGTTGTTGTTGTTTGTAGTGATAGTGTCAGAAGTGATGATGGCGGTGGTGTCAGAGTTGTTTTTTGTGATTGGGATGGTCATCCTGTTTTGACTGCTTGCTTGTCTAGTAGTCACGCCGACAGGCAAAAAACTGTCACCCTCTCTCATCTTTGTAGCAAGACACACCTCTGTCTCTCCACCTCTCTCATCGGCGACTGAAACTCTCTCAAACCTATTTGTTGCTGCCGTTGAGCAAAATTCTTAATTTTTCTACGTTGAGTAAAAAATTGAATAAATATGATAAGTCCCCAAGAAATAGCGGGAATCTAAACACAAAGTGAACTCACCAGCAGAATATGGATCCCTTAGTCTCCACCTTGGTTGAAAATGACAGGAAAGCACGGCTATTTTCTGGAGAAACTGACGATTTTCGAAAACAAAATACGGAGCCGATGTCAAGCGGAGATTCCTTGGCTGACGGCCAATAATGATAATAATAGAAAAAAAAAGATGGTATAAGCACTGCGCTCAGTAGTGAAGTGAAAGCACGTTATAAAAATAAAACTACTAAATAATAATAATAATAATAATAATAATAATAATAATTGCCCTGATTCAGTAGCAGGCAGTGGCTTTCATGACTGGTTGTGAGTGTTATCATGTATATGTTTTTTCTCGTTATAAAAGATTGGCTAAAGCAAATATTCTGCTCAATATTACAAATTTGCTTGTCAATTGTTTGACCTTAACCAGTTGAACATGTCCCTTGGTGGCTGACTATATGTGCATCACTGATCATGAGCACAAGTAATGGGGGAGCAACATTGTCATGTGTCGACAGGAATTCTTTGGTATTTCAAGTCTAGAATCATGGGTGTTTTGTTCATCTTCCTTAAATAAAGCTTTTTCAAAAATTTTTTTGTGCGGAATGCGCTGCTCAACCTAAAGAAAATTCTAACTGGGCCCCACCTGCAAGGTCATGCGCTGTTTGTCTTGGTATAAAATCACCATGTCACGCACGTACGATGTACCCTTATCAGACAGGTAGTTATGATGAGTATATTGGGCTTCGTATATTTGTACCCGTGAGTAGATGATCATATAAACCTCAGTTCTGGTACTTGATTTTTATCGATCTAAAAAGGCTGAAAATCAAGGATTTCAGACGCTGGCGACACTGCAAAGGCAAATACATGCGAAAGTGCGAACAAAAGTTAACACACTGAGAAAATGTAAGTATGAAGAATATTCTTCCTACTAAAGGCACAAGGCCTGAAACTTTGCGAGAAGAGACTAGTCGATTACATCGACCCCAGTGTTTCAATGATACTTAGTTTATCTACCCCGAAAGGATGAAATGCAAAGTCAACCTCGGGGGAATTTCAACTCAGAACGTAGCGACAGTTGAAATATCTCTAAGCATTTCGCCCGGCCTGCTAAGGATTCTGCCAGTTTGCTGTTTGTTAATAATAATAATAATAATAATAATAATAATAATGAGCAAATATAAAGATCTTGAAATAGAAATCAGCAAAATGTGGAACCTGAAGACTAAAACAATACCTGTTGTCATAGGTGCCCTGGGAATGATAGCGAAAGGGGCTGATTGCTACCTAACTCAGATACCAGGAAACCCCAAAATGGCAGAAATTCAAAAGATAGTGCTCATGGGAACTGCTCATATCCTACGCAAAATACTCTCTATGAAATCCCAAGGTTTAAAACAAACTTTATTTTTAATTATTTATTAGACATTCACTAGTACAACACCCCCCTCCCCCAAATATATGGCACACCAGGCATAACAACAACGTGAACTTCCAACCTGTTGTCTCTTGAGGTCTCTGGGTGAGACTTGGAGCCAACTTGTACAAATATAACGCAAAAGTCAAACATAGAATAATAATAATAATAATAATAATAATAATACTTCTACTACTACTACTACTAATAATAATAATAATAATGATAATAATGATAATAATAATAATGATAATAATAATAATAATAATGATAATAATAATAATAATAATAATAATGATAATGATAATAATAATGATAATAATAATAATAATAATAATAATAATATAATAATGATAATAATAATAATAATAATGATAATAATAATAATAATAATGATAATAATAATAATAATAATGATAATAATAATAATAATAATAATAATAAATGCCCTGATGCAGTACCAGGCAGTGGCTCTCATGGCTTCTGATCTTAACTGATTGGAAGTGTTATCATGTACTTTGTTTTGTCTCGGTATAAAAGATGGGCTACAGCAAATATTCTGCTCAATACCACAGATTTGCTTGTCAGTTGTTTGACCTTAACCAGTTGAGCATGTCCCTTAGTGGCTGACGATATGTGCATCTCTGATCACGAGCAGAAGTAGTGGGGGAGCATCATAGCCATGTGTTGAGAGGGATTCTTTGGGGTTTGAATATTTCACCTCTGGAAACATGGGTGGTATTTTCAACATCCTTAAATAACCCTTATTCAGGGACTGTTTGAGCGGGATGGGCTACTCAACCTGAAGAAAATTCTAACTGGGCCCCACCTGCAAGATCATGTGCTGTTTATCTTGATATGAGATCACCATGTCGCGCACATATGGTTGTGATGCATGTGCCTGGTGTACCCTTATCAGACGGGTAGTCATGATGGGTATATTGGGCTTTGTATATTTTACCCCAGTGTCACTTTGATGGCATGAACTGCTCTCTCACTCAATAATAATAATAATAATGATAATGATAATAATAATGATAATAATAATAATAATAATAATAATAATAATGATAATATAATAATAATATAATGATAATAATATGATAATAATAATAATGATAATAATAATAATAATAATGATAATAATAATATAATAATAATAATGATAATGATAATAATAATGATAATAATAATAATAATAATAATGATAATAATAATAATGATAATAATAATAATAATAATGATAATAATAATAATAATAATGATAATAATAATAATAATAATGATAATAATAATAATAATAATAATAATAAATGCCCTGATGCAGTACCAGGCAGTGGCTCTCATGGCTTCTGATCTTAACTGATTGGAAGTGTTATCATGTACTTTGTTTTGTCTCGGTATAAAAGATGGGCTACAGCAAATATTCTGCTCAATACCACAGATTTGCTTGTCAGTTGTTTGACCTTAACCAGTTGAGCATGTCCCTTAGTGGCTGACGATATGTGCATCTCTGATCACGAGCAGAAGTAGTGGGGGAGCATCATAGCCATGTGTTGAGAGGGATTCTTTGGGGTTTGAATATTTCACCTCTGGAAACATGGGTGGTATTTTCAACATCCTTAAATAACCCTTATTCAGGGACTGTTTGAGCGGGATGGGCTACTCAACCTGAAGAAAATTCTAACTGGGCCCCACCTGCAAGATCATGTGCTGTTTATCTTGATATGAGATCACCATGTCGCGCACATATGGTTGTGATGCATGTGCCTGGTGTACCCTTATCAGACGGGTAGTCATGATGGGTATATTGGGCTTTGTATATTTTACCCCAGTGTCACTTTGATGGCATGAACTGCTCTCTCACTCAATAATAATAATAATAATGATAATGATAATAATAATGATAATAATAATAATGATAATAATAATAATAATAATGATAATAATAATAATAATAATGATAATAATGATAATAATAATAATAATGATAATGATAATAATAATGATAATAATAATAATAATAATAATAATAATAAGAAGAAGAAGAAGAAGAAGAAGAAGAAGATGAAAGAATGAATGAAAAATAGCACAAATACTGTATAACAAATATAAAGACTTAAAAAATCTAGTACTAGTAGTTTACATCTCTCATTTTTTTCAGTGACAGCTTGAAGCATCATTAGTGTAGGTTTATTCAGTGATTCCACTCACCAGCTTTCATACATTTACGCTTATTTTCGTGTTCTTTCGTCTGAACACTGTGGAATTTGTTTTTCGGTAATAGGAGAGAAACAAACTCGGCTTATCTTCTCGCTCCATTTTTAGCTTTATAACAACACACCAAGTACCATCTTTGCTTCTTTACCCAGTACTGGAAAGCACCCTTCCGTATTCACCAGGTCTACCCGCAGTTACAATTTCGTTGGATTGAGAAAACCTTCGGTATACTTGATGATTTAGAGATAAGTTATTCTTGTTTTAAGAAAAGCTCCATAATATTCATGCAATTTTCGTTGGTACACTCTCCAGTAAAGCAGATTCTATCCGTTAAATAAACCATGTCGAAACTAAAAGTATCTGAGTTATCTCCAGTGGAAGAGGGAAAGATGGAAATGCTACCTTGCATCATAATCCGACCTCTTCAGTCATTCTCTATTCTTTTGACAAGTGTGTGTATGTGTGTGTGTATGCGTATGTGTGCGCTCGAGCGTGTGTATGTGTGTGCGCGCGTGCGAATGCGAGATGTCACAGCTACTTCTATACATGATGTCCAAATTTGAGTTTTCAGATGTGCGACATTTTTCTTGTTCTCCTATTCTTTTATATGACCGTTTTGTTTTAACGGGCACATTCAATGCTGTTACTAGCTCTCCGCGCTGCTTTACTACAAGGTGCCGTGTACAATAATACTGCATGCAATAAAGATCCATTAAAATCTATGTAGGTATTAAAACAGATCTCTAATTCGTGTACAAGTGCATAGCATTCAGCTTCCACTGTTTGCAATATAATTCAAATATGATTAGCGTTTCTTAATGGAGAAAGTTCTAATATTCAAACATTCGCGAAGCGTGGCATGTTTTCGGCAAACGCATTATAAATTCTGTTATGGCAGTTTAGTTAAATATATTTCATCTCCTCCGCCCCGGCCTGTGCTGTGATGAATAACAAAGTGGACTTCAGCAAATAAAAAAATCAAACAGTAAAGAGCTGATACAAAGTCATCATATTCAACTTTCGATCTATCCACTCTGCCCACTGCCCAGCTACTGTTAACAATGAATTCTGATTTTTGATATAAGTCAGAAATTTTGGGAAGAGACTTGCATTCGCTATGGTCGGCACTAATTTTTGACTGGTATTTTTATTTATCGAACCTGGAAAGATGAAAAGTGAAGTTGACCTCAGCAGGATATGAACTCAAATCGTAAAGAACTGAAAGAAATATCGTTAAATAGTTTGCCCAACGCGCAAAAAGATTCTAACGTCTTTCCATGATACTAATAACAATACTAGTACTATTTTCACTTCTCGTTGTGGTGAAAGGTTAAACATTTTTAGAGCAACAAGTCGATTAGATCGACACAAGTACTTGTTTATTATTAATGTTATCAACCTCCATACGCATGAAAGGAAGAGTTCACGTTAGTAGGATTTGAGCTCAAAATGTATTGAGCTGGAGAAATTAAGCAGAACCGTTTTTCTGATGTGCTGACAATTCTACTGCCTGGCGAAATATTAATGACAGTAGTCTCAAACTTTGGCACAAGAACAGTATATTTAGGGGGATAGGGTAAGTTGATTACAGTGACCTCGCTATTCAACTGATACATATTTTATAAACCTAGAGAGGATGAAAATCGGGATATTTTCGGTTTGACCGGCAGTTTTTTAAAATAATTTCCACATAACTAAACACTTTTAAACTTCGTATACTGGTAGAATGTGTTTATAAAACATCTTTTTCTCTTGGCTTTATTGAGAAAATTCTATAGTTTCTAAGATATTTCATATGACACCGCTAGAAAAAACTGCCGTTCAAACCGAAAAGATCCGAAAATCGAAGTCGACGCAGTCGGTATTTGAACTCAGAAGGTAAGGTCGTAGGAATAAGTCGCAGAAATGTGGTAACGATTCTGCCAGCTCACTATGTTGGCCGACCTTAAAATATTAGAAATATTAATCATTATGGTAGTAGCCTTCTTGGAATTTATTTGTGAGGAAATTAGTTAGAATTGATTCGATTTGATAGAATAATCGAAATAATGGAAATAATTAAATTAATCAAGTTATTTGCAACATTTTCTTCATTTCTTGACATATATCTTGATATAAAATATTAAGAGAAGTTCAAAAGTGTTAATTTTACTGGTTTGTCTCGCTTATTCAACTTCTGTAAACTATGTAAAACTTTAACTTTTTCCTTCTTGCGAAATTTAGATAGTTTTTTGTTTTATCAAATTTATAATTTCAGACAAAAAATGGATTGTTTTGTATTGGTTAGATAAATCATTTAATAATGGCTTCTTTTGTGTCTGATGTGATTGAAAACAAAACATAGAAATTACTATTTTTATAAATGATTGGAATAGCAATGATAATTTCTCCTTTAGTATTTCTCATTCAGTGGTTTCATCTTGTTCTATTTTCCTATCCATCATAGAAAACTGGCTTCGTACGCTATTTTAATTTGTTTTAGTTTTCGCATTTTCTTGTTTAATATTAAAAAAAAAATATTTCCTCTTGTACTAAATGTAGTTAACGTTCAACTATCAATTGTTTATTCTTATGAAATCTTGCCGTAAATATCTCAGATAAATCAACAAAGCTGATAAACTTTGATTGTATTTATAATTCTTGTAACTCTGTTCTAGCGAATGAAAAAAACAAATATCCTGTTTTAACTGTGTTCTTAAATAATTATATTGTCGTTCAAAGCAATGTAGTCTGCCTCCTTCATTCAAAGAGTTACGGTGAAGAACGAATAATTTTCATTACGTTTTAGGTATGTGCAAACGCGGAATTGCAATAGTCACCTGTAATCATTCGTTATTCCATAATTATGCTTCTTGAAGTTTAGCATATCGAATCAGTATACTTTTTTCAGTTTGTTTAATAAAATTCATATACTTGTGTTTAACTCTTTAAGAAGTCCAATCCCGCTATTTGATAATAACACAATGCTACAGTTTTACGTGATATTGTTTATTTTCTTAAATAAGCGCATGTCTATTTCTGGACGCTCATTGCTGCGTATGAAATTGTTTCAGTGTCGATAAAGGTAGCAGGTGTGTTTTTTTTCCTTTTGGCATTCATTGAAACAGTCATATCTGCCTTATGTAATTTCGTAGATGTATTATTGAATAATTTGAAGGAACATAATATGTGTATTGTCCAGGACATTTACCCAATTAACATGTTAGTTTGTTTCATATAAGGTTTCAAGATAACTGAAAAATTAAGATAAGCACGAAAATTATGTCACGCTAAGTATTAGAGAAAATGAGAAACGTCTGTATATTTATACATTCAAGAATGTGATTTAAATATGTGCTTGAATTCTCTACGTATACTTCTCGAAATCGTATTGTAAAATAGTCTATGGCAACTTTAAGAAAATATATCCAGTAAATTGAAGATAATGTGCAATGACATCATATTTATGTAAAACACGATGACTATATGAATTTGTATATCTCTACAACATTTTACTATTTCAAATGAGAACAAAACTTAATATAATCGAAATGTTTTCCCCCAGAAATGCAATAAAACGTAAACAGTAGGAGCCCTCGAACCTACTGCTTTATACATGTATTAAAAAATATATCTGCATACATGATGTATGGATATATGATACATCCACACATATATGCATACATATATGTACCCGTGCACAAGTATCCTCTTATATTCTATATGTTTATAATTTCTGTATATTGATATATAATCCACGTACATCATGTATGTATCACACTATTGATAAATAGTATTACTGGACATACAGAATGAAGCCAACGATTTGAATTGTTTAATAATTTCGTAAATAATTATTCTATCACCTCCAAGACACATATAATGGAATACATTGTAACAACATTTTCATCTAGCTGATCATTGTCAGATAATATAGTAGTCGTCACATATGTAGTTCCGAAACTGTTTCCCTGATATGCTACATTTAATACCTTCTTACAGGTACTTTTTACTACTTATATAGTCCACTCCGTAGGTTAGTATCAATATTTAAACTCTGGGTAAATGACAGAAGACTTCTCTTCAGTATATGCAAAGCGAAGCACTACTGACTGATGTTACCACGTTGATTTTGGAAGACATATATTAGGTTGGCAAACAATTTCCCGCCGTTTTTAAAAAAATTTTGGAATTTATTGTGTTTTTAAATTTTGGAATCTATTTTTGTTTTTGTTCTACTTAATTTTAGTTAATTACTGTTTATTTTCAGATCATTAAAATGGAATGTTAAGTTAAGAAAAACGAGCATTTTCGACACCTCCTTCTTTTTGCTATTAATCAAGGCCGCAAAAGCTGCTCGCAACATTTGTACTGTGTATGGAGAGGGTGCCATAGCTGAAAGAACCGCTCATGATTGGTATGCCAAGTTCAAAACTGGAAAAATTTTGACCTCAAAGATGCACCTCGTTCTGCTCGTCCAGTTGAGTTCGATGAAGAGCGATTAGACCAACTTTTGCACGAAAATTCCCGTCAAACGACAAGAGAACCGGCAGAGAAAATGGAATGCTCCCACACTCCTATAGAGAAGCATCTTCACTCGATGGAATAGGTTCAGAAGTATGGACCATGGGTTCCGCATGCTTTAAGTGACAACAACAAAAATCAACGAGCCACAATCTGCGACGGTTGCATGCTCGTCACCGCTCAACTCATGGACACAAGCAAAGACTTCTTATCCGAATCATTACTGACGACAAAAAATGGTGCCTGTACATCAATATGAAGCAGCGTAAAGAATGGCTTTGCTCCGCTAAACACGCAACACCGCGCGTTAAAGAAGATCTTCATCCGCGTAAAACGATGTTGTGCATATAGTGGAACTGGCAAGAGATTATCTATTACGAATTGCTTGAACGGAACCAAACGGTCAACGAGGAACTCTATGTTCAACAGATAGAACGACTCAACACGATTATTCAAAAGAAAAGACCCAATCGGCAGCATGGAGTTCTTCTGCTGCACGACAACGCCCGCCCTCATATCGCCAATATGATCAAGGAAGCCATTCAAACGCATGGCTGGGAAGTGCTGCCACACACACCGTACTCTCCTGATTTGGCACCAACGGATTCCCACCTCTTTCGGTCTCTTTCAAATGTCTCTGGGCAAACGCTTCGTATACCACAAAGTGAAGTAAAGTCTTTATTATTCAAGCCTAATAACATTAATATTACTAGGGTCCATTACATAATGCGGTCGTAGATAGACTACATGAAAAAATGGTAGATGGTCGCGAACAGAACGCCTTTGATCATAAATTTGCCCGGTTAGATACAATGTTATAAACAAGAATAATACAATTGTTATCTTCGATTATTTATATTACTCTGATAGACTATTCTCATAAAAAGCTTTTAAATGTCTTGAGACATACACATGTGAAATGTGTGTGTAATTCGCAATATTACAGCGTGTTTACAGTGATTAACAAATTGTTACACACAGAATAGCAAATATCCACGTCAACATATTTTTCTTTACACGATGTTCCATATATTACTGGAACGTAACTGGTGAACAGTCTAATGTGATGTTATATCTAACTTAAGTTCTGAATAAATGTTGCCTCACCTTGTTCTTTACTGATAGTTAATTTTAAAATCTATGAAAAAAAACTAAGATAGCAAAATGGGTGCCAGAGATATGTTACCCGTCTTCTTATCTAGTTAACCTTATTTATTTATCCTTTACCTGTTTGACCCCTGTTGCCTAATATGAGAACACACTCTTACTTTTGCTTCGTCATTTCTATCCCCACGAAATGCAGCTTTTGAAGTGAGATTTTCTCCTTTTCTTCTTAATCTCACATTAAAAGAAATGACCAAGTAAACGACACACTTTTCTCTCCTCATTGTAAATAAACGTTTCCATTTATCTGCGCATCAATGTCGACTGCTACTCACTGTTTAAAAATATCAAAGAAGTCATTCGGAAGTAATTATAGTGAAATGTAATTATGTTTGAAAAATGTTTAAGATCCTTAAAAAATTTGAAATTAAAATATTCATTTTTACTAACCTTAATAATTCATTATTTCTAAATGTGGATTATGGAAATTAAATTATAGAATTAATGACGAAACATTTTCATAATTGAATACTTTCGTTTTGTTATTTATTTTTTTTTCATTTTTACTGATTGATTTTCCTCTTAAAAACATAGCCCAAATGATGCTGACATTGATTTTGAAATTCATTCAACGCTAGGTCTCCATAACATCCAATATCGTTCTCGCATCACAGAATTGTTTCTGTCCATGCACTCAACATTATGCCAAGTCACATAAGGAAAAATGACCTCAAATCTTCAAACAATTTCTGAACGGTACATTATTCACATTAATTAATTAATTATTTACATTGGATGGATATTTGTACTCATCTTCTTTGTTGTTAACACAACGTTTCGGCTGATATACCCTCCAGCCTTCTTCAGGTGTCATGGGGAAATTTCGAACTTGTGTTCTAAGGTATGTTTCGATGTTATTATTATTATTATTGTTCAGGTCACTGCTTGGAATCGCTCATAACCACTACGCCATAATCCGATGGGCAATTATGGAGTGAATTTTAGGGCTTATAAATCTAATATTTTTCTATCCTTCCTGAACACGGGCTCCCATATGCTGCTCATATCTGCATTCGGTCTGCTTAGGAGGTTGTTGTGTCCTAGCATATGTGCTGCTTCTTTTAGTTTTCATATTTTCCAGTGGTGTTCCCTGTCTATTATTTTAAGTTCATCACACAGTGGGAGGTGGTCTCCATTTTTTATACATGATCAGCTATATCCGATGTATCAATATCTCCTCGTGTCACAGCTTTGCGATGTTCGTCTATCCTTATTTTGAGCGGGCGGCATGTTTCGCCTTTGTATAACCTTCTACAGTTGCGTGAGATAGAGTACGCGCAGTCTTTGGTCATATTCGCTTGTAATGGTGGTTTTACTCTAAGGAGATATTCGCGAAGTGTTCTATTACTCTTGAATACTGACCTGATGTCATATGGGCCGCATATCTTTTCGGAGAGGCCTTTCACATAGGGTAGACGGGCTGTGAACAGTTTTTCTGGCCGAAACTTGTCTGAGTATGTAAATAGCTATCTATATGTATATGGATTATGACATGCATTGTACTATTATATTGTGTATAACACAGAATGCTATTAATATTGTTAAACCTCATACTTTTCGATCATGTATTTCGACCTTTTGCTTTCATGCCGATTAGATTATTGAAATGTTTTAATGTTAAAGTTCTATTTGATATTTATTTGACTGCAGACAGTGCATTGTCTAACACGAGTATAGTGGTATTCAAACATGCTTATTCGAGCAGGTTAAGGATGTCTCAAGTTAAAAATCGAATTACATTTTGTAGTATACATTGATTTGTTACTGTCAGTACAAATCATTACAAAATTCAATTTGAAACATAGCATAAGGTGAAAACGAACAATCTAAACTTCAGTATATTTGTTTATATTTAAAGACGACAAGTTTGAAATGCGCTGAATAATGAAGAAGGTAATGACGTTATTATGCTAATATGTGATATAAGGAATATTTTATTGTGTATTTCGCGCTTATTCACAAACTGAAATTGATGCAATATACCAGCAGCTTATAGAAGTGATGCATAGCATTTGGATCTCACCATAAACTATCTGTAGACATTTGTAATTATAGGTTGTGAAGATCTCTACAGGTATAGTTAATAAATTAAGGCACTGCTTTTGGAGTTTTATTCATGGGAAGAGGTATCATGAATATAATACACATAGTTTGACGTCAGGTCACATATATATATATATATATATACTAAGCAATAAAGGGTTTAGCAACGAATTGCCTTACCACATACCAATGTGGTAAGGCAATTCGTTGCTAAACCCTTTATTGCTTAGTATTACTTAAATTTTCCTCGAATGAGGCTTTTACATGCCGAAGACTACTTGGTGTAATTGATAATTATTCCAAATTAATTAATTTCACCCTTCATTATTACGGATATATATATATATATATATATATAGTATGTGTTTGTGTGTGTGTGAGAGAGAGAGAGAGATTAAAAGAGAGATGCATGTATGTTTATGAATATTGTTTAGAATGTTTTCTTTCATTACAGTAAATACAGTCTGGTAAGTTAACGGATGTAGTAGCTCTTCAATGCAATGTTTATAAATAATATATTACCTATTACCAGTAGATTTGGAATCCTATTCGAAGCGATTACTTTCATTGATCAAACGAAAAATTGAAGTAATGAAGACGCAACATGCAAATAGATTAGAAGTAAAATTTGGAAAATATTATCTTCCGCTTTATTTGCGTCTTAACTAAATATATTGTTTTATAACTTAGTAAAATTGAAAGGTAAATCACCAAAGTAAGGAAATGTTAAACAACAGCAAACGTTTATAGGTATAATGTTTTAGAATATTAATCTGCTAGCCATAACTGTAGAAAGAATAACAACTTAGGATTATTAAAAATGATATCAAAGATAAAACAACAATATACAATAACAATAATTGTAAAAAAAAAAAAGAACAGTAATACGAACAACTACGACAATAGCTATATACATCCGTGTGTGTGTGAATGTAAGTTTATACGAATATATGCCGAACTCTTGTTGCATTTCTTGCAATCCTATGAGAAATTTCTCCCATCTGTATTGGGAGATGTATTTTGATTTTTCGTGAGTTTCATGCGTAGATATCTAGTAACTATTCCTCGACAATCTTTGTTCTTATTCTTAGACCAAATGTTATTTTTGTCTTTATTAATGTGCTTTCCTTTGTGTAGTCTTCTGTGATGTTGCTGTAACTTTTTCCTTGCAATTCTTAATCTCTTCACAAAATTTTTGAAATCTACACTAATAAGAGTCATACTAACGATGATGATGATGATGATGAGGATAATAATAATAACAATAATAATAATAATAATAATGATAATAATAATAATAATAATAATAATAATAATAATAACAATCTAAAAATCTAATAATGAAAGCTGTAACTATAGAGATCGTAAACCCGTTGGGAGAAGTTTGGAACTGCTATGCAAAGCTTATGTAGCCCAAGTAGTCGCAATATTTTCTTTTGTGTTGAAAATAATATACCAATTACTTTTGGGATTCGAATCAGGTACATTGTTATTCAATTATGCGTGTGTATACAGATATATGAATTATCTATCTATCTGTCTATCTATCTATGAACATATGCATATATGTATGTATGTATGTATGTATGTATGTATGTATATATGTATGTATGTATGTATGTATGTATACACACATATATATATATATATATATATAGATAGATAGATAGATGTGTGTGTGCGTGTGCGTGTGTAGTTGTCATTTTGTATGTATGTATGTATGTTTGTATGTATGTATGTATGTATGTATGTATGAAGACTGATGTGCATTTGAGTGTGCAAGTACAGACAACAAACGTATATCTACTCAATTCTACAGAGTGATATTTACTTTTGTAACATTTTACCCCTCACATCTAATTATTCTCGTTTCTCTTTTCCGTTCTAAAAATTGTATATACACTGCATGTTGGCGGACGTTTTTTGCTATTTGAATCCAATGTTGTTGCGTTTAGCTGTGTCTGATTTTACATTAACAAAAATTACTACACGTAACTGAAGCTTGTCTCCATATTTTCTATGTTTATTCTTTTTAGTGTATTTCCCTAAAGGTAAGCAAATAATTTTAGCGGAGAAATCCGAAGGACACCTATTTATGTTTCACTATTCACGTTTGTCTTTTTATGATGTTCCACCATAAGGGCTTGCTGCAAATATAGTTTAGAGTAGGTATGTACAGATAATACTCAATAACAAAGGAGAGTTTATTTGTGATTGTAACAACCAGAACATCAGATTTAGTCTTTCTGATTTCACGTATCACGTCTTCAGTTCGTAGATATAGCTAAACAGATAACAGAGTTACTCCATCAGGACCTTTCATTGCCTTTCAAAGACGAAATGCACTAGGTTTCGTGTTTTCCAAGAAATTTTCATCTCTATCAAAATAGTAAACTTAAATAATTCATGTTACTTAGCCCTACCCATTGAATGAAAGATTTTTCGATAGACGCGCTTATGGTCTGCTTCTCACAGGAAACTAAGAGTAGTTTTTATATAAATAGTTGTGTTATACCTATAAGTAAACAATATTTCGCTCTTCATTAAAATAAGTAGTCAATATTTCTCTTGTATAACATTAAATACACACGCAGGCACTAATTCACTCAAATACAGACACATTTTATATGAATTGCGAAGGTTGTGTTTACAAACAAAAAAGCACAGCATAAATTACGAATAATGAATTTGCTCCTGCAACCGGTATTGAAATTAACTTTTTGATAGCAGCTGTTGGTATTTTCATGTGTCCGTTGATGGTATACCAGTGATGTATTCTTTCTCTTTCATTTGATGTTAGTGCGACAAGCCCTAGCATACCGATAGATACTTGCTGATTCTTTTCGTATTTCCTTAGAATCATGTCTCTGTTCAATACTTGCGATATTCCCCATAACGAGTTTAAAGTTTACGTTGTTTTTGTTGAAATGCTTAAAGGAAACACGATGCTTTTAATGTACAAAAATAGTGCATTCCTTCCTCGAGAAAAAGACATTGCAAGATATTTGATAATGGAAATACGGGAAGGTGAGTGTGAACGTCATCAGCAATACTTTATGAAGAGAACCATATTAAAGAGAACCATATTAAACTATAACTACCCACTTATGCATCTGTTCTTTATAGTCAATGATAACTCCTACCACATGAGCAATCACAACGAAGTCATGTCCAAAATGTTTATCAGGCACACAACTAAGCAGAATAGAATAAACAGATCCGAACACTGATATTTCGATTGCGGAATGAGTGTTTTCAACAATACAATCAAACAAGTGAATGATAGTAAAACAAAATCCACTGCAAGGAAAACGTGTAAACGCATCCAATAATTTAACATATGTCGACCGACATTGTTCGAATGTTACAGTTGATTCTCATCAGTTGCGTGAAACGTTTCGATGTGACGAAATGACACTGTTTATTAACGGAATTATGGTAGACTTTGCGGTCTTCTAAATGAGATATATTTAAATATTTTGGGCTTCAAAATGTAAACAAACAAAGAATTCATATATAACAAATTTTCCCAGAAAACATTTGTTTCCAGGTGTCTGGGATTGAATATAATAAATAAAAATACATTTGTTATATATCAACATAACACTGTGTGGAATTTCAAACAACTCAAACAAAAAATATTATTACTGTCATACTGAAGTAAGAACTGCGATCAGTAGAAATGACTAAACCCTACAGAAGAAACATGGTCATGTTATCAGCCCAATGACTAAAACCTGTAAGAGAATTAAAGAAGAAATGATTATATACTGCGGACATGATATTGTTTTTCGTTTGGAAGTTTATGCACCATAATTGGAACATTTTTATCCAGTTGAAAACAAACAGATAATTTTCGATATGAACTTATATGCACTCACTAGTGAGAATATGTTAGTCACGATCTACGGATATGAAATTGTAAAGTCTATTGCTTAGAATCACTGCATTTTTGTGTTGTTACCATACAACATAATGCACCACCACGTTTGAGATTAACATGCACGCGCAGCTATATATTATCATTATTTCTCAAAATACAAGAAAACTTTCTTCTACATTAATGTAAAGAAGTCTGAATAAACAACAAACTTAGTGCAACATCAACTCAGTGAGCTATAAATCGTGGTAATTGAGAAAATTGCATAGCAGATTTGGTATAAATGGAGAAATAGAATAAGAAACACCGGAGTGTAAATGTAAGCGTCACATTGCAATAAAGAACTGAACGGGCGATGGCAGCCAATATTGAAGTAGTAGAGAATATGTTATATTTTAATAAAATTGCCGCCCACGATATCAAGATCTGCAGTCGTTTAGTCACTTTCCATTTTGGTGATTTAACTCAAGACCAAGGATAAATATATCAGCAGGATACAAAAGCAGTGGAAGTAAGATTCCATTGAAGGTGGGTTGCCCGCAAGAAAACTTATTACTGCTGTAACGTTCAACCAGACTGGTGTAATAAATGTTATTCTAGCAAGTCATTTAAATAACATTTCGCGTGTGTTGAATGATTGATAATTTAGTGTGTTTTGGAAACAATGCTTAAGAGGAAGGGGATAGCCGATGATATCGAGCCCAGTATTTGAATGTTATCTTATTTTATCGTCCCCAGAGGGATAAAAGATTAAGCTGACCTCAGTGAGAATTGAAATCAGAACACAAAGAGCCTTCAAACATTCTTCTAACGCTCTAAATAATCTGCCTCCACGCTGCCTTATTACAGTGACTAATAGAGAAAAAGATTGTTCTTGCATATCGTTTTAACGCACACTTATATTTTATGTCTATGCTTTATTCTGTATATTTTAATATTTCTACATGTATTATGTGTTATAACCACTTATGTTTAGAATATTTCTTTCCTTTAACGTCAAATTAGATAAACCTGACAGAAACCAAAGCTTATAAAGAAAGAAACAGATGAGAAATACAGATAGAATGAGAGAGTAGCAGAACGAACGAAAGAAAGACGTGAAAATGGAAAAATAAAGAAACTATACAAAGTAAAAAGAAAAAAAAGATAAATAAAAGAAATGAAGAAAGAAACAAAGAATATAGGAAGACATGCCGTAGAAAACGGAGGAAGGAAGTAAGAATAAAACGATTCAGAAACAAATCGTGTATTTATAATTCTAACTAAGCTTTGAGCCTACTTACCAAACCGAGTGTTCAAAATTTTGGTTTACTTCTATAATTTCATCACTACCTTATGATTTAAATGATTATTACAATTACAGTTTGTGTCAGTTCGTAAGAGAGAATAAAATAGGCTTAAAGTAAACATTTGAGAGGAAATATTTCCAGTTTTAGTACAAGAAGTCTCTCACACACAAACCTACGCCTGGACGTATACATGGTCTTATTTTTTTAAACTTTCAAATTGCTTCATTTTTTTCCTATGTATTTTGGTTTCCTTTTTAAAAGCAGTCTATTAAGCACTTCACCAAAAACATATTTTCAAATTATAGCTATCAAATCTTATTTTCTTATTTTCTTATTGATGTCTGGTTGAAAGCAATACGTTCAATAGAGTTAAGGAAAAGCGCATGTGACGCCGGCCTCTAAGCTAAGGAAAATAAAAATATATAGAGACCTAAATCTCTCTCTCTCTCTCTCTTCTCTCTCTCTCTCTCTCTCTCTCAAGCTATATATGTATTTATTTATTCGTATGTGTATATATATATGTGTGTGTGTGTGTGTATTTATGTTATAATAAAAATTTTTTACATTAATCTAAAGTTACTGTATACTTTTGTAGAGTGTAAATTTATTCCTTAACAATGACATTGTTGACAGTGACTTTGAAATTTCGCCCAGTCAAGCAGTCCGACTGGCTGAAACTTCGAAGTCGCTATAAACAGTATCTCTTCACTCATTGAAGTTATGTGCAGCCATTTACAATAAACAACCAAAGAGAAGACTGAGAGTGAATCATGAGTCCGGCAACATATATTTTCTCCAACTTACAATTATTGGGTAAATGTTTATAGAAACAGACATACACACACATGCATACACACGCACACACACACGCGCACACACACATATACATATATAAGTACATGCATGTGATAAAATAAGCACATATGATATATATGCAAGTATATATATATACATATAATATAAATAATATATATATATATATATATATATATATAATATATATATATATATATATATATATATATATATATATTATGTGAAATAGAAAGATGAATAATCTTGTAGTAGATTAATCAAAAGTTTAACCGATACCTTAGTAGCAAAAATCACAGCAGTAAACAGCACGGTTGGAGGTACAACCATCTGGCGTTGCAACCGTGCGTTGGTGCGGATAATTGAAATTAAAACATTATTATTCTTCAATTCACCAATAATGTTATATATATATATATATATATATATATATAATGCATATATACACACATATATGCAAACAAAACGTAAACAACATGAAATACGAAAATAAAGTAGGATACCCGAACAGCGACAAAAACAAATGGAGAACAAGACAAGTAACATAAAAAAAACGAACCTTCATCAGTTGTCGGCTGTCCTTCTACTCCTTATTTCGAGCATATATATATAGACACCTGTATATTTGTAAATACAATTTATAAATTCATATAAGAATGCATATATAATAATAAATTTATATATATGTAAGTGTGTAAATATATGTATACATATATACATATACATACATACATGTATGCGCGTGTGTGTTTGTGTTTGAATTGAGTTTCTGTTTGTACTTGTCCCCCACCACCACATTACAACCGGTCTTGCTTTATTAACGTCCATGTCACTTAACGGGAGAACAAAAGATACGATAGTATAAGTACTAGCCTTTAAAAGACAATCAGTACAGACGATCGATTCGTTCGACTAAATACCCTTGGAAACGACCGCCTACATGGCCGCTTGCATGGCCGCCTGCATGACCGCAGGCCAATGATTTAAACAAGTAAATAGTATTCAAGCACACACACATACATATATAAATTTTAGAAACCTCTCGAGAACATACCGTTTTTCTTTTTTAACATGTATATTGAATTAAAAGCAATGTACACGGAAAATATTGAAGACTATCGAAGCCCTTATTTAGTGTGAACACAGCAAATATGCTAGTGACACTCCGTTGTTTACGACGACTAGGGTTGCAGTTGTTTTACTCAACAAAACAGCCTACTCGGGAAATTAATGTGCAAGTGGCTGAGCACTCTAAAGTCACGGGGCGTGCCCTTAGCGTAGATCGCAGGGAAATGTAGCGGGATACAAAATACGATATGGCTGGTCACTTAACATATCGGTACTAGTCATTTATGCTAGCTGAATGAACTAGAGAAACATGAAATAAAGTGTTTGCTCAAGGGCACAATGCGCCTCCAGGAATCAGTCTCTCGGCAGTAAAATCGTAAGCCGAATACCCCAACCACTAAGCCACGCAACTTCACATGTTTTATAGTAATTTTTTCTACTCTGGGCCCGAATTTCTTTTGCGGGGGGTGGGGGTGGACTGGAGTCGATGAGATCGACCCCACTACGCAACTGGTGCTTAATTTATTGACCCCGCAACGATGAAAAGCAAAGTCGCCCTCGGCGGAATTTGAACTCAGACCGTAAAGACAGACGAAAAAATGCTAAGCATTTCACCCGGCGTGCTAACGTTTCTTATTTCTTTATTGCCCACAAGGGGCTAAACATGAAGGGGACAAACAAGGACATACAAAGGGATTAAGACGATTATATCGACCCCAGTGCGTAACTGGTAATTATTTAATCGACCCCGAAAGGATGAAAGGCAAAGTCGACCTCGGCGGAATTGGAAATCAGAACGTAACGGCAGATGAAATACCTATTTCTTTACTACCCACAAGGGGCTAAACACAGAGAGGACAAACAAGGACAGACAAATGGATTAAGTCGATTACATCGACCCCAGTGCGTAACTGGTATTTAATTTATCAACCCCGAAAGGATGAAAGGCAAAGTCAACCTCGGTGGAATTTCAACTCAGAACGTAACGGCAGACGAACTACATATTTCTTTACTACCGAGAAGGAGCTAAACACAGAGAGGACAAACAAGGACAGACAAACGGATTACGTCGATTATATCGACCCCGGTGCGTAATTGGTACTTATTTAATCGACCCCGAAAGTATGAAAGGCAAAGTTGACCTCGGCGGAATTTGAACTCAGAACGTAATGGCAGACGAACTACCTATTTCTTTACTACCCACAAGGGGTTAAACACAGAGGACACAAACAAAGACAGACAGACGGATTAATTCGATTATATCGACCCCAGTGCGTAACTGGTACTTAATTTATCGACTCCGAAAGGATGAAAGGCAAAGTCGACCTCGGCGGAATTTGAACTCAGAACGTGAAGGCACACGAAATACGGCTACGCATTTCGCCCGGCATGCTAACGTTTCTACCAGCTCGCCCCTTTACATATTTTAGTACAATACCAAAGAAACACTTCACATTTAATCCATTCCTTTTAAAAGCCTTGCTTTTACAACTGAGAACTTTATATTGTCTACATCTTAAGATTTTTGGAAATTTAAAGAAATACGATAAAAGTGATATATTTTTAACGGTGGAACTTGAAGTGGATGAAGCTATAAAATAATAATAGTTTGCAAATTCATGTATTTCAATTTCCAATATTGAAAGAAACATACAAACATTACATATATAAACACGCACAGACGTACACATACACACGTGCGCACACACAGACGCGCGCGCGCACACCACACACATAAACATTCACGCGTATATACTATGAGTAGAAACAAGACAACACAAGTAGAACAAGGTTTAAGAAATGTATTTGTTAAAACGTTTATCCCTTTGTATCATCTATCTCGAAACTTAGTAATTATCGAGACATTACGTATTTCTTTAGCAAACAAGCATAATATTTGACTTGAAGTGCTTTACTCATACTGAAGTATTTTAGTGTGATTATGTTATCCATGACCATTAATTATTAACATTTACAGATTCACTCATAAATTTCAAAAAATGTTTCATACATTTATTTTCATGTTAAAAATTTATAAGGCTTAATGAATTACACCGAGTCTTTGTATTATTTTTATTAATCTTAATCTTTACGATTTATTATAAATTTCGGAATGACTGTTATTATGGACTATCATACAGTTATTTTTGCTGGATCACCTAGAAACTATCAAGGGCAATGAGATAAAGTATTCATTAGAAGGGCACTCTAAATGTATCTCTTCATGCAACAGAAAAACACAGTGACTAATAACGTTGATAACCGAGAATACCGCATCGCTTGAAACGCGGTTCGAGAAGGAGCCCGTCCCTCAAAGGCAAGTTCAGGTTGGGAACGAAATGTAAGCTACTGGTTTAAAACTGCTAAATTGTTGAGACCAAAAAGAGTCTCGCTCATATCGACTGTCATTGCTAAGCGGTTACAACAAATTTTAGTCGCTATTAAACTGCAGCTATATGAGAGGAAAGCAGAATCGATGCCATCTCTACTCAGGGCCAAAGCTTTTTACCACGAAAAATGAGGCATACATGGCGCACGACATCAGCAGATGCTGGAAGGTTGACTCTGGATCGGCCACAAAATTTACGTGAAATTCAAATATTAGCGCAGTGGGTACCGTAATCAGCCCGAAATCCTGCAGATCTTTGATGAATGTAGATCTTATCATTCCTTCAATGATTGCAACTTTTAATAACAATCCTGCAAATCGGTACTACTTGCTACTATAGTCCAAGAAACACATCGAAAGATTCAGCAGCTGAAGAATTTTACAGTGACATCGGCAGTATCATGAAGTAGGTCCCACAACTATTTTAGTACAATAGTTTTTGATATGACTGTGTAGAGAAGTGTAAGCCAACAGGAGCAACCAGCTTTTTCTGAATGTTATAACTGAATGTGATATGAACAATTTTACCATTAAGTACACCAAGAGATCAGGTAAACTATGGACGGTCATCTATCTAGGTGGGTCACAAGCCTAACCGTATCTTCCTGGTAACCAAGAAGTGGACGAATTGTGCTCTGCCCGAACGTTTAACTGCCAACTGGTTGAACACTCTGATATACTGAAGAGCGGCTTACGAAATGCAACGCATAGAGGAAACTCTTGTGACAAGTAGTTGGTGATGTTCGTTGCAAAGATGCGATGATGGTAGAGGCGGTGATGATGAGGATGATGATGACGATGATAATGATGATGATGATGGTGGTGGTGATGATGATAAGGATGGTGATGATGATAAATTCGGCATTCATCATTGTTATTTCTTTCTTTTGGTGGGTTTATGTGAGTTTTTGAACTACCCGATTCACCTTCATGTTCCTAAGGTGTGTGCGGCATTACTTTCTTTTGTGTATGTGTGTGTGTGTGTGTGTGTGTGTGTGTGTGTGTGTGTGTGTATTGGGGAATATAGACCCCCTTTAGTTTCGTGTTTCTTTTTACATCAGTATTTATTCTATCGCGCGTGGTGTGTGTAATTCTGCCCAAAAACTATTGTTGACTTTCTTCGTGCTATGCTACAGCAGTTATAACTCTATATATATTATTCGCAAGTTAAACTGCATTTATCTCCGATTTGAGACAGAACCTGTTAGCATCACTTTTGGAGTATAACAATCCGTACAGAGTCATTGCTTTTTATGTGATGCTATCTAAATAAGCGTTATCTTTTTTTATTTCATTTAAGGATTCCTTCAAATGAAATATAGCTTACGTGTTAACAGCTCTATTTATGGGTGTCATTTATCATACAGTTAAACCCTAAGAAGTTATTTTATGTCACATCCCTTCATGTTTTACAGCTCTACTTTAGTTAAATATTTATAGCCTCTTGTATATACCAATTTTATGATTTCTTTACCTGGCGATTGTATCCCATTATATTTCGCAATCATTTCTCTATTCGCCAATAAAATTCCGTACGTTTTTATCCAAAATTCTATGCAAGCTCCGTTTCTAAATCAACGGATAAGTTCTAATAAACCTCTTGTCTGATCTTTATTTTGACTAACGAAACCATTTTTCCCTATGGGAGGATAATTTAAATATTAGTATACTAAATTTATCAAATGGATAGTACTTATTTCTCTTTCATAATAACAATATTATAAATATAATTAATAGTTATCAAATATATACAGAAATACTTTTCATCCAAATAAAAATGATCAATTTTCTTTTCTACATCGATGAAATTACTGCAATCAAGTTTGTTATATTTGCTATATTTTCTATCTTTTCTAATCGTTCGATAATTTATCAAGAAAGAAATAAGAATTGGGTCTTCTTGATTATGTATTTGCCATAAGAAATGGAAACGTTCTTGTTATATTCGAAAGCCTTTACTTTCATGTAATATCAGCATATGCTATATATATTTTACTGGCGGTGCCCCAGCATGGCCACAGTCTCAAGGCTGAAACATATAGAAGAATAAAAGAATAGCTTAAATATTTTTTGGCAAGATGCGAGAAGGAATCACATGGGTGACAAAGGATATGTAGACGGCTCACCTGTGGTCACGAAGGATCAGAGGAGAGTATCATTAGTTGGCTAGAACGCATTTAGTCTAAATCGTTCTTCGTTAAGGGTAGTTATAGTAGATGCAGGATCGATATATAAAGCAGCATAGCGCTTGTGTGATAGCTGATAATAGGTAGTCATATGTGACATTTTGCGAATCAGCAACACCCTTTTTACTAGTGTTAATATGTCTGGGTATGTACCAGTATCATTACCGCGATTTTTGGTTTATACTGAATTGTTTCATGACCAGTGATTAAGTAAAATGTTTGGATCCTGTATTGCACTGTATTTCATGAAGAATGTTCATAAGTGATCATCATCAGTTGTTTCCAGTTTCAGTTATTTAGTTACGTGTACCACGAATAGAGAGGTATATCTAAAATGTATTTCATATATTCAAAATGTGACCGCGTGTGTACCGTTGGCGATTTTTTTCCTCCGTCTTCCCATCTCTGGATCTTTGACGAAGAGCTCCGCTCGAAACATAAAACCCCCCTTCTTTCCTTCCTTCCTGAGCGTCCAATAATACTATATTTGTTCCACGTCCTCGCGTTGTTGTGTTTTCTCTTTGTGTTTTCGTGTTTGGATTAACTATATATATATGCGTGTCTGTGTGTATGTGGTTTACGGTTTAAATATATGTAGGATCAACTAACTAGTAATCCGTCGAGAGAGAAATATCATTTAATATACACAAATACAAAAGAGCTACTAGTAGTTTTATACTTTAGGACACATTAAATTGGCAGATTTATATGGTGTGCCGTGTATGTGCGTGTATTTCACACTCAGTTCATAACGTTAAATGTATTCAAAAACCAGGACGCTGGACTATGGAAATATATAAGACAAAACGAAAAGAAAAATCGTGAAGATTAGTGCAAGAAGTGGAACGAGAAGAAAGAATAGAAAAGTAAGAAAACCAAGATCTTCGTCCTCTTTGACTGTAGAAAATATAATGTAGCTGGCGCAGGATAATACGTAAGGAGCAGACTAGAATGCCATTGGTTGGCTATAACGAATTTAGTCTAAATCGTTATTCGTGAAGAGTAGTTATCGTAGATATAGGATTGATATAGGACGTAGCATAGCGTTTTCATGATAACTGATGTGACTTGTTCATATATGAAATTCTGCGAATCAGCAGCCTTATTACTACTAGGATTAGTGGTTTCAAATTTTGGCACAAGGCATCATTTCGGGGGAGGGACTAAATAAATTACATCGACCCCAGTCATCAACTGGTACATATCTTATCTAGCTGAAAAGGATGAAAGACAAAATCGACTTCAGCGGAATTTAAGCTCAGAAATTAAAGACGGACCAAGTGCAGTTGGCCTGGCGTGCTAAAGTTTATGAGAGCTTGCCACCTTTTGCTACTACTTATGATAGTACAAAATTAGAAACAACACCTAGAATTTAATGTGGAAGAGAATTAATATAATACATTAAATGTTTGTATACGTGCTATTGATATATATATATATATATATATATATATATATTATATATATATATATATATGTGTGTGTGTGTGTGTGTGTGTGTGTATATAATTGATCCTTAAAAATGAAAGGCAGGGTTGACTTCGAAGAGAAGAACTGAAACAAATGACATTGTGTCTTATACGCTAATTTTGCCAATGCCTCGCCATGATTCCTTTCATTCACAGAACTCCAACTTTTTTCGAGAAAGGTATGTTTGTAACTGTACTGCAACCGCGGCGATTTTGATTACATTTTGTTAGACATAACTGTATACCAGTCTACGTTAAATAACATATGAATTTCTTATAGTGGTAAGACGCTACAAAGCGATTCGAGGGCAATTTTAATAGTATATCTAGCGACAATTTACGGCTTCCCTTTAATAATTTGATATGACAGGCTTTCGACAAAATGAAAAACAAGTCTACGATCGACATTGTTAACGTGATCTTTCAACTGATTTATTATTTCACCGAATGACTAAATTATACTTATAATTATATCTATATGTATGTATGCATGTATGTATGTATGCATGTATGTATGTATGTATCTATGTATGCATGTATGTATATTTATATACATATGTATATATATATATATATATATATATATATATATATATATATATATATATATATATATATCAACACACAGAAACATATGTAAATCACACTTAAACACACATACACACACACTCGCACACACACACACACATATATATATATATAATATATATATATATATATATATATAACTATATACATACAAATATATGTGTGTGTGTGCGCGTGTATTCACATAAATCCGTTGAATCTGAGTAAATCTTAGTCTGTCACCAACTAGATATTGACTATAGTTGCATCGATATATCTCAGATTAAAAGATGGCACCATACCGATACCGTACCGATTTAACTTAACTTCGTTCAAGATCTGTGTCTGGTTCTCTCTGTATCAGTCACGATCTAGAAAAGTAATTAAATAAGACGTTAAACTGAATTACGAATGTCTGATCACCGCTGTTGCTATGGATGAAACGTCTCACCTGTCTCTTCACTGATTGAATACACACTTTTATTTAGTAGCAGGTACCATTTTTCTTTCCCCAGTAAGATGTAGCCCTTGCCAAAACTAAAAGTTTTGTATCAGATTCCGGCCTTCGTGATGTAGTATGCAGTTAAAATCATTTTTGTTTTTATTACAGACCAAGTAGGAAGTATGTTTTTTTTGTTTTTTACGATATCTTCTCTAACGTTGAATATGTAGCACTGAAGTTGTTTCTAATATTCCTTTGAGAGAGAAGGTGCACATATTTATTGTACCACTCCGTTCCCTACTACATTGATATATAAAATATGCTTTTATTCTTACATCTCTTTAAGGAAGTTCTCTTCGTGTTAAATTGTTCAAATTTTTCTTCAAGCGATGAATATTCACATATCAATCTTCATAGAAGGATACATAAAATGTTATCAAGCATAATGGATAAATATTATCAAAGGAAGCGTTTCTTTTATACTCCTGACATAACTTACATATTTCAATTAATTTAGAGGTAATAATTATCGAAATCATCTTTTTCTCATACAAAACTTTATCTAATTTTAATTTGATGACAATACACTGCAGCAGCATTTTATGTTCTTCTCCCCATATTTTGTTTTCTATCTCAAAGTATTCAAGTTAAGTTTTAAACTAATTTTGTGCATTAAGATTCAACTCTCTCTACACCAAATTGCACTAGTTTATATATTTCCGCGTTTAATGTCATCCAGTACTTCCAATTTAATAACCTCTGAAAACTTTCTGACAAATGTACCACAAAGCCTCATTCAGAATATTAAATATGATAGCGAAGGCAATTAACTTTCTTTTTTATGAGTAATAATTTTCGATATTCATTTTTTGAAGATTGATGAAATCATTTAAGAATATTCAGGAACTAACATCTTGAAATTTTATTTCAGTATCTAAAACGAAATTTATTTTATAGATTTATCAACTTGATGGCATTGGATGGTAGAATCAGTAGCATTCAGAACAAAATGAATTACGGTAGTTAGTAGCGGTCTCTTCCTTGCTAAGATCAAATCGCGGATAATAATATATGTAACATAAGACATATGTGTGTGGTATGGAGAGGTGTGCGATTTTCGGTAAATGTGCTGCTTCGGAGAGAAAGGAGAAGTGTAATGGAATGTTGCAAACTAACTTCCAGGCCATGGAAAATAAATAGGATTAAGAGATTCCCAGGAAGATGCATAAACGACACACAGGGATAGGGTAAGAAATAGGAAGTATGGATATATAAATATATACTCTTTACTCTTTACTCTTTTACTTGTTTCAGTCATTTGACTGCGGCCATGCTGGAGCACCGCCTTTAGTCGAGCAAATCGACCCCAGGACTTATTCTTTGTAAGCCCAGTACTTATTCTATCGATCTCTTGTGCCGAACCGCTAAGTGACGGGGACGTAAACACACTAGCATCGATTGTCAAGCAATGTTAGGGGGACAAACACAAACACATACACACATATATATATATATATATATATATATATATATATATATATATATATATATATATACGACAGGCTTCTTTCAGTTTCCGTCTACCAAATCCACTCACAAGGCATTGGTCGGCCCGGGGCTATAGCAGAAGACACTTGCCCAAGATGCCACGCAGTGGGTCTGAACCCGGAACCATGTGGTTGGTTACCAAGCTACTTACCACACAGCCACTCCTGCGCCTATATATGCACATGTAAAATGAAAGTATGTGAAGAAGTCGAATGTGTGAAGTAAGGGTTATCCGTATATCTATATACTATATTTAATAAATATCGCTGTGAAATTAGGCTTCGTGGTAAACTGTTTACTATATGAATTACGACATGCCTCACACAATCTTCTTTAGAAGATTTAGGAAAGTAACGGCGTTCCAGACGACATCAGGTGATGTTCCGATGATGGGTTCGATAGAACATCTCCACATCTCTCACTTCGTCAGAATTCAATCGTTGTTTCATGTGACAAATGACTGTTAAGAATGTGATGTCTCCTTAAACATTAGGCCTCTCTCTGAGACGAAGCATAGAAAATACGTGTTAAATTGCACTATTCTCTTCCAGACCGGAATTCCATTTCTCATTTCCATCACACTCAGAAAACTATTCTGAATATTATTTACTGCTAGTAGTAGTTTAGCAACAACCCATCATCATCCGTTGAACTTAGAAAAAACGCCTTCCGTCTGCTTTAAACTGTTATGATTTTTCAGGCATAGTCTAGTTCTTTCTTTTGTAGGAGTGCCTGAATTAGTGTTGCCCACACTAAACACATTTCATTAACATATATCTTCGATTGAAAATATATGTTAATGAAATGCATTTAGTGTTGGCAACACTAATTCAGCAGAAATGAGAACGTTAGAAACGTAATTAGATAATATAAAATAATATTTCAAGTTCGCTTTAGTCTCTGTTGTCAATTGACCTAAAACTGATAAACAAAAGCTATGTCACTTTATATGTTTAAAATACATTATAGCTTTCTAATTAATTGAAATATTTATTCATTAAAATTAATCTTCATTTTTTTTCACCAAACAATTCTGCTATGAATATAATTGCGAAAATTTTCTTTAAGACATGAGGAAGAGACAATATTTTCTCTAACTCGCTATGTGAATCTTTGTGAGTGTGTGTGAGGTGGTGGTGGTGATTGAGTAATAGCGCGTGAGTATGCATATACAAGGGAAAATGAAGATTATCTAGCTTTTCACTGTTTTGCAACACGAGATATATGTTCATAAAATGTTTCACAAAAATGGGTTTTCAGGTTCCAATTTAAATCCTTTATTCTTGTTATTGATCCGCCAAATCGCAGATGACTTGAGACTAAAGAGCAAAATCATATTACTCCAATATAACTTTGCTCATTCGCTTTCTGATTTTCATTCTTATGATTAACAGTTGTTTATATAATTCTCTAATGTTGAAACAAATATATATATATACTAGCAGTATCGCCCGGCGTTGCTCGGGTTTGTAAGGGAAATAACTATATAAGCATTTTTAGAGAGTTACTTCCCTTATAGATGCAAATTCGGGCTTTCGTTTTGGTGTATTCAAGTCATGAAGTCGTTGTTCTAAAAGAACGCTGGTATCCTTGACAACGCTTTACGACGTTGATTTCTTTACACTCCCTTCCCCATAGCTTCACGAGGGAGGGAAGAAGGGGGAGAAGCAAACAGGTGCAGGTGTGACCATGGACGCCAACTCCGCCGCCATCGACACACGAAAAATTATGCATTAAAATGGAATAAAAAATTATGTTAAATTATTTTTAAAATCGTAGACTCATCGTAGACGCGCGCTAATACTCAGACGGGCTTGATATGAATCACGACTATAAGATACCCGAATTTGGTTAAACTGCACCGCAAAATGTGGGAGTAGTGAGGAATCTAAATCGAAGGGGACAGACACTCACACAACTACAGTTTTATATATATAGATATATATAAACTTGTCTTTTAATATTTCGCTTAGGCTTTGCGAGACCAATAACTCGATGTAAAACTCAGTATAAGTATGTTTCAAAATAAAGTGATGCATGAGTATAGAGCGTCAAAAAGAAAAAAGGTGAGGGCAATGACATAGGGATTAATGTTCATATCATGAACGTTCTAGTTTACAGCTGTTTCTGTTATAAAATGCAGAGGACTCATACTTGAGTGCCTGAATAACACCTTATAGCTTCAAGGAAACCTCAAATGTAAAATGCAATTTATTTGGGAAAAAAATACATTTGCGTCCATTTAGCGAACAGCATCAACGTTGACAAAACTCAATATAGATCTATGTAATAAAAGTGTATGTCCAAATGTAGTTAAATGTATTAGTGGAAATATATGTATTTATATGTAAACATGCACTCTCAGGCATCCACGAATACATACGTGTGTGTGTCCAGACACGCCGACAAATAGATATATACTTATACATGCATACCTATATGCACAAGCATACACACACACACATTGATGTCTAGGTAGCAAAAGTAAAGTTTGAAGTGAATAATAATCATCTACTTTATTTTCTAGATGGGCGCCAATAGGAAATAACACATACTGACCAAAGACGAAAAAAAATGTTTTACTCTTGTGAAGTCTTGGTAGCAGGTAGCAAGTAGTAGCAGTTCTGATTTTTTTATTCACCATAAAGGTTATATACAGAATTGGACAGCACATCCGGGGAACTTAAAATAACAAAAGCGAATGACAAGATAAAAAATTAAAATATTAATGAATTATGAAAAGATATTTACAATGAGGTGTAAATGTCCACTCGATCCCCGGAATCGAGTGGTTACATTTTCGTCAGTTTTTTTCCACATAACACTATAATTCACCGAATTTCTAAATACATTTTCAGAATATTTTTCATAAAATTCCAACAAACATTCTACAGAATTTCAAAAATACCGTTCTCAACATTTCAAAATACATTTTCAAAACACATTTCGAATATACATATCACAAATTTCAACAAACATTTTACAGAGCTTCAAAAATTACTTTTCTCAATTCAAAATACATTTCACAAGTTTACAACAAACATTTTACAGAATTTCAAAAGTACACATTCAAAAACCATTTCACATAATTTCGAATATACATATCACATAATTTCAACAACATTTTCCAGAATTTCAAATTACATTACCAAAATTTCGAAATACATTTACTCAGAATTGATCCTAGACATGTATTCTATTACCGTTTCCAGCTCTTTGAAGTACTCCACTGCACGTGGATGCCTTCTCAATCGAACCTTCACGCTACCTATCACGCTACCTACCTTCCGGCAGCCTCGAGAAACTCATCGGCTCTGTCCTGACGGATTAGAGCACCCGTTTGCCGCACCTCGTCTCCCATCTTAATCCATGTATGTCCTTCTTTTTCACTTATTAAGTTGCTCATTTCAGGGCAGCACTTGTGAGTTAACATTGTCGCATAATAATACTGATCCCCTCCTATGAATTAATTCGTCTTCCTTTTAGGACTTATTTCCTCCTTGTTCTTCTCTTTTTGTTTCTCTCTTTCTTTCTTTTTGCCTTCTCTTCTTTCTCTTTCTTTCTCTTGTCTTTTTAACTCGTTGTCTGTTTTCTCTTTATCCCGTGCTTTATGTTCCTTTCCTGTAGTTTCTGTACCGTCCTATCCTTTCGCTTGACTCTGTTCCCTCTCTTGTTTTTTTTCCTGTTGTTTCTCTTTCCTTTTTTTCTCTTGACACTGTTTTGGTTCTATTAATTCCTTCCCTCTGATGTCTTTTTCCTTCATTGTCTTATTATTTCCCTTCTCTTGTTGTTTCCCCGTTGTTTCCTTTTCTTTGCTTTCTTTCCCATTTAGTGTATTGTTCCTTTCTTCAAGTTCCCTTTCCAGCTCATACTCCGCTACGAATTCATATAGCGGGCATTCCTTTTTTATGTGCCCCCTTGTCCCGCACAAGTAGCAGTTAAGTTTTCTCCCCTCCACGATTACGCTAAGGGATTTTTCGTTTTCAATCTCAATTTTGAAGGGAAACCTTTCAATATCTTCTGCTGTGGCCATTAGCCACAATTCTACCCCGTATCCATTCCAGTTCACTACGTTGGACTCCTTGATTGATCCAATTTCTATTTCCTCTTCTGCTGACCCTAGAATGGCTGCTGTCAGCCATTCTGTCTTTACTTCAGGGGGTACATTCGGGATTTTGACTCGTACCCCTCTTCTTCCCTTATATGAAGGCCACATAGTAAATTTTACGGCTCTTGGTACGGTGGTAGCCAGCGAGGCTGCAAATTCCTCTGTTGTACATCTCACCTCCACCGTACCAAACTTCTTGCCTCTGCTCACAAAAGTAATTCTCTCCATTATGTCTCCCAGACATTTTTCAATTTCGTCTATCGCTATTCTTGCTAGCTTTCGTGTACTCCTATCTTGGGTTGTGTAGGTCACTGTCTTATTTTCCTTGTCCTCTTTTGTTTCAGCAGTTTTTCCTTCGCAAAGAATACTTCTCTTACAGTAAGTGACGAATCACTTTTCTTTGTAGCGACCCTCGCGTGAGTCTCCATGACTTGGGGGTCGACTCACCTTCTACAAAAAGGTTCCAACACGTGGAGGCAAGCGCCTCGCGCGATACAATATCAATTTCACACACAGAAAAAAACTAACTTCTAGTAGTAGCAGTCCTGCCAAGCCCCCACACGAGTAAAAAAGAAAGACAAAGACAGACAGAAAAAAGGAAAATGTTCCTTACATTTGAAAACTATGGAAATATTTTAAAGAAACATTTCATTTAATTTTTCTACAATTGTTTTAATTGTTTTTCATGCTTTACTCTCTGTTGAAAATGTCACAAAGACTGAAATCGGTACTAAAATGTTCTTCCTCATAAAATTAGTTTAGCATTTTCTACTTTGTCTTATATATATATATATGTATATATATATATATATATATATATATATATATATATATATATATATATACATATATATATATACATAGAGAAAGAGAGAGAGAGAGGGAGAGAGAGAGAGAGAGGGAGAGAGAGAGATACATACATGCATATACACAGACATACATACACACAGACATACATACTCACATATGTTTATGGCTTGGCCACATGGAGAGGATGGGTGAAGAGCGGATGGTAAGGAGAGTGATGAAGGCAGAAGTGGTAGGCAGCAGAGCCAGACAGACCTCGGTTTGTGTGGGTGGATGGAGTGAGGAAAGCTTTTGTTAGAGGTATAGGAGTGAAAGATAAAAGAGAGTTTATAAATGATAGGAGAGCTTGGAGAGTGTTTGTGGACGGATGACCGAATTTGATGTTGCTGAAAGGGGTATGGAACCAGCATGATACGGCAGGGGTAAACCAGGATATGCTGTTGGGTCCCGCTGATGATATTGGTGGTTGCGTTCTATGCCTTGACCCGAGCATAGAACGGGGCTCGCCTCTTTGAGCTAGTTGAGCTGGGAAATAAATGGAACGCCTAGTGTGTGTATTGTGGCTACTCCCTCCAAAAATGGAGAATAGGCCTGGGTATATTACACACACACACACATATATATATATATATATATATGTATATATATATATATATATATATATATATATATATATATATAGTACAAAGTAAGATAGGGGTTATGCGTGTAACCCACTATGGGATATCATTTATCCAATATACTGTTGGTAAAGTACCCAAATTCTTAATACATAAATGTTTTTAATTGCAATGCAATGAAGTTATTTAATGTATTAAACGGGTGAAGGTAAAGAAATATTTTTACCGTCAATTTATAATACAAATAAAAAAATGGAGAAATAAATTTGGTTTGTTCATCAACTTACGGATATTATAATGTTGGATTATTTATTCGTATGTATATATGTATATATGTATATATGTATATATGTATATATATATATATATATATATATATATATATAATATATATATATATATATTGTGTCATCCTATAAATAATGCAGTTCTGTCAATTTCCTGAACTAAAAATCGGAGGGGGCGGGATAAATAACCTACGTCAACTTGCTAAAAAAAGAGGTATTAATTTTACCTTATCCTTATTCTTAGTGCAAGTTTTGAAGAGTGCAGTTGAATTTTAACAGTTCTGTTTTCAAAACTATAATGGAAGTGATAAATGAGCATGTTCGGCATGTTTTGCTTGCTGAGTTTAATTAAGGCAGCAACGCAATGGAAAGTGAGAGGAATATGAATGCAGCCTATGGAGATCGGACAATAAGTGTAAGTCAGCATCAACGGTGATTCCAGAAATTCTGAGCCGGAAACTACAGTCTAATAGACTCGTCCTGCAAGATCTGTAGAGCTCAGCTAGGACGTCCTCCAAACCATGGTGGAACAAGATGTCATGTAACTGTTGGGGAACTAGATGAGAAGCTTGGATTTGGTCATTCAACCAATCATCGGAAGAGTCAGCAATCTGGGTCAACGTGTTCCTCACAAACTTTCCGAGTCTAGTCACGTGCAGAGAGTGAATGTGTGCTCTTCTTTGCTGTCACCTCTCACGAATGACACCTTTTTGGACCGAATAGTGACTAGTGACGAGAAATGGAGTCTCTATAAAAAATGTCAAGCGCCGGAGAGAGTGGGTAGGGAAAGGTGAAACACCAGCACCCCAGGCCAAAGAAGGTGTTCACCTTCGTAAAGCGTTGTTATCTGTTTGGTGGGGTATGAAATGTTTATTCCACTTTGAACTTTTAAAATCATACCAAACAGAAACAAAGGAGATCTACTGCGAGTAGCTTGAGTGGCCTAAGTCAGTGCTAGAAGAAAAGCAACCATCTTTGTGTTCGAGATTAAAAAGGTGTTCTTTCATCAGGATAATGCTTGACCACATACAGTGAGAATGACATTCCAAAAGCTGGAGCAATTTGAATGGGAAACGATACCTCATCCACCATATTAGCCGGATATTGCCCCATTTGATTATCACTTCTTCCGCAGTCTTCAAAATCGTTTGGACGGAAAAAATATGAATTCTGAAGATGAGGTCAGAACAGTACTGAAGGAATATTTTTCGTCACGGACAAGTGAATTTTGGAAGAGGGGCCTTACAAGTCTACCAGATAGATGAAGCGTTGTAGAAAATGAAGGAGAATATATTTTATATTAAAAGTGAAATTTATCTTAATTTTGAAAAATAAAATGAATATCAGAATCCGCTTTCTTTATGGGATGATCCAATACATATGAATGACCAGGGTGCAGCTATATTCTTCTTACATATATCGTTTCTGTCTTCCGTGGCGAATTTGTGCGTAGCAAAGCTTTGATGATTATAAAAATATCATTACATATGCATTTCCAACCCACATAGAGGCAAGGAAACACCACCCACCACTACACTGAAATATACACAGCTGCTTTCAAATATATTTTTTCATAAATGACTGTGTCCTCTTCCGTCTATTATTTACCTACGCTCCATTATAAATTATTCTTGCTGTTTGTTTTTCAATTACTAACCAAAGAATCCTATGAGTAGCTAATGCAAGCATTGTGGTTTTCAGTTTGTTTCTCCTCCGCCTAAATCACATTTCTAATTAGATTCGTCTGTTTGTCATAACTGATACAGAAAGCCACCCTTGGCGAAAGAAATAACTCACTATATTTTATAATCATAAAAATATAATTATCTCCCTCCATCCTCTCTCTATACTCAAACATATATATATACATCGAGAAAGAGGGAAGGAAAGAGAGAAAGAGAGGTGGTATGGAGCTACATATATATGGATATATGTAGATTGGTGTGTGTATTTCAAAGCAATCGTATGGTAAAGGAATTGTTTGCCAATAATTATTTGCCACATCATTTGTATATTTATCAGTCCTCAGTCAATTTATGTCATCGGAACTTATTTAAAAAAATTTTCGTCGATGTCGAAAAATTTAAAGTGATTTGTGAGTTATGCTCTCTCTGAGTAAAACATAAAGCCCCATTTCAAATTTTTCGTTATGTTAATGGTTTTCCCACGTGTCATCATATTTCTGGGAATTGATACATTTTTCTTAGAAAAGAGATCTGCATCAATGCAGCAGATACCTGATTATTGGAAACTTTAACAGTATGTTAAATAATTCAGTAAATCTTGCAACTATTATTTTTATTAGCCAATACCAGAGTTTACCGAATTTGCCATCAAGAAACTGATATATCGCAATTGATTTATTTGAAAAAGGTTTGAACTTAGTTTTGGCCCAGTAAAAGAAATTTAAAGACAAATAGGGCGTAAGATATTAAATTATTCGAATTTAAATTGAAATCAAACAGGATTTATGGGATTACGAAAGTATATAACTTCAATATGTTAGAGTTGATCCATATTGTACCCGTTATAATTATTAAAGATAATATATAGCTAACAGTTTAATATGTGAGCAGATAGATTTGAAAAAAATCATTTAATTGAAGCCTGGTTGATCGGGAATTTATATTTAAATAACTACATACACTTTAGAGAATAAACAACCATAAAAGTACAAAGTTTTCGGAAAAAGAACTTATATGTTGAAAATATTGAGAATAAGTCATGACATAATTGAAATAATTCTTTCTAAACTTATTCAAATATATGTACTTAATATTTGAGTGTTCTTGATTATACTTAAAATTAACCGCCAATAATCAGAGAAGGAAATTTGAGTATCTTTGTTTGGCTTTCGCATGCCATGACAAAGATACACAAGTTCTTTGGCGGTTAAACCGTAAAACTGATGGGAATGAAGGTTAAATTAGTTAAAGAAATAAATTTTTTTAAGTACCATCACCTGTGTTAAATGTTCACTGGAAAGAAAATTTATCCTGAGGCTATTATGCCAATACTATGTATCTGTTTATGTATTGACGCTAAAAATGCTTAAATACAAATTCATATCAAATTAGTCTAAAATTAAAATACTTAAAAAGCAAAGCAAGTATCACTGCATGACTCTCACACATATGCACTTTAATGCTAACATAAAAATTCCGAGAGAAAAAAAATGTATATTTTGTGCTCTTGATTTCATTATATTAAACATATCTGAAATATTATCTCATTATGAGGATGCTTTGTATTTATTATTAAATAAAAAGAGATTAATTAAGTGCGAGGTGAAATGTAACTGCATGAAAAATGCAAAGAAATTTATTTAACGACTTTTTTTTTTAGATAAATAAAAGATTGACCCAATTACACAAGAACTATTTTCTAGTCGTAAGATGAAAATCGATAATTGTTTCTACAGACAACGAAAATATATTCAACACTAATTGGCAGATAAAAAAAGCTGGTAAAACATTTACAAACAACAAGACTGATTACCAGGATACACAAACGTATACACGCTCAGCCACAATTCTTTCAAATGACCTAACATTCGCACACGCACACACACACACACATCCAAATTGTTAAAAAAAGGCAGCAAAAAGGAAAACAAACTTACAAATTAAAAATTCAGCATATTGAAGTAATAACATTTTCCACTGGTGTATTTAAATTTGAAAGAATATAATTATCTTTATTACATTTACTGCACATTATTATATTTTAGAGAGTCAGACAAGTTAATTGCTAAGGAATTTGCATTTTTCATCTTACGCAAGTAAGTAGGGTAATTATAGGATATTATTGAATTTAAATAAATATTTTTTTCCATTTAGAAATAACAGGTTTTAAACATTTCCTCATATGATTGTTTACTTTTGCATGATAATATGTGCCTCATCTTCAATAACTAAAGTAATTATCTTCTCACAAATATTCTATTAGCAGGGTTCTGAAATGCATTATCGATTTTTGCATATAATAATGAGTTTTTTTCCAGAGGTACGATGTCACAATTTTTAGTAGAATGGTATACACGAGTATATTGACACCAATATTGGACCAAAAATGCAATTCAGTGATACTAGAGTGTAAATCGTCCTGCGTAATCCTTATCTAATCAAATAAATTATAGAGAAAATACCACAAACAAAACTAGATAATTCCTCCATAAGGAATTGGTAGGTTAAGTTGTTGTAAACCAACTAAATACCATTTAGATTTCTTTAGAAATAAAAGGACAGTTTTACTGAAAGTATAAACAACATGCCAGAGATGATGCATTTTTGAAATACACCTGTGGGACACTATATCATATCAATAAATATTTGAATCATTTCATGTGTTTTATATCACGCTGGTGAATCAGGACTAAGATATAAAATGTAATTACGGTCTCAGAAACTTTCGAATCGTCAAGGGCTTCAAACAGAGTGAACAATATTATCAAATTCTTTCGTATAATTCAGCATGACCACGACCAATTTCATTCCATGTCGCCATCTCCCTGACACCACATTTTGTTTTAAATTCTAAGTCTCACAGCGTGTTCTGGAATCCTTCCTTCCCAAATGCTGGTTTAAGGTTATATTTTCAAAATTACTTTCAATCATACACTTTGTCAATATGTTTAATCATTTGAAAGTATTTATTTGATTGTCACATTTATTCCTGCTATTATCAATCGGTTTGGTGTATTTATGTCTTCACGGGAGTCTAATAGTAAGATATAACCAGTAAAAGTATCAGTACCTCCTTTGTACTTTTCTATCCTGAAGTTTTTGAATCAAGGTTTAAGGGGATAACTAATGACGTCGTATGCTTTTAGAGGCAATCCTTCCATCTGATAATTTTATAACCACTTCGCCCTATGGTTGAAAGTATTTCCCTCAATCTGTAATATTCCTAGAATAAGTCCGAACTTCCTGAGAAAGAATATCAGTGACAGTTATCGATTGTTCACTCATATCTCTCTGAACTGCTGCACACATGTATTGATGTCTCTATGTACGCATGTATGTATGTATGTATGTATGTATGTATGTATGTATGTATGTATGTATGTATGTATGTGTGTATGTATGTGTGTATGTATGTTTGCATGTGTGTATGTATGTATGCATTTGTATACATACACAGGCACACAGATATTATAATATGAATATATATTCATTTATGTGTGTGACAGATATAACATTTTTATTGCTTACTGGCATTTGAAAATTGGCATTTTACCGAAGCAAATTATGTTTCTCGATGGAAATCATGAAAAACTAGCAGCTTATATTTCAGTATTTCGTGATAAACATTGTTAGACTGAGGTTTCATCTGGCATGCTATAACGTTCATTTTCAAAGTTCTTCAATAGGAATTTGGTAGCTTGTCGATAGTTCAATATGGTTCTGATTTCTGATTTATTGTCTGAATAAGGTGACTGATTATATTAACGTTCTCTTTGCTTCATACACAAAATTGTTCGTCGCATTTATGAATGGCTAAGCTCATCGAATGATCAACACTTTATGTTTATTTTATTCCCCACATGTCACGTCTTTTCGAACATAAGCGTATGAACAGATGAACCATTCTCTGAGCATCAATCGATTACACAGATGCAAATTTACACTTACACATACTCACATATACCAACACAGATGCGCATAGTCTCACACACGCTCACATACAGGCATTTTAGTAAAAGATATTCTTATAAAATGCTTTTGTATGCGAATGTGTGTATGCTATTTGGAATGGAACGTGTGCACTAGTGTATATAAACGGAATTTTAAGAAAGAAGCTTCTAGAAATATGTAATACTGTCTTGAGATGTGCATTAATCTTGGAATCTAGATGCAAATATTTCTTGTTTAAGAATTTTATTACAAAAAAAGGACAGCTTACTATCAGTAGGTAAATATTTTACTGTTGGTTAAAGATATTCATCAGTGTCCTGAAACTATTCCTTTTCTTTGTAAATATCTATCTAAATACAAAAGAGTATTCATTCAATTTCAGAAAAGAATATTTTGAAACGCTACTCGTAATCTTATGCATCATCACATTCTCACATCGTAAAATGAGTATATTACATAGACAAAATCATTTATTAAAGTTTTTACGTCATAATAATGTTGTGGGTGCAAAAGAAAGTTTAGTTTTAGTTTGAATAAAACTTTCGATTTTATGAATTACTCAAGTTATCTTTCGTAATGTATTGACTAATATAACTTCCTCATGTGATAGATAATTTCTGTTTGAGTATGTATGACTAGCCTGTGAGATATATTTTTTATCTCTATCTTATGTCTTAAATTAATTATAGCTTTACTGATCTAACTAATGCTATCAAAATAAGATAAAAGATTAACAAGTATATTTTCGAATCCCAACACCAAATACTTATAATCTATTTCTCCCTAGTGGTTACGTTTCTTTAGTCAAAACTTAATAAACAATTTTATGGAATCTTCATAGCCAATTGAATGATTAGGGAACAAGAGGTGACAGAGATATTAATCAGTCATTTTCCAGAATAATAATCAATTATTTCGAGTAAATTATCTAAAATGCCCTGAAATAATTAGAAAAGGCAATGGGATGCAATTTTCTACCTGAGTTATATTGATAGGATAAATTATTTTAAAATATTCATCTCATTCCCCATAAAATCTCCGTCAGTATTTCTTTGCAATTCTAGCCGTTCTATAAATTCTAGTAATGTGTGTGAATATTTTTAGTTTGTCTTTTATCCAAAAGAACAGTGATCATTATGAATTCTACTAAAAATCCATATGCATATCCTGTACGATTATTTTCACGTTAGCTTCTCCATTCTTCATAAAGCTACATTTATGATAATTTTCAGCAGGAGCAATTACGACATCAAAAATGATCGTGTCAGTAACAACTTAGCTATCATTAACGAAGTATATGACGATTGGGTAACTAAATAAATTCGCTGGAAAAGGGAGTATTCAGGATTAAGTATTCAGTTTACTTCGCTGAATATAAAAAGAATTAAAGTGTAAGTGTAAATTTCAAAAGAAAACTGTCATTTATTATTATATATTCTATGATAAATCCCCTATATTATATATATTCCATGAAAAACTGAAACACCATCACTTCTTTCATATAAATTTTACTCACTGGCGCGGATAAACAATAGTGGAGTAAAATAAAACGAAAAATGTGGGCGAGATAGGGAAACGAAAATGTAATCTACTTATTGCTTTTAAATGCCTTGTAGTTAGCTTTGATTCCAAATAGAGGTATGGTCAAATTTGTTTTTCCTTTTTTTTTTTAAAGAATAAGTTATAGGAGAAAGAACCTATTTTTAAAATAAACCTATGACCATTCTCAGCATAAGAAATCAATATAGAAGATTATTGCTACTGATTTCTATGCAATAGCCTGATTCTGGTGTATATTCCACTGCACTTACATATTAAACATTCTTGACAATGTTATAGGTGACATGCCGTTTCCCATTTCCACAACGATTTCAGACTTCCCCGCCTAAAATAACTCCGTACAAAACAGCTGAAGTGAAATAGACACAAATATATTCAGGAATACAAGCTAATACATATTCAATAAAATATAAAGTAAACTACTTTTTTCTGTATTTCAGCACGATAGATATATTTTTCTATGTTTCAGTTCACTTAGTTAATGGGAGGAGAAGGATCATGCATTTAAAATCGTATAAATGGAGTTTATACAAAGCTTTGAAGACATTTTATATTTTATTCATGAACACTTTTGATAGAAAGTAATGTACCGTATCACTGATTTGCTGGTTAATCGAGACTACCAGTGTACTTTGGTTCTTGAATGCATATATAGTTTCACTTGAGTCAAACTATCTCATAAGCACTAACAAAACTTTCACTTATGCAACTAATATTAACAGTTACTTTTGTATGGTGGAATCCGTGGAAAGAATTCCAGTACACGTTTGGAGGCCATACGCTGTGAATAAACATATATTCACACTAGAAAAATCCCTACCGATCCATATGGGTTCAGTTTAGATCAAGTCAACTAACCTGGGATGCACGTTTCGTGTAGCGAAGAGAGCTGGTAGCACTGCTGCCATATGCTATCTTACAAGTCTTTTCATTTTCAAGTTGCATAGGTCGGAAATTCTCTTCAACTGGCTTTGGTCTACATAGCGATGAGATTTGGGCATTATAAAGAGAATTGAATTGCTACACCACACAATCAATATGGATTAGAATAGACTTTTAATTTTCCTGCACTCAAATTTACAATGCAGTTAATCTTGAATGTAGTTAAGCTTAGTTTCTTGGATGTGACGTTGGTCGATGTAGAAACATTTTGAAACCGTTCCCGAAGACAAAAAAGCTACCACACAGCTTCCAGATATTCCATTATAGATTTTAAAAATTGGGGGAGGTTATTAGCGGAATGATCTTGAGGCTCTCTTTCCATATAATATCTTTGACGCTGGTACCCTGTACTATAAAATGTACTATGTCTTTTCGTCGGACGTCACTTCATCAAACGTCTTTTCATCCACTTTTTTTGTCCGACATCTTTTTGTCCAACGACTTTTGTCTAATTTAAAGTAAACTCTTTAGAAAACAAAGTGAAATATATCTAATGATATATTCATAGCCTCGTTATAGGATTGTTATTATTCTTTTTTCCGCTCTGTTAACAGTTTTACTTTCTCTTCTTCCTTCTCTCTCCTAAGTATGATACTATGTTTAGAGAGTGCTGCAAGTTTAGGGCACACATTTTTTTTTTATTTACCCATCCCGAAATGTCAAAGTTCATGGTAACGACCATAAACAGAAGACATGTAGTTGATGAAAGTAATTACATCGATGATTTTCATTCAAGCAATACAAAGCTAGGAAAAGAATACTGGAGGTGTGAGAGAAGAAGACTGTGCTCAGTGCGAATTCACGCGGTAATGGAAAACAACGAGCCGAAAATTATATATTTTTCTAGTGAGCATCTTCATCCTGCTGATGTAGATTCGAAAATCTCTGAAGAAGAAGGATTTGTCTAAGGTAAAAACGACTGAAATTCTTTGAGGAGATCCGTCAAATTCACGTACACGATATCTAAGAATAACTGAACGCCTCAAAAGATTGGTAATTGATTTTCTGAAGAGTGTGGCATATAATTTGCATCAATTTTAAGCGCTCATAATAAATCATTAGTTATATCTTATTAATTTTTTAAAATTGCTTTTTTAAAATATACTCTTCCACAGTATTGAATACTATCAATAAATTGAATCCTATTGAATCTTATCAATAAATTTTCTCATGATTATTTGAATTCGATGTTCACCTTGATTTCTAAAGAGTTAACATAAATTGGACAGAAATTCGTTGGACAAAAGGATCATCGGACAAAATGACGGAGGACCAAAAGACGTGGACGAAGTGAAGTTGGACAAAGTGACATCGGACGAAAAATCGGGTCACGCTATAAAAGGCCATCCCGCTAGTGTTCTCAAAGACAGCTTTAGTTATATCACTTAGCCTATCACCACAAAGACATGTAGTATCACTTACTCTTTGACACGTATGATACAATTCTGTTTTGCCCTAATAATAATCATATACATGTAGGACCGTCATTATATTATAGTAGACATGTAATGCCTACGGGTACAGCAAATTTTCAAATAGACAGTTCTTGAAGGTTTCTGTCAGCTGTATAACTAACATAATATGAATTTCAGCAAATAGGCATACACAAGCATACAAACAGGTTTCACATGCAGACATAATACGACATATCCATTGATCGCAAAATGTAACACAGTTGCCATCATTCATGAGACAAACTTAGAAAGATCGGAGCAGTGAGACACATGTACAAAGATATGTAGATATATGGATGCAACAGAAGATCCTCTGAAGGTCTACGTGAACAATTACAATGTAATCTTTAAAACTCATGAGACATAATGTTACCACAAACGTGACTATTCAACGAGAATTGCTGGATCCTATAAAATTAACCAGTGACTAATGAGAAAGTGCATACATTATATCAACGGCAGTCTCAATAAAACTCTTAGCCACTCTTTCTCACCTTCTTAGCCTGATACATACAGAACTCTACATTCCATACTCACTCTTTAAAAATCTACTTACTAGTGCCGAATTACCCTACAAAAATGCAATATCAGTAGTCCAAACGTATAACCGTCCCAATTGCGGAATCTACATCAGTGACCAGAACATTTGTTAAAGAAATGACGTCCACAGGTAATGACGCACAGCACTAGACTTTTATTTGACAAAAACAGGTGGCCACTACGATTGATAAACGAAATATTATCTAGGCAGAACGCTGGGTCATTCTCGAAATATTGTAACGCGCCACAACGTAAGATAAACAAATGTCATATTAAGGCAGTAGGGTGCGCAAACAACTGATAATTCCCAAAACCGAGTTTAAGTGTAAGTAATTCTCAAAACCGCTTATAAATCGGTTTTCGCGGATTTAGAGCGGTGTCCCTGTAGCGAAGAAGTTTGTCGTATATTGTTTTTTGTTTATATACATACCCAGAGAAGGCAAGAAAGTAACAGGTTGACTGATATCCACAAATATGTTGATGGTGCCTGTATCTGTATCTATGTAAAAATAATAACATAAAATATTGCTATTATATCTATTTAATCAGAAATGCAACGTTTTTCCAAGTCGTTGTATTTTTGAGAATCAATCAAGTTTCTTGACTTGCTTGATGATTCACTTTCCTTCGAAAATAATCTTTTAAAAAACACAATGCATTCAGTGTCTTGCTTGACAATCTTGTCTTAATTTTTGTGTTGAAAAGTCCAGTAATTGAAAAAGCTCTTTCCGAATGAACACTAGTTGCTTTAGTTGTAAGCAATGCTCTATAAAGTTTCTCGAGCTTTTCACTTCTGTTTGAAGTTGCTTCAAAATATTCGAATTCTTTAGAGATTTCAAATCCATCTGTTACTCTCTTGGGCTCTTCATTCATTTTCCTCATTGCGCTTGTGTATTCACGCATGAGTTCATTAGCTTCGTAAGAAGATAGGACAATAGTAACGCTTGTTTTTAGGTTACCTCCTATTTCATTTTCTTTGTATAATTCTGTTGTGTTCTCAGCCTCAAGTTCAGGAAATAATCTCCTATATGTTTGTTCAGCATACTTCCTTAAATGTTGTTTCGTTAAAAAAAAGAAAAGGTCCAGAAATTGATTCGCCTTTAAACTTACTTGGGTTATGTAAATACTTCAAGAGAGTCAAGGTTTCGACATTTCTTCTCTTATAATATCTAAGCAGAAGTCTTTCACGAAGATATAGAGCCAAAGGGTTGTCAACGATATCAGGTTTATTCAATAAAAATTCTATAGAATATTCCGCTTTCAGTAAGTCCGTATCATCAGCGCAAATAGCCTTCAAAATTATTTCTACTGGATGCAGAATTTCATATAGGAAATCGAGAGATTTCCATTCTTCGTCAGCTACGGCATCAGTGGAAAGTACTGCTCGTAGAGCATTTGGAATGCAGCTTTTCAATTTGAAAACCCTCTCAATCATATGGAATGTGCTATTCCACTTAGTTCTGCAATCCAGTATAACTTTATATTCTCTTTTATCAAAGTTCGCTCGCACAAAACCTTTGCAAAATTTCATTTTTGTAGGCGATTTACGGAAAAGTTTTGAAATTTTTTAAAACTTATTCAAAACTTTGTTAAATTCAGGTTTTATCCGGGGAAAAACAAGCATTTTCGTGAGCCAAATCTGTTTTAAAAAGTATGTCTTGTTGGCTTATGTCAGATTCATCATCACTATCGTCTGTTATAGCGATCTCTTCACTTTTTTATCAGTCTGATCGGTTCAGGCAATATTTTCAATATTTTTTATACATCGATCACAGTATGCAATGTGTGAGGCATTGTTGGTGATCAGGTCTTATTTCTTTTCCAAATTTCATCATCATAGAAGCACCATCCGTCGTACAGCCAACAATGGGTATATACAAATCCAATCCACATTCACGAAGGTGTCCTCTCACAAATTGCTCTGTTCTCCTGCTATTAAGGGGGGCATGGATCTCAATAAAACCCAACGACTAATGATTGTCTTTCCCATGAAAATTTATGTTCATATATCGTTTATTTTGAATTGATGTGTATTCAGCCAATGTCAATGAGTAGCGAATCTCCAGCACTACTTCTTTTTCGAAATAATGAATAAGTTCTTTCTTGGTTATGTAATAATTCATTACCATATTCCTGACACCGTTTGCAGATGTTGGTTGTAATTTATCATATTTGCCTCTCTGACTATGAAGATTTCTCTGTATAAAATTGCTTTTGGTGATTGAATTGAAAGAGAATCCACCCATAGCAGCTAACTTCGAAACTTCTTCTTCCATTGATTTCTTTCTTAAAAAGTGTTCCATTTTTCTTGTCATTTTCACAGGAGGCTGGTTTGCATCTTGATTTATGTCGATTTGATGAATTTTCTTCAAGTGTAAGATCAGAGACGTAGTAGATCTTCCAGAAGTCTTCATGATCTTATCACACTTATCGCATCGAGCTTCATCTTTGTTTTTCCTATCGAAAACATTCCAAACAGTTGATTTTCTTTTTATCATGCTAGGGCTAATGAAAATAATTAAGAAAAAATTTAGTTAGTATTACTTCCTTGAAATGAATCTGGAACTGGTTATTACATATGCTCAACATGAAAGATCACCTGACTGAAGACTAACAGCATCCCCTTAACTTGCTATGAATAAACTCTGTTACCTCCAAATTCAAAGAGTCAGCCAAGGGTTAGCGAAGGAAATGAAAAGGTGCTGATCTAAGGTTCAAGGGAAGAGAAGGTGAGAATTGATATGTTACGATACGTTTCAATGAAATAGACAGCACTCTCAACTAAAGGCGACTGACAACAGTTCAGTTAGTTCAGTTTCAACGATATTTCTTCAAAAGAAAAAGATGGAGAAATGTTTTGCGAAAGAAAAAAAAAAAAGAAACAGCAAGCATAAAAATCGGTTTTGGCAAATCCGTTTCAGTTTTACTGATCATAATATAAAACTGGTTTTAACTGGTGTTATAAAACCGGTTTCGAAGCCTATAAGGCAGTCAGCAACAGTCGAACAGCTAAAACAAAAAATAAAGTTGCAGTCAGGACTTTAATCTGTCTTAAACATGTATAGAATAAACAATATTTATCTGAAGCATGATTCAAATTGCAGGAGTGGAACAAACGGCGAACTGTTCTCCTAACAACATGCTCTACCACATATAATTTCTCACATAACTTCGTGCATTGAAATCCACTGAACTTTCAGATTTCTATCTAGTGCCATCATTATGAAATTTAGTAAAAATATTTGGATTTGCATCATGTCTGATTTATGTCAACTTTTTGAAAACTTGAAGTTTGGGTATAAAATTTTGCTATAAAACCTATTAAACATTATATTCTGTACGATGTTTTATCGACATAAGTCTTTTCCTTGTGAATACCCATTCTACTCATGTTTTACTTATTATTTACAATCGGTGTGTTTTTCATGGGAAGTTTCAAACAAATTAAGCGAATTACAATAAGGTTTTAGAATATATATGTGTGTGGGGTGTATGTGTGTATGTGTGTGTGTGTGTGGCGCGTGTATGTATATATATATATATATATATATATATATATATATATATATATATATATATATATATATATATATATATATATATATATATACACGTGCGCGCACACATGCTCATAAAAGAACAAGAAAAATACGTTACAATTTTTAGCGTGTTATGGGACGGGAATTCGTCACCGTTTGCTTCACTCTTGGAAACTGAATGCATATATTATGTATGTTTGTATGTATGTATATATGTGTGTGTGGGTGTGTATTCTTTTATTCTTTTATTCTGTTGTTTGTTTGGGTCATTTGACTGCGGCCATGCTGGAGCACCACATTGAAGGGTTTTAGTCGAACAAATCCACCCCAGGTCTTATTCATTATAAGCCTAGTAATTATTCTATTGGTCACTATTGCCGAAATGTTAGATTACGGGGTCAAAAACACACCAGCTTCAGTTGTAGAGCGAGGGGTGGGCGCAAGCAGACATAAACAAACACAGACATATATGCCTTCGAAATGCGGAGTAGATGAAAGAGGGACAACTGAGGAAGAGGAATATTCTTTATGTTGCATGTCTCGTTTCTTTGTTTTTTTCGTAGTTCCCAAAAAGTTCGTTTCTATGTTTTCGTTTCTCATTGTGTTCTACGTTTTTTTTATATCCTGTACCCATCTATGCACGTATATATACATATATATGTAGGTATGTACATAAAATGTATGTATATATGCATATATTTATATATTGTTTATCTTATATATATATACGGCGAGCTTCTTTTAGCTTCCGTTCACCAAATCCACTCACAAGGCTATAGTGGGAGACATCTACCCAAGGTGCCACCCAGTGGGACTGAACTCGGAACCATGTGGTTAGAAAGCATGCTTCTTACTACACAGCTACGCCTGCACCGATATATATATGTATATATGTATGTATATATATATGCATGTATATATATATATATATAATATATATATATATATATATATATATATATATATATATATATGTGTGTGTGTGTGTGTGTGTGTGTTTGTATGCAGATATATATGCAATATATATACATACAAGCATATATATACGCGCACTGACTGGGTCTCTGTTATTGACGACGGTGGGTGTTTCTGTTGGTTCGATCAACGGAACAACCTGCTTGTGAAATTAAAGTGCAAATAACTGAGCATTCTACATAAGATTCCCCACCGCCTCAACCTCATTTCCTATCCCTCGCACCCCCACAATTTACTTCCTCCCCCAAATCCACAAACCTAACAACCCTGGCCGGCCCATCGTCTCCGCCTGTAACTGCCCCACCAAACTCATCTCCAGATATCTTGACTGTGTTCTTGTCCACCTAGTGGCTCCCCTCCCCTCTCACATCCATGATGCCAACCCTGCGCTTCATTTGTTCAACTCTTTCTCCTTCCCTCCTGGCTCCTCTAAACTTCTCTTCACTCTCGACATCCAGAGCCTTTACACGGTGATCCCTCAATTCGAGGGGCTGCGTGCACTCTAACGTTTCATTGACCTTCGACCCTACCCTCAACCCGACACATCCACACTCTTTCGTCCGGCCGAACATTTCCTCTCACTCAACTGCTTCTCAGAAGTCGGGAGTGGCCATGGGAACGACAATGGGCCCCAACTATGCGAACGTGTTCGTTGGCAACGTTGAGGGCCAAATATTCGCGAACTATACGGCCGTTATTTTGATGACTGTATCGGCGCGACCTCCCTCTCCCCCGAACATCTAGACTCCTTCCTCTCTTGTCAAATCTTTCCATCCTGCCCTCCACTTTTCCTGCACCCTCTCTGACATCTCTATCTCCTTTCTTGACATTTCGGTCAGTATTCATCACTCAATTCTCACGACCTCCATCCGCTACAAACACACAGAATCGCATTCTTGCCTGAACTTCTCCTCCTCTCACCCTAAACAAACCAAACTTTTCATCCCCTCTTTCAAATTCCTCCGTCTACGCAAGCTTTGCAATGACAACCACTTCATCCTACGTGGATATCCCCTCACCACTATCCACACCTTACTAGAGCACGTTCGGTGGACCGTGTATCTGCTCTCTCAACCCGCACCCACCCCACCGTCTCCCGTCTCCCATTCCCCTCACTTACCACCCCACCAGCCTGACTTTCCGAGCTTTCTGGCGACTCCAGTCCAACGTCTCCACCTCGGACATCTTCCCTAACCGACCCCTCCTCTCCTTCAAACGAGGACACAACCTACGAGACCTCTTGGTCCACAGCTTCTTGCATAACCCAACCTCTCAACCCGACTCGTTCCCCTGCACCTGGTCACACTGCCACCCTCTCATATCACCTACCCCTTCACTTCACTATTACCGATATCACGTACTGCCTTTCCTCCTGCCCTTCTCTATACATCGGGCAAACGGGACGCCGCTTGGCTGACCGGTACGCGGAACATCTCCGAATCATCCGTCTCGGCAATGACACCGCGGTCTCGAGTCATTTCTGCTCTACCGATCACTACTGTATGTGTTCGTATTGTCCTCGCACAAGGGCCATCCGGACTCCCGTTTTCGCCGTGAACAGGGATTAATCTCTCTTCGCTACATTACACCAATAGGACTCAACTCTCCTCCCCGCTTCATCTCACACTCCTCCTTCCATCTTCTCTCTCCCTCTCACACCTACTTCATCCCACCCACCACTTCTCCCTTGCTCCGACTTCTACTTCTCTTCATCCCTACTCTCCTTATCTCTGCTCTTCACGCCTACCCACCTCCTCCCTTCCACCTCCGTACACTATCCAACACTACCTTCCCTATCCATCCCATTCAAACCCAGTCCATCAATTACACCCACTCCCACATGCCCCACTTCTACCCTCTCCCTCAGCCTTACCCACATACTCCCACACTCAGAATAACCCACATCCTGCCCTTGCTTTCCCCACTCTCGCCTCCCCACATCCCAACACCACCACACCATGCACCACCATACCACACAACACCACATCACAACGTACAAACAAGCACTGATCACTTCCCAGCCCCACACCATCATCCACACATCTACACATACACACACGCTCACGTCAAGGTCATCAGCCCTCTTCCACACGCACATACATGCTCTCTTATACACACGCACGAGCACCTTTGTTTTGGTATCCCCACTACTTTATTGTCTCTCCTTCTACCTAGCTCTCCTGTGTGACCCCTCAGTCCGGCACTCGCCATGATAGATCGCTAGCCACTACACATTCTTTATTTTCTCTCCTTGTTTCCCTCCGTGTTCCTTTCTGTGGAACAGTGTAGGCTCGAAACGTTAAAGACTTTTTTCATTTCCTGAGCGTTAAACTAATACATCTGTTTGTTGTGTACACCACCTTTTTTCGTCTTTTGTTTTTTTGTGAATTCTCCCTCTCTCTCTATATATATATATACATACACACACACACACACACACACATATATATATATATATATATATATATCATGAAGCATATTTGCCACCTAAATGTGGCTAACCCCTGAGGGTGGATGGTACTGTAGTTGTAGTCCCAGGAGGACACCTCCTCTAGCTGGCTATTGACATATTTTCTGTGCCCTGTCGGTATTTGCAAAGGGAAGTCATCCTTCCCGTCTTCAACCTATGATGCATACGGACTCGAGTCTCTGGGCATTAACTCGTCATCGGCGTGTGACAATAACCGGTTGTCGAGGAAAATTAGGCCTCCCTTTGCAAATATATAATCATTTTTACGGTGACGAAAAGTCACTGATACCTCGCTCAGAGATTTATTATATATATATATATATATTATATATATATATATATATATATATATATATATATAATATATATATATATATATTATATATACATATATACATATTTACATATATATATGTATATGCATATATACATATATATATATATATATATATATGCATACCTACATATATATGTATATATGCATGCATATATGTGTGCAGGACATCAAAAAACGAGAACATAAGAAGCAAAGACATAGAAAACGATCTTTGTTTCGAACAACGGAAAAAAACAAACAGAAAAACGAGACATGCAACATAAAGAACATTGTCTTCATCAGTTGACCCCTGTTTTATCTACTCCGCCTTCGAAGGCAAGGACAAGATGCGACTCTTTAAAACAATCCTTCCCGCAAAAAAATAAATAAATAAAATTTCAGATTTTTTACAGAAAATGAAAGTGGTAACAAAAACAGGACAGTGAGAAAAAAACAGTAAAAACAAACGGTGAGGAATGTTAAACCAAAACGATATGAAACGGTGAACACGGGAAAAACGAGCTTTCAGAACAGATAGATAAAAGCATGTGTTGTCTTTACGAAGGAAGTGGAAGAAAGAAATATGGATAGCCGTTGGTCACGTGCGAGCAACGAGAGAGTCAAGTAGGGAGAGTGAGATTGAGAGAGAGGGAACGGTGAAGTGGAGAGAGAAGAATAAGGAAATGGTGGGAGAGAAAAACAGAAAGGAAGAACAAAAGAGGGAGATTGATAGACAATGTGTGTGTATACATGTGTGTGCGTGCATGAATGTGTGTATGTGTGTGTCTTTCTTTCTGTGTTTCTCACCCCACTATCGTTTGACAATTAATATTGGTGTGTTTACGTCTCCGTAACTTAGCGGTTCTGCAAAGTAATTATTTGGCTTACAAAAAATAAGTCCTGAGATCGATTTCTTCGACTAAAACCCTTTAAGGCGCTGCTCCAGCATGGCTGCGCTCAAATGACTGAAGCAAAGAAAATAATAGAAGAACGTATATGTATGTATATATGTATGTAAATATCTACGTACGTGTATATACCTGTGCGTGTCCCTGTGTTCATGTGTAAAATTCTTTTCTACTCTAGGCACAAAGCCTGAAATTTTGCGGTAGAGGGCCAATCGATTAAATTGACCCCAGTACGCAACTGGTACTTAATTTAGTGACCCCGAAAGGATGAAAGGCAAAGTCGACCTTGGCGAAATTTGAACTCAGAACGTAAAGGCATACGAAATACCGCTAAGTATTTCACCCGGCGTGCTAACATTGCTACCAGCTCGCCTCCTTGTTCACGAGTAATATTGCGTGAGTGAACGTATTTTTACGTACGTAATATCTGGTTGTGTACCTTTGTGGCTGTGTATATATGTACACACAGCCGCAACAAAATATGAAAACAATTCAAAGACTGGTGAATTTAGTATGTTAGGTAAATAGTAAATATGCATAAGATTTCTACACTCTGAATTCATGTCATTTTGAGGTTCCCGTCTGAAGTCGGTTGTTTTCTGTTTATTTGACAGGGATAAAATCAATATTCGAGAAGGATGTATGAAGTAGATGCATGGATGTTTCGTGTTTGCTAATGGAACTTGGAATTGAATGGATGTTGCATTAATGCAAAAATAAAACACCTATTACCTGCTAACGTTTGTGTTTACCAGGATTCTTTGATACAATGGGATTTCAATTACCGTGAATCTAATTCAAATATAAGATGTAATTATACACTCTGTTAGTAATGCTGTGGCAGCATAATCTCCTTTACTGTATATTTTTCTGTTCCTGTCTCTGTTGCTCGTAGCTTACTCATTAATAGTACACGTAACTCTGCTTTGTTGTCTCTGATTATTAAATGAAAAGAAAAACATTGAAGTAGAGAAGCCGTATGAAAATGTATATATATATAATATATATATATATATATATATATATACAGACTAATTTCAAAAACACAACAAAATATGTTTAGTCATCAAGAGTTGACTGTATGTCAAAAAACCCGTAATGAAATGCGTCACATATCCTGTCGAATTACTCTCTGTAGAATGCCCGATACAATCTTCTGAACGTGATGGTTGCAGGTCTTTGGTAAAAATTGTAATACAGCATATATACGCAAGAAAGTTGGCTACTGTTATTGAAGTTTTAATGTTGAATAAATTTATTTTTTCTTATTATAGGAGTGCCATTTAAGGTTGCGCAATTTATTTCAATGAAATGGTATACAAAAATTCATTAAATTGTATTTTCCAGTCACAAATTGGAAAAGCACGAATAGAAAGATGTTTCTCCTAGAGACAATGATTAGATTTTCTTGATGAGGGTTGTATGATTTGGAATAGCTCACTTGATTTTTAAATATATATAATACAAGTTTTAAAGTACAAATATACTTGGATAGTGAGGTGACGAAATATTATTATCGGTTCGAAATATAGACATATGTTGCGAAAATGATTTGAAAGTGACTTTTAACTTTTATTGCTATCTTGAAATGAAGCCTTAGCGCAATAAAGAAA